>NW_028234429.1:10391506-10406506 GCF_977035675.1 Penaeus japonicus | reverse complement strand
ATATCAATTACTTGTCGTGCACATCGATAGCCCAATCTCCATTTGTGCAGAATCACTTCAGTATTTCTTGATCTTATTGCAAAGAGCGCTAGTGGCGTCACCGTACCACGTGGCTGAGGCAGAGGGTTATGATCATGCTGCTGGCTTTATCATTTTGTTCGGGAGCTGTTCCGTGTCTCCTACCAAGTTCAGCTGGCTGGTCGACAGTGCCGTATGGGCTATCAGTGATACTTAGACGCGAGCAAAGCCAACCCGACCGAATACTTAACGTTCTAGTAAAATGACAACCTCTCGCTTCAGGTATCAGACGATTGTGCGCGTACGGCTGTAGGTTATATAATTTAATGGGAGAGATAGGAAATATATTTTTTCTAATGTTTATTGTAATGGGAGCAGCTAGGATAGCTCAGTGGATAGCATGCCGGCCTCACATACCCGTGGTCGGCTGATCGAGCCCCATCCAAGCTCTTGAGTTTCCACTGTCGCCTGCTGGTCATTGCCGTGGCTGGGTACTACGGTGAGTAAAAACCAAGCTCAGTTCGAGTCAACACTCGTTGGCACACACTCTCACGAGTCAGCACACGCTGACATAAGCGAGCTAGCTATAGTGCACATAAGCCCGGCGAAGCATCTGCTTCGCAAATCTAGCTTATCCTCTTTGGGAGCTTCTTTTGGTGTCCGGCCGTTTTATAAGGATTTATGCCATAGGTACAGGGTATAGATGCTTATAAAAAAGTATAATTAGGTACATGAACTGTATGACCTTAAAGTGGGCCAAATAATCCAGTGATTTTCAGATCAGCTTTTACTATTAGTGATATCAGCATCTGTATTGGTCACTAAATCCTAAACAAGTTGTTAGTTTTCAGATATTATTTCACAGAAAGAAATCTTTTCATTTTACAATATACAAAAGATTGCTGCTTCTCTTGGGCTACATTAAAGTGTGAAACATCAGAATGTGATTTTCGCAGCCAAAATGATATATCCAGTCAATAACAGACTATCACTCATTCACTAAAGCACTTGAATTCTGGAGTTCTTAAGAAATTAATAACTATATATGAATTTCATATAGAACTCTCAGGAGATGGTAAAAATACCTAGACAACACCATTTCTAAATCCCAATTTTCAGTCTCTTTTGCCTTGCTGCCACAACAGGTTAATAAACATGAATAACTTTCACTATTTTATTGAAAGCTAATTATCTTAAGAAAAAAAACATACAATCAAGTTCTTCCATTACAGATATTACACTGCCTATTTACACAAGTCATTCCGCAAATAAAAATGTGAAATTCTCCAATGACTGATCTTCATCTTCACATTCTCAATAAAAGAATAGTCTATTCGATCACACACTCGGCACCAACAGCAGTAAGGGCTTCTTTCAACTTTTCAGCTTCATCCTTAGGAATGTCAGCCTTCACAACTGTAGGACAGCTTTCAACAAATTTCTTTGCCTGTAAACAAAAAAATAAAAGTATATTTAACAAGAAACTATAATAACAAATTCAAACATATAAAACAGTAAGACTATTATTCCTCTAGTAGCATGTCTTTTACATACCTGTACAAGGTTCATGCCTTCAAGCAAGGCCTTCACTTCTTTGATAAGTGCTACCTTCTTTGCAGTATCAAACTTCATCATCTTAATAGTGAAACTTGTCTGAACTTTCTTTGGAGCAGCTGCCTCTTCATCTTCCTCCTCCGTGAATTGCAGTGTAATCTGATGATCATGAGAGCTAGCGCCTCTCAATGAAGCTAAATCTATGTAAAGTAGTATTACTTCATAATTGTATTCCGCACCCCCCCCCCCCTTTGTACTCACGCCTTTATTGTCATGCTTACTATGTGAATTCTAATGTGATACTAAAGCATTTGTAAAGCTTTCCAAGCAAAAATGTTAACCCAAAGATTCATGTAACTGAGGAAAGGAAGCACAGGAGGGGAGGGGGAATGAAGAGAGACCAGGGGGATAGGAGGGAAGGGAAGGGAAAGGGCAAGAATGACAGCAAAGCAACTATGTGTAAGTCTATATATGTAAAAGCTATAAATGTGAAACTATATATACATGTATCTATTTAACTATAGATGTATATATAGCTATATATGTAAAAGCTAACTACTGAAAATATCACAGAAGAGGCAGACATACAAAGAGCATGAGATGCCTATAGGGAAAAGTTTAAGCCAAAACACAAAATGAATGATCTGGTGGCAAAAAACATGGGAAAAACATATGACTTCTTGAAAATAAACAAATAACAAAAAAATGAAACAATGGAAAACAAAAAAAAACATATCTATGTATAAAACAGAGAAATATATTGACAAAAACATATCTACTCTAATTATTTAGGTTTCCAATTTTCATGCATGATTGTAAGGAATTTGAGAGATTACCTGTAAATCCTGTTTTTGAAAGATTAAGTATATAATATTAGTAATAGTTTTATTGAACATATGTTTAAGTTTTGGTATGATGAGTATGAGTGATTATGAGTATGACAGTGAGTGTGAGAGTGAGTAGCTATCTTGGATAATCTAAATATTAGTAATAGTAGTCATATAAAACTTGATCCTCACTCTTGTAAAACAATCATTATTTAGCAGTTATCATTAACTGCATTTGAAGTTTTTTTTGTCTAAATATATCAAATAATGATATATGAAAGAACTTGACAAGATACTTTACACTTTCTATAAGTATTTTCATATTGAAACATGACCAACTCAAAATCCCAGACAGTGGACACTAGTACTTGGCATATGTTATTCTGGCTCTAAAGTCTATCTCATCTTGGTGCCCAAAATGATATACAAGAATCCATTCATATTGACACCTGTTCTTATTCTGGGTTATACAAATGTTTAAAGTTCTGCTCTAAACAAAATACATTACTGGAAGTATCATCTTTCAAATGTCATTTCTATTAGTGTATTATCTACTTATGTCAAAAATAAAACATTTGTAACATTTACCATAAATATAATAAAATCAAATTAATTTTGTAATTGCCACATCTAACTGCCAAAAGCATTCTTTTCATAAAATGACTTCCAAAGCAAACAATGGAAAATCTTCTTCCTCTTACTTGCTATCCACTTATATCTCTAGGTGTTATTTTTCTTTTTACGTCCTGCTCTAAGGTTTACCTGCAATAAAAGTCCTCCTCCAATGCTACATTTGTTCATTATGTTACAACAGTCCCATTAAAGCAGGAATGGAGGAAATTTTGCCATGGGAAATGATGACAAGGATATGAGCTAATGACTACTGACTAGGTTTTTGAGTGTGAAAGCCCATTAACAATGATAGAAGAGATACTGAAGATACCAATATTCACATATTTTGCTCTAGGGCAATGCTTTGGCACTGGGAATGCATGTATCTATGCAGTGTGTGTATTTTATTACTTTTCTATTACACACAGATGGCTCCAAAAGGGTTTAGTCATCAAGGAGTCGATTAGTAGGTCTACCTATCCTCAGCATCACTGAGTTAACCCTATGACGACGGTGCGTCACACTCGTGTGACACAGCCAAACTCCCGATGCCGGGGCGTCATGCCAGTGTGACGATTACAATGCAATATTGCAATCGCCCGTCATAGGGGTCTTCCCGTAGCGAGTGCCCCGTCGGGAAAGGGTTAATAAATAAAAATGTATGAACTTAATAATATGCAAGCAAACAACTATGAATTAACTGCGACTCAATTACCTGTGCAGGAGCTGCTGCTGGCATTCCAGCACCAAAAGCCATCACTGGTGCATCAGAAATGTTCAGAGTCTTCTTCAACAGATCATTCAAATCTGCTACCTCTACCAGTGTTAGTTGAGAGATCTGAGACACAATGGACTGAATTTTTTCTGGGTAAACCTGTCAAATAAGAATATATGTAGTAAAACTTAACTAAGAATAATGGACATCAATATTTTTTTGTTACAAATCACATAGAAAAAAGTATTAAGAATGTATTCACTGATAATGAGTTATTTTCAAGGTATGACAAAATATTAGCAAAAGCAAATACCTTGGGTGCTCCTTCTGCAGTTGGGACAGAAAGTGCTTCAGCACTCTGGAAGCGACGCTGACATTTCAATCCATATACAGCAGATCGGTTCCATAATTTCTGTCTGCAATTTAAAGAACACTATTAGTAAAAATGGCAACGATCTTAGACAGTCATAAATATGAATAAAATTTAACTATTAGGAATAAAAAAATATATATTTATATGAAAGGAGAATAGGACAGCCAGTTACTGGAACTGAAAAGTAAAAAGGGAAATGGAGGACAATAATGATTGATGACAAAACATCCTTATGAAATTTCAAACAACTTTTACTTTTGTGGTTTTGATACTACTAAAGTTAAACCTGTAACAAGCATGTATTAGACGAGTAAGTGATAGCTAGTATTCAAGGCAAAGCTTTGAGAGACTGCATCTGAGTAAAGAATAAAACTTTGTGGATATCATAGAGAACAAATGCTAACTTGTACATGAGGGAAGTACTTGACTGTCTCTAATTATCTGCCGTATGCCAAATTTCCTTGACAAAAAAAAAAAATATATACATAAATATACATATATATATACTATATACATATATATACATATATTATACATCTATATACACATATATACATATATACACATATATAGTACCTATATATACCATACATTATATTTACATATTAAATACATATACATATAAATATACATATAATACATATAAATATACATATATATATACATAAAACAATAATACAAATATAATACCCATATTTATAAATCTATGCATATATAGACATATATATACATATATATATTATATATGCATACATACATATATATACATATATAATACAAATTTATATTAATATATGCATAGATGTACATATATAGAAACATATATACTATCAATACAAATAAACAATAAACATATATATACATATATATACAATATATACATATATATACATATATATATTATACATTATATACATATATACATATATATACATATAATAAATACATATATACAGTATATATACATATATATACATATATATATAGTAATACATATATACATATATAATACATATATAATATAGCAAAGAATATCATACATATATACCAATATATATACATATATATATACTAACATATATATACATAAATATCTACATATACAACATTTTTATATCCAAAAATAATATATATATATATACAATATCTATGTAAATATATTAAACATATATCTATACATAAAAAAAATAAATATATACACATATTATAAACATAAATATAACAACATATATATACATATATATACACATCTATAAACATATAATATACATATATATGTATACATATAAATACATATATATACATATACATAAATATGCTACAATAGCATATACATATACATATACATATATATACATATACCTATATAAACATAATATATACATATATATACATATATATACATATATAACACATATATACATAAATATTACATAATATATACAAGATTTAAATACAATATCAACATAAATATATACATTATATATACATATATATATACATATATATATACATATACAATACATATATAAACATAATACATATAATTTATCCATATTTAAAATATATACAGATAAATACCTATATATACAAAAAATATACATATAAGATATACATAATATATACATATATATACATATCTACTAACAAAAGATATACAAATATAAACATATATCTACAAAATATATAACATACAATATACATCTTATATAAACATATAAATACATAAAAACCTATACAAACTATATATGTACCTATATATAAATCATATAAATACATAACAATACAAATAAATGAAACCCAAATAATATTCTATATATGTAGTCTTAATAAAACTATCCATATCCTGCATATACAAATAACACATATATATACATCTATCTAATACTGCATATAATCCAAATTATTGGCAGATATAAAATACATAATAAACATAACAACAAAATACAGATATCATATATCTTATATATATATACAGAAATATACAAATAAAAACATTATATATACAAAATATACATATATATACATATATGATATTACAATATATATATACATATATGAATACATATCAAATACTAATATATGTATACATATATCAACATAATATATGTATACATATATCAATACATATATATTTATACCAATATATATCTATACATACATATATGCATATAAATTTACAAATATATAATATATATAAAGAAAATACATATATAATATATCTACATAAATACATATAAACATAAATATACAAATATATATACATAAATACATATAATATACATATAATATACATATATAAAAATTATATATAAATACATATATATAAATATATATATATACCATAAATATAAACATATATAAAATCATACATATAAACACTATATACAAATATATTTATATACATAAATACATATATATATACCTAGATATAATACATTAATATACATATATATAAATCTAAATATAGATACTACAATCAATATAATCTACAAATATATAATTCATTACATAAATACAAACAAATATATATATATATATATATACATATATATATCCATATATCAATATATATACTATACTAACTACAAATAAATATACTTATATAAATTAAACATCTAATATACATATATATATAAATAAAACATATATACATATATATATATACTATATATACATATATATATACAAATAATATATAATACATATATATATACATATATAAATACATATATATATATACAAATATAAATATACATATATATATACATATCTATATACATAAATATATACATATATAAACAAATATATACATATATATACATATATCTACCTAAAAATATATACCTATAAATACATATATATATCAATATATCTCTATAAACCTATAAATATACATATATATACAAATAATACATAGATATACAACATTATAAACATATATATATACATAAATAGTACATATATTTACATATATATATACATAATATACAGAAATAAATACATCTATAATACAAAAAATATATACATTTATATATATACATATAAATATATACATATATATATATACATATATAATACATAAAGTCTAAATTACATATATATATACATATAATATATATACATAACTATAATGATATATATACAATAATATATCCTATATATAACATATATATATACATATATATAAATAACATATATATAAATACAACTTATATACATCATATATACTAATATATACATATATATAACAAATATATACATAAATATATACATATATAATACATAATCATATACATATAAAAAACAATACATAAATCTATTACAAAAATATATATACACTAAATATATACATATATAATATAAACATATAAATCGATTGCCATATCTAATATACATATATATAATTACAAATATAAATAATCAACAAATATAAATATACATAAATATAATACATATATATATACATAACAAAAATCTATATATACAAATATATATAAAATACATAAATTTCTATAAACATAAAAATAAATATATATATAAACATAGAATAATGCATATATATATATATATACATATATATATATCTGTATATAAAACATATATATATTTAAATCAATATAAATACACTATATAAAAATAAACAACTTATATATATACATATATATATCACATATATAGAATCATACATAAATATATATAAACATAAACTAAATGATATATCCATATAAATATTTATATATATTATATAAAACAAAAATCTACATAAAACATTATAAACCTCAAAATATAAACATATAAAATATACAAATATGAATATACTATAAAAATAATATATAAAATATACATATGATATAAATATATAAATACATATATGAATACATATATATATCCATATCAACACAAAAATATATACCTATTATAGAACATATATATACATATGATATATACATATATATAAACATATATATACATATAGTAATACAAAACATATATATATACATAAATATATATATATATATATATTATATTATAAATATATATATAATATATATATATATATGTGTATATATATTTATATATAAGTATATATATATACATATAAATAATATACATATATAAACATAAATATACATATATATATATATACATATATATACATAAATATATATACATATATCTACTTATATATATTTAGCATATATTCCATATAAATATACATATATATATATACATAGTATACATATATATATACCATATATATCCATATATATATACCTATATATACATATATATACATATATATATACAAATATATATACAAATATATACATATATAAATATACATAAATATATAAACAAAAATATATACATAAATATACAATATACTATATACATATATAAACATATCTATACATATATATACATATATGATACATAAAAATACATATATATACAAAATACAAATATTTTACAGATAAAACCTAAATATACATAAATATACATATATAACAGATACATAATATATAGTCAAATATATACATATATATATACCAATATAAACATAGGAATAATATATAATTAAACTAATTAATATATATAAGTATATATAAAATATATAAATATATAAATATTTATTAACACACATATATATGTGTTATAGAGTTTGTGTGTGTGTGAGTGTGTGTGTGTGTGTGTGTGTGTGTGTGTGTGTGTGTTTGTCTCCCTCCTCTCTCTCTCTCTATATATATATATATGTGTATGTGTATGTGTATATGTGTATATGTGTATGTGTAAGTGTGTAAATGTGTAAATGTGTAAATGTAAAATGTAAATCTATATGTATATGTTTATGTATATATATCTGTATATCTGTATCTATATCTATAATCTATATATCTATCTATATATGTTTATATCTATATATAGATATATATATCTATATCTACATATATCTATATATCTATATCTACATATATCTATTTCTATATATATCTATATCTACATATATATATATATATATATATATATATATCTACATATATATATATATATATCTCTATAAATATCTACATATATATATATTTCTACAATATATATATATAAATATATATATATATATATATATCTACATATATATATATTTCTTCATATATATATATATATATATATATTATATATAGTAGATAATATAGTTATATATATATATATATATATATATATATATATATAATAATATCTAAAATATAAATAAATGCACATATACAAACAGATATACAAGACAGGTCCTGGAGGTTGAGCAATGTCATGCACAAGTACCCCTTGGGGCCTGCATCTGATCTTGGCCTGATCTTGGCTTGGTCACATCCATCGGCTGGTCTTTCTGCAAGTTTGGCTAAGGGTTGCATATATTCTCTCACTATCCCTGTGGTTTCTAAACTCTGACTCCGTACACAGCTTATCCAACTTAACAAGATTAATTGCAACAGAAATTTTAATTCTTCCTTGCTTCTATTACACTAACGCAAGTGGTAAATCTGTGTTGAACAGTGATCAAAAGTAATTGCTGTTTAATACTTCTTTCATTTCAGTTTATTGGTTGAACATCTGAACACTTTACATGACACATACTGGCTAATAAATATACTCATAATACTTTGAAATAAACTTTTATTTCACAATACATACATCTGCTGTGAAATATACATATAGTGTACATATTCTAAAAAAAATCAAATAAATTATAATACTTCAATTAATAGGTCAAAATACATCTCTTAATATAATTTTCTATAATTAACATCTTACTGACAAAGACAACTCTATTGTCTATCACAAATACTTGAATGCATTTTTTTTTACTAAAATGAATGAACCAATTATTATGCAGATACCAATACATTTATTGAGAATGACATCACAGTAGAGTAATAACTGACTTTTTTGCAAAAACAAAAATACTGGCATTTTAAAACAATGCAAATGTATTACTGACTTGTCATACATTAAATGATAGTCATCCACAGGGAACTCATGCAGTGTTTGCATGCAGTATAATGTTAGCTGAACATCAAACTTATGTAAGTTATCTGCAAAAAAAAAATTACAGGTGTTTCTTGATGAAGTTGATGAGTCCATTAGTAGATGAATCATGGGAAGACACAGGGTTCTTGTCTTGAAGTTCTGGTTCAATAGCTTTAGCTAGCTGTTTTCCCAATTCCACTCTGTAGGAAGAGAAAAAAAAAAAGATAAATATTGCCATGCCTCAAAGTATGGATATTTTCATATACGTACTTCTAACATGCTATTTTTGTTTTTCAAATATACTTTTATCAATTAACTTAACAGTATGGAAAATAAGCTTCTAGTAAAAAAAAAAAATAATAATAATAATAGGATTTACCAGGTATGCACATCATTAGGTTATTAATTTTCAGAAAATCTAGAAAACTAACAAAATCTAAAATTTACATTGTTTTTTTGGTAACTTGATGCAATTTCTTTTTCCAAATTCATAAAATGACTTGAGAAATAACTTTCATTATGAACTACACAAAAAATTAAATTATTTGTATAAGAAAAATGAGTAAGGCAGCAAGAACAAATAGTTCATGATCCTTACTTTGTCAATGGCAATCATTTTATGGTAATACGATCATTTTAATAAAAAAAAGGGGGGCAAACAATAATATATACATACCCCCACTGATCGAAAGAGTTGATGTCCCACATAACACCCTGGGTAAAGATTTTCTGCTCATACATAACAATCAATGCTCCCAGAGTGAATGGTGTCAGCTTCTCAACCATAATGGAATTGGTTGGCCGGTTGCCCTTGAACACCTTGTGGGGGAGAATACGTTCCAGCTTGTCTGCGGGCATATTGGCCTTCACCAGTTCTGCCTTGGCTTCTTCAGTAGTCCTGTTCGGGGTTTACTCGCTTTGCGATAGAGTGCTTCTGTTTGAGGCAAGGGAAGTTTGGCAAGGCAACAGCTTCTGAATATTAGTAGATTAATCAATTTAAGTATCTTGGTATAAGATACACTCATTAAAGCAGACTAAAACCATCTTTCGGGCGTAGAACATTTAATTTATAACACCCTACCTTTTCAATAATCTTTCATTTACTATTATCTTAAAATTGAATATAGGACTACTGTGCATATTCACTGTAAAGATAGCCAAGCACCTCTTAATAAAGATTAGTTACTATGCCTTATACGTAGATTATTATGATGCTAACTGTTAAATACATAAAAAGATCAGTGAAGTCACAAATTACCTTGTGATGCAAATTGTCAGCAATGGGATTGTGAGACTTTGCAGGGGCAATGAAATCAGCAGGTATCAGGCGTGTGCCTTGGTGGATCAACTGGTAAGATAATAAGCATGGCTGTCCTGATCTTGGTAGCCAGGAAGCTCTCCCCACAACGGGGGAGGGGGGGGGGGGGGGGGGGGGGGGGGGGGGGGGGGGGGGGGAGGGGGGCGGCATGGACGGGGGGGGGCAATTGGTCCAGGGGGGGGGGGGGGGGTACTCCACGCCCATGCGGGAACATATATAAGTGGATAAAGTGAAGTTGATTTTTATGTAAAATGTATTTTTCCATTTTTGGTTGATTTGGGAATGTTAATTTTTTAGGGAGCGTACAGTCAATGAAAACTTATCAATAGAGATTAACATGTAATACACCAGCCTAGATCCAATAGCATTATATTACTTCAGAAGTGCCTTTAGGGAAGGGGGTTTGAGGATTTTGGCTAAATTGGGTAATCACAATGCTGGAGGGGAATGAGGTGAGCAAAACCTAGAGCATGGTACTGGTATTTGATGGCAATTAAAGGCGGATGAGTCTTCAGACCACCTATAAAAGAAGAAATTATGGAGGCACCATGTCACGCAAGAAGTGGTGCGAAAGCAATACAGGAATCTGAAAAATGGGAAAAATGTGATATTACATAAACTTTCCACTATTTTACTCATAATGAGTTTTGCTATATAATGCAAGTACATTTTGGAATTCTAACTAAATTTCTATTTACACAAGTTTATCTATGTCTATATCAATAACTATATATTTCTATATCTATCTATATATAATATATATATAGAGAGAAAGATAGAAAGATATATATAAAAATATATGTATATATCTCTATATATTTATGTCTATGTATATGTGTTTGTAATATATACATGTATACATGCATATATATGTATATACATATATATACATGTACACTTACCTATACATACATACATATACATATATATACATAAATACATTATATCATATTAGCAATTATATCTAGTATGCATATCAATATATTATAAACATAATTATAGTATATTATACATTTTATATCCATAGTATTAATATTACATAACAGCATACATATAGTGGGGGGGGGGGGGGGGGGGGGGGCAGAGAATACTTACGTTCTTCTCCAGCGGGGCAGTCTTGAAATGATTATCCATAAAATGTGCGCCAGACAACAGTTTTTCAAAGTTATCAAATCCAATGTGGACAGCAATGGACATCCCAATGGCAGACCAGAGTGAGTACCGCCCACCAACCCAGTCCCAGAATTCAAACATGTTTGCTTCGTCGATGCCAAAGTCTGTTGGGGGTGGGGGGGGGGGGGGGGGGGGGGGGGTGGGGGGGGGGGGGGGGGGGGGGGGGGGGGGGGGAAGTTTTCTTCACTTTCGGACCGTTGGTTGACAGTGCAACAAAGTGCTTGGCCACAGCTGAAGGCTAAAGAGAGAGTAATTACAAATCCATTTTCAACTTTTCCTTAAAAGTATTATCTGGCAAATCAACTGAACCGATTAATTTTGAATAATTAAAAAACAAAGTGAACAAAATATTCACTTTAACTCTAAAAATATATAATAGTGAACTCTACCAAAATAAAGAACTGATGCAAATATGAAAAGCGCTCCTTATCATTCAAAAAACACTCATCAATAATAAATACCATTTAAATGTCTAAAACAATAACTGGTTGTGGCTAGAAGATCAGAAATTAAAAGTGTCTTAGGGGCGATCTTTTGCAACATCGAGGAACCATTTCTTGGCTGAAGTTGCATTTGTGATGGTCTCCTGTGTTGTGAAGGTCTTGGAGGCTATGATGAAGAGGGTGGTCTCAGCATTCAACATCTGCAAAATTAAAGTGCCATGTAATTTCAATATAGAAAAAAAGAATGCAATTGTCTGAACATCTTCTGGATCAAAGTTAATCGCGAACTTGATTGTACCGAACCATATCAAAGTCCTTTGCCATGATGTTGTTCCATCTAATATTGGACAACAAAGTGCAGCGTTGGGGGGCCAGCGCGATGGCATCAGGGGTTTCAGGTTGGCTTTCCAGGGTCAGGGTCACACGCATTCCAGTGACGGCAAGATCTAGAGGCCATCCAATGCTCAATATTCAGGCAAGCATCAGCTAATAAGATTTATGCCTAGTTGAAACACCTTTCGCACTCAGCCTGAAATAAATAACCTGAAAAGATTGTTTGAAACCAAAGTTAAAAATTCATATGCATGACAGTTGTTTATTTGTTAGTTTGGGAGAGGGAGAGAAAGAGGGAGAGTGGGTAGACCAGAAGCGAAAAACGGGGGTGAGGAAGAGGGGGGAGGGAGGGAGGGAGAGGGGGAGTGAGGAGAGAGAGGAGGGCGGGCGAGAGGGAGGAGGAGAGAGGAGGGAGAGAGAGAGACAAAAGAGAGAGAGAGAGAGGTACAAAAAAGAGAGAGAGAGAGAGAGAGAGAGAGAGAGAGAGAGAGAGACAGAGAGAGAGAGAGAGAGAGAGATAATGAGAAAAGAGAGATATAATGAGAAAAGAGCGAGAGATAAAAAAGATGAAAAAGAAAATGATAGAGAAAAGAGTGAGGGAGAAAAAAAAGGCGAGAGGGAGAGAGAAAAAAAAAGGCGAGAGGGAGAGAGAAAAAAAAAAGGCGAGAGGGAGAGAGAAAAAAAAAGGCGAGAGGGAGAGAGAAAAAAAAAAGGCGAGAGGGAGAGAGAAAAAAAAAAGGCGAGAGGGAGAGAGAAAAAAAAAGGCGAGAGGGAGAGAGAAAAAAAAAGGCGAGAGGGAGAGAGAAAAAAAAAGGCGAGAGGGAGAGAAAAAAGAGATAGAGAGGGAGAGAAAAAAAGAGATAGAGAGGGAGAGAAAAAAAGAGATAGAGAGGGAGAGAAAAAAAGAGATAGAGAGGGAGAGAAAAAAAGAGATAGAGAGGGAGAGAAAAAAAGAGATAGAGAGGGAGAGAAAAAAAGAGAGAGAGGGAGAGAAAAAAAGAGAGAGAGAGGGAGAGAAAAAAAGAGAGAGAGAGGGAGAGAAAAAAAGAGAGAGAGAGGGAGAGAAAAAAAGAGAGAGAGAGGGAGAGAAAAAAAGAGAGAGAGGGAGAGAAAAAAAGAGAGAGAGAGGGAGAGAAAAAAAGAGAGAGAGAGGGAGAGAAAAAAAGAGAGAGAGAGGGAGAGAAAAAAAGAGAGAGAGGGAGAGAAAAAAAGAGAGAGAGGGAGAGAAAAAAAGAGAGAGAGGGAGAGAAAAAAAGAGAGAGAGGGAGAGAAAAAAAGAGAGAGAGGGAGAGAAAAAAAGAGAGAGAGGGAGAGAAAAAAAGAGAGAGAGGGAGAGAAAAAAAGAGAGAGAGAGGGAGAGAAAAAAAGAGAGAGAGAGGGAGAGAAAAAAAGAGAGAGAGAGGGAGAGAAAAAAAGAGAGAGAGAGGGAGAGAAAAAAAGAGAGAGAGAGAGGGAGAGAAAAAAAGAGAGAGAGAGAGGGAGAGAAAAAAAGAGAGAGAGGGAGAGAAAAAAAGAGAGAGAGGGAGAGAAAAAAGAGAGAGAGGGAGAGAAAAAAGAGAGAGAGGGAGAGAAAAAAGAGAGAGAGGGAGAGAAAAAAGAGAGAGAGGGAG
>NW_028234429.1:10354006-10371506 GCF_977035675.1 Penaeus japonicus | reverse complement strand
GAAGATTATTTTTTCCCTTGATTATTTTTTCTGTTGTTCTTTTCCCTTTCCCTGAGGGTTAGAATATGGAAAACAAAGGAGGCAGTATTGACATAGAAATGTCAAGGGAACATTTACCACAAAGGGTGGTGATTCAGTATTTTATAACCTATTTTATAATCTTGCTTCCTTTCACAGAATGCCGGTTCAGTATATTGTCGGTGAATGGGATTTTTACAATATAACGTTGAAGATGAGACCTCCAGTGTTCATCCCCAGACCAGAGACTGAGTGTCTTGTTGAGAAAGCACTAGAGCTCCTACGTGGGATATCAACTCCTAAAGTCTTGGAAATTGGCTGTGGTTCAGGTGCAATAAGCCTTTCTCTCCTTAAGTCTATCAAAGATGTAAGTAGGAATATCTCAAAGGTAATGCACTTGTAATTACAGTTTCCCTTACCATTCAGCAATAGATTTCATTAGTGTAAATTAAACTCTACAGATTTTTATTTAAACTGGCTTGATTGATAATAAAGGATTGCTTGTTAAACTGTATAAATGTATGACTGGATAATTAGGAAAATAGAAAAGTGTCTTTTATGAAAAAAAAAATTGGAGGTATCTAGTTTTCTGTCTATACTATATAGCCTTCAGCAAGACAAAAGGCAGTGATTTAAGAAGAACATTTTCTCAAGTAGAATATGGTAACTAACAATGCTTATTGGTTGAAGAATGCTGTATTTTTGCTGTTGTCATTCTGACTGTAAAATTTGATGTGCCCTTTATAGACAAAACATTGAATATATTGAGTAGTGATTAAAGGACATCATACATTCCCAGTGGACGATACGATTAGGTATTTCAACAAAAGACATTCATGAGAGAAAAATATAAATTTTATTAATCTTGAGAACAATATCATTTTGTATTTTCAAAAAAAAAAATTATTCCAATATTATCTAACATTTACTTAACCCATTCACGTGACTTTGATAGGCCGGTATTGTGGTTTTGACGTATTGTTTTTTGGCCAGGACGCCCCTGGGCGCTATGAGGGCGAGCGCGCGAGCGAGCGCGAGCGAACGGGAACGAGCCTTTGCGCTTGGAGAATCTCGAGATCTCGAGGCGTGGTTATTGGTTCGACCCCCCCCCCCCGCGACGCGCAAAAGCCGAACTGCCTGCCGGGCGTGAATGGGTTAATAACCGTTATTTATATACTGGGATGCTTTTTCACTAAATATTAAGGATTTTACTGAATGTTTCAGCTTCAGTGTGTGGCTGTGGACCAGAGTAAGCATGCAGTTTCACTCACAAAGGAGAATGCTCAACATCTGAAATTAGACGACAGATTAGTAGTTGTGGAAGGAAAAGTAACACACAAAAAATTCCCAACTCTGCCTTATGAAGACTTTGATTTGGTGGTGTCTAACCCTCCGTATGTCCTTCGGAAAGATCTGATGGAGGTTCAGCCAGAAATTATGATGTAAGTTTGTAAGCTCACCTCAAATAATAATAATAATAAAAAAATAACAGACATTTAACTGTTCAAAGAACTTAAATGTGGCAAAAGGTTTTGAGATTAGGACTGAAATAAGCATTGGCCGTGTATATTTCATCAGTGTTATGAAATATAAAAGTTGTGCAAATATTACATAGTATTTTTTCATGGATATTATTTTTTTCAGATTTGAAGACATGAGAGCTTTAGATGGAGGAAAAGATGGGCTGGACACAATCAAACCAATCTTGCTTCACTGTCAGCATTTCCTTCCTCAAGCTTGTTCCATACTAATGGAGGTAAGCACTCTGATTTTATGTGCATTTCTTGTTTTACTCTTCTTTTTAGTAGAAGGATGTATATTTGGTTTGTTTTCATTGAAAGTAGTGTCAAAATCATCATCATTATTATTATGTTTATGATTATTTTTATTATTATGTTTATGATTATTATTATTATAGTTATTATCATTATTATCATTATCATTATCATTATCATTATCATTATCATTATTATCATTATCATTATCATTATCATTATCATTATCATCATTATCATCATCATCATCATCATCATCATCATCATCATCATCATCATCATCATCATCATCATCATTCATTTTTAAGTAGCAGTGATGGATAGTGATTGTTATTTATATTTGTTTCTACTAAGAAATTTTATGTACCAGAAGTACAAAGTTAATGTCAAAAACTAATCTGTAGTTTCCTTATAAGTTCATTAACCTTTATTGTTCTGAATGGAATTGAAATATTCCACTACTTTTGTACAAACACAAATGTTCATGGACATGAACGTATATATTCATGCTCAAGCACTTTGCCTGGTGCCTGCTCAAAATTTGCATGATTAATCCATGTCCATGAACATTTATGTCTGTACAAAAATTTCTTAGTAGAAACAAATATAAATAACAATCATGGTGGCTTTGGTTTACCTGGACATTAAGCTGGTTTTTTTCTAAATAAGGAGGCCTAACACTGAGGGCCATTCATCCACTGAGGGGGCGGCCATCCATTACATGCCTGAACACCTGGTGTGCTGGCTGGCCATCCATTAAAAGTTCCTTAGTTATTGGTAAAATCTTAGCATTCAGGAGTATTAGGTCTTGAAATTAAATCACTGTAGGAATATAGATATGACTAACAACTTTTCAATATTTTTCAGGTTGATCCATGTCACCGTTATCTGCTACCCGCATGGTTGAAGACACAACCGAGTATAAAGTTGGAGATCAGTAGTGTGATGCAAGATTTAAATGGGAAGGACAGATTTATTCTATTTACTAAAATGTAATATCAAGCAGTACTATCGAGTGGACTATAGATAATGAAATAAAATTGATTTTTGTTTTTTTTTGGTTTTATACAAAAGTCCCAAAAGTTTTATTTAAAAATTCCTAAATGGAAAGGGCCATACTGTAAAAGCACTAAAATTGCATTGTGCTTTTGAAAGTAACCCTTCTTATTTTTGAAAATTCATATAGCTACCATTTATTGCAATAGATATCTTATTTCCCTTTTTAACCCTCTCTGGACGGGTGGTACAGTACTGTACCGCTCATTCAAAAGCCCAGTGGCCGGGCGGCACAGTATTGTGCCAGCCATTTAATTGATTTAGGCCTAATAATTCGAACGCCCCGGCATTGGGACATTCAAGGCTGGAATGCCCCCGTCGTGAGTGGGTTAAATTTGAATTTAAAAAGAACACCATAGAATTAGAAATATAGGAGTGAAAGGTTTACTTTAACAATAACATACAACAAACTGTGATGCTAAATTTCATCATCTACTAGAAAACTGCCAGTAAATGATGACTAACAATGGAAATTATTTTATAGTATTCAACAACTTGAAGGTGGGATACTTACTGATTTAACATTCAAGTATGGCAGGCCTTCTTGATGAAAATAGTCTTGTGAAATCAGACTTCTGACTGACTTGTAATTTCAGTTTCACTTCCGTCAACATTCTCATTATACAAATTCAGAATCACTGACTGGTATTCAAAACCTCCCATCAAATTTCTTGAAAGTCAATATGGTTACCTTCCATGCTGCTGGTAGCCACTGACTGTCCTACACAGTATTGGCTGTTGCTTACTTGCTTCTATGGGGAGGCAATGCATGCGCAGCAGCCATATTCTCCCCCCCTTTTGTTTCATTTGATAGGCTTATGGAATGAAATGTGGACTGTTGTTCAGTCAGGGGATTAGATTGCAATATTTATCAATAATATTAAATTGCTCCACTTACTCTACCCAAACTAGGGGCTGCATTACACTACAAAACAATTGATCTGAATATATCAAGTGCATAAACCAGTCTGTGTGCATCTCTTATTAGTAACCAAAGAGTATAGGAGAGGAACTCAGTTTATAAATGTTTCCAAATTAAAATATCTAGTCCAATGATTAATATTATATTTGGTTCAGTGGGAGTTGGAAATGTTTCAAATTAGTTCTTATGTTAATTTTTCAGATATCTATATATTATTTGCTGTGGTCACATTCATCTTCCTTAACCCCTTAACGATGGGTGACAAGATACCATGTCTAGTGGTTTTTGGGTCAGACGCTGGGGACAAGATATTTGGTCAAGGCTGGCATGCTGGGTGATTGGGCATACAGTGGTCGGCCGCAGCTAGTGCAGCCGAGAATCACAAGGCGTTAGGCTTATTGTTAGTAAGATCCCGGCATTTTGACCATTTAGAGCCAAAATAACCCTGTCGTTAATGGGTCTGCATTAACCCTTTCTGGACGGGTGGTACACTACGGTACCGCTCATTCAAGGGCCTGTTTGCCGGGTGACACCATATGGTGCCAGTCATTTAATTGATTTAGGCCTAAGCGTTCGAAAGCCCCGGCATTGTAACGTGCAAGGCTGGAATGCCCCTGTTGTGACTGGGTTAACCCTATGATGACGGTGCGTCACACCCTTGTGACACAACTAAATGCCAGATGATGGGGCTACACACCAGTGTGACGTTCCCGATGCAATGGTGTAGGGGGTTACCACTTATCGCTGGGCCTGTCAGGATTGGGTTAAGCCTGCATTTCTCCCATGGTTGAATACAAATGGCAGGATAGCACCCACACACATATACTTTGTCTTTTTGACAGTAATATATGGCTAAACTATTGATTATTAATTTACATTGACATGGAAATCCTTCCTAGTTCTCCTCATAGTAATTTCAAGTAAACTGCCTGGTTACTTTGTCAGTTATATTGTAACTCTGAGATGTGACTAGATCAGTAGTTCTTACTGGAATCTTCTCTGGATCCCAGGTGCAGACTGGAAAGTTTGTGTTTTACGTGGGCGTATTGCCCAAACTATAGGATCTTTAAATTTCTGCATGGAAACAGTTTTAAGAGAAACTTTGAGGAAAGTATTTTTGACTACATATAGTATACTGCTTTGAAAACCAAATTGTAAATTAAAAACATTGGAAAAGTTAAATTGCATTTATTTTAACTGGTGAGAAACTTTTACTTAGCCAATTCCAGAATTACACCATGTCTTTTACGTCCGCTTGTATGTTAAAATTAATGTCCAAGACATTAGAAAGGGTTTGAGAGGGTGTATGTACCATAACAAACTTCTCCATATTGGCAGCTTATGGGTATGGTATAGTTCTCTCTGGTTTGTCTAGAAAGGTCCTAAAATATTTTTAACCTATCCTGGACAGATGATAACTCTTGTCAAGGTATATTTTATGGTAAGGGAGAGTTGTGTGTAGGGATTTCAGAGATATAAATCACAGTTTCTGTCCATGCACATCTTGTTGGTGTCTTTTTTTTTTCTTTCATTCTTATTAATATATCCAAGTGGAACAAGCACACTAGAACCTAGAACTTAAGGCCTGTTCCCTCGATACTTAAAATTCATGAAAGATTTAGTTACTAATAAAGTTACTAATCTATCAAAGACAGGAAGATCCATGGCTCGTGACTCTTGGAAATTGCTCACAGCCATTCAACCAAATAAAGGACTGGGGTAATGACTGATATGCAGATTATTTTAACCCATTCCCGACGGGGGAATTCTAGCCTTGAATGTCCAAATGCCGGGGCGTTCGAATTATTAGGCCTAAATCAATTGAATGGCTGGCACAATACTGTGCCGCCCGGCAACTGGGCTTTTGAATGCGCGGTACACATGCTGTACCACCCGTCCTGTGTGGGTTAAAGGGAAGGCAACAAAAGTACTAAATATAAGAAATTACTAAGCAACTGTTCATGGGTTTACACTCACATACTTCAACAGAGAGTGTGACTTAAGTTTTCACTTGTATTGTATATTAAAATTATTTAACCAACATATATAGGTTAGATGTTACTGATTGGATAGAAGAGTTTTTTCAGTAGGGAAGAAAAAATAGATACTGAGTCACCAAAAAGTTTATTTGCAATATATATAGTTTCCCCCAGACACAAAGGTGAACTTGTACAAAATAATCACAACTAGTATCCCTGCAATAATCTTTCACACTAAGACACTCAGAGCAAAATGATTTTTTCTTATCATCTGATGGATAAAAGATGATGGACATAAATGTACAATAAAGTAAGTCCACCACTAATTTATTAATTTCCATTAAGAAGTACACTATCCCATACATATTTGTGACATTACCATGTAAGTAGTGGCTATAAGTGGACAATAAAATAATTAAAAATCAGTTCTAAATAAAGATGTGAAAAGAAATTTACTTCCCCAATAATATGAAACAAACACTGGATAAGTTAATTCTCACCTATGTGTTAAAACTGCTATGGCAGGATCTGCCATAAAAGGAATATCAGTTACAAAAAAAAAAAAAAAAAGTTATTAGATGGGTCAAATTTGTGCAGAATAACTGGAAAACAAACTGAAAATTTGTTTTGTACTGTAACAATCTGGGCAATATATAAGTTACATAGGTGAAGGGTTAACTACTATTCCCTTTCAAATTAAGGCGTGAACTTGTTTAGTGGCCCAGCTTTTCTTGGGCATGGAGCTGTGGGATGAACATTTCTTCCTCCCTCTGGCCTTGAGCCATGTGCTCTTCAATAGCTTCCACGCTGAAAAAGTGAGAAATTTAGTTAAAAAAACTGGTACATATTTTGAATTAATACTTAAACAATCTCCTTTGTATTTCAATTGTATACATACATCAATATTAATGTTATATAAATGATTGCCCTAATACCGAATGACAAAGTTGAGGGAGAGAGCAGAAGGAAGGATGGAAGGACAAAGATGATGGGAGGTAGGGAGAGAAGGGCAGAAGGGGGGGGGGGGGGGGGAGAGAGGAGAGAGAGAGAGAGAGAGAGAGAGAGAGAGAGAGAGAGAGAGAGAGAGAGAGAGAGAGAGAGAGAGAGAGAGAGAGAGAGAGAGAGAGAGAAAGAGAGGGAGAGAGAGAGAAAGAGAGGGAGAGAGAAAGAAAGAGAGGGAGAGAGAAAGAAAGAGAGAGGGAGAGAGAAAGAAAGAAAGGGGGAGAGAGAAAGAAAGAGGAGAGGAGGGGCAAGAGGAGAGAGAAAGAAAGAGGAGAGAAGGGGCAAGAGGAGAGAGAAAGAAAGAAGGAGGGAGACGGGAAAGAAGAGGGAGGGAGGGAGAAAGAAAGAAAGAGGGAGGGAGGGGAGGGAAGAGAAAGAAAGAGGGAGGGGGAGGGAAAGAGAGAGAGGGAGGAAGGGAGAAGGAAATAGAAAGAGGGAGGGAGGGGAGGGAAAGAGAAAGAAAGAAAGAGGGAGGGAGGGAAAGAGAAAGAAAGAGGGAGGGAGGGAGGGGAGGGAAAGAGAAAGAAAGAAAGAGGGAGGGAGGGAAAGAGAAAGAAAGAGGGAGGGAGGGAAAGAGAATGAAAGAGGGAGGGAGGGAGGGAAAGAGAAAGAAAGAGGGAGGGAGGGAAGGGCAGAAGGGGGGGGGAGAAAGAAAGAGGGAGGGAGAGAAAGAGGGAGGGAAGGAGAGGGAAAGAGAAAGAAAGAGGGAGGGAGGGGGGAGAGAGAGAGAGAGAGGGGGAGAGAGAGAGAGAGGAGAGAGGAGAGGGGAGAGAGAGGAGAGAGGAGAGAGGAGAGAGAGAGGGGAGAGAGGAGAGAGGAGAGAGGAGAGAGGAGAGGAGAGAGAGAGAGGGAGGGAGAGAGAGAGAGAGAGAGAAGGAGAGAGAGAGAGAGAGAGAGAGAGAGAGAGAGAGAGAGAGAGAGAGAGAGAGAGAGAGGGAGGGAGGGAGGGGGGACAGAGAGAGAGAGGGAGAGAAAGAAAGAGAGAGGGAGAGAGAAAGAAAGAAAGAGAGAGGGAGAGAGAAAGAAAGAGAGAGGGAGAGAGAAAGAAAGAAAGGGGGAGAGAGAAAGAAAGAAAGGGAGAGAGAAAGAAAGAAAGAGGGAGAGAGAAAGAAAGAGGGAGGGAGGGAGAGGGAAAGAGAAAGAAAGAGGGAGGGAGGGGAGGGAAAGAGAAAGAAAGATGGAGGGAGAGGGAAAGTGAAAGAGGGAGGAAGGGAGAAGGAAATAGAAAGAGGGAGGGAGGGGAGGGAAAGAGAAAGAAAGAAAGAGGGAGGGAGGGAGAGAAAGAGAAAGAAAGAGGGAGGGAGGGAGAGGGAAATAGAAAGAGGGAGGGAGGGGAGGGAAAGAGAAAGAAAGAAAGAGGGAGGAGGGAGGGAGGGAGGGAAAGAGAAAGAAAGAGGGAGGGAGGGAAGGGCAGAAGGGGGGGGGAGAGAAAGAAAGAGGGAGGGAGGGAGGGAAAGAGAAAGAAAGAGGGAGGGAAGGAGAGGGAAAGAGAAAGAAAGAGGGAGGGAGGGAAGGGCAGAAGGGGGGGGGGGAGAGAAAGAAAGAGGGAGGGAGGGAAGGGCAGAAGGGGGGGGGGAGAGAAAGAAAGAGGGAGGGAGGGAAGGGCAGAAGGGGGGGGGGAGAGAAAGAAAGAGGGAGGGAGGGAAAGAGAAAGAAAGAGGGAGGGAAGGAGAGGGAAAGAGAAAGAAAGAGGGAGGGAGGGGGGAGAGAGAGAGAGAGAGAGAGAGAGAGAGAGAGTGAGTGAGTGAGTGAGTGAGTGAGAGAGAGAGAGAGAGAGAGAGAGAGAGAGAGAGAGAGAGAGAGAGAGAGGGAGGGAGGGAGGGAGGGAGGGAGGGAGGGAGAGAGAGGGAGGGAGGGGGGAGGGGGGGGAGAGAGGGAGAGAGAGAGAGAGAGAGAGAGAGAGAGAGAGAGAGAGAGAGAGAGAGAGAGAGAGAGAGAGAGAGAGAGAGAGAGAGAGAGAGAGAGAGAGAGGGAGAGAGAGAAGGAGGGGGATAGAAAAGGAGGGGGAGAGAGAAAGAGGGAGGGAGGGGGAATTGGGGGAAGGGGGGAGGGAGGGAGGGAGGGAGAGTGATAGAGGGAGAGGGAGAGAAAGAAAGAGAGGGTGAGAGGTTGAGATTTTTGAAGTTATAATTTCTGGTAATATCAGGTATCTGGCATATTGTGCAAATTAATAATAATAATAATAATAATAATAATAATAATAATAATAATAATAATAATGAACTGCGGAGTGTGGTTAATATCATGAAAACTTACGTCCTAGGAATGCTTCCTCCAGTCAGGTCTTCCATGCCATTGGCTGTGACAACAATGTCATCTTCAATTCTTACTCCACCAAAACCACGCATGCGAGCAATGGCCTCAGGAACCAAGAACTGAGCTTGCTCCGGGTTGGCAAGAGCTTGGTCCAGGAGCTATGGAGAAAGGAAATTACTACATTAATAACCACTCACTATTTCACCATATGTAATGTACAGCATACCCTTGTAATACATTGGCATTTTTTATGCAGTTTTTTATTATTGGCTTTTCTGTTACATATCTTAGTGAAGTGCATTACTGCTCCCACATTCAATTAAACTGCTCTTATTTAATAATTACAGGTATACCACACCCCAACTTCAAAGCAATCTTTACATGAACAAAATTCTGATACCCAGATGCCCCTCTAAGCCTTTGTTTGATATCAATTAAACCTTAATATATTATTTCAATATTGTGTAGCAGGTATTTCTTCATGACCCGAGATTTCCTGCTTCCTGTATCCCCTTCTACCTCTGGCTGTAGCTATTTACTAGCTATATGCCCTAGGACAGTGACAGATATCCTGTATCACCATACTAATGGTGAATAGCCATGCTCACTAGGGGAAAGTGCCTTGTTACTAGTGCTAGCACTGATCACAACCAGGACATCTAGCTGTTTACAGCCACAGATTGTTATTTATAGAAATCATGAAGCCCAGTTATCAGAAGCATTGGGATAGGCAGTGCAACTTGGGTTAATTGCACTGCCACAGTCAAAACTACATCATAAAACACTGTGCCTATTTGAAGGCTGCAAAGTTAGGAGCAGGACAATGACTTGTGTTGCTAATGCATGTACATATGAACATACATAAAATCTACTAACCCAAAGCGGCCAGGTATCATGACATACATTTTTTTGGCTGATGACGGGCATCATGACATAAGTGATGATAGCTGTTATGGTATATTTGACATTAGGAGAGAGTGGATCACTGTTTCTTTATCACATGATCAGTATTGACAATTGCTGATGACAATTGTAATAATAATTATAATTGCTATAATATTCACCAAAATAGGATTAGTTTACAATCCCAAACATAGATGGCTTTACCCTTCGAGGAAAGTCTTGAAGGGCACCCATCCACAGACTCAGCAAGCATCAGCTTCAAAGAGTGACATATATAACAAGATGTCAACCTCCTGCTTTAAAGTACTGGCAGTGCAGGATGTACAGGCAGAATGAGAAGAGGAAGGTGACCCAGACCATGTTCAGCATCTACAGTATGCCACTGTGCCAGCATGGCTGCTTTGTGCTATGGAGCTTGCAGTCATAAGCATGTTTCCTCCCTCTTCCCCACCTCTTCATGACCTCTTCATTGGCAATGGTTATTTTTCATATTTGTTTATGAAAGTACCCCCCCCCCCCCACACACACACACGTGCACAAAATGTTAAAATATCTGCTGCAGATATTGCTAGTACTATTAACCCATCGTGGACGGGCGTCATGACATACATGACGTAGGAGCTTTGGCCTGACGACGAGCGTCAAGATGTACATAACGCTCAGGGATTTTGGATCACTGTGCTATTTTATTGTGCTATGAAAAAGGAGTGAGTGATGATGGCAACTGCAGTCATAATTACTGTAATTACCCTAATATTAAGCTAACTAAATGTACAAAACCTAGATTACACCACTTTTTCCTTGCACCAGCAAGAGAGTGAGCCTTGAATGGCACCCATCCACGGTCTCTAGCAAGCACTATCTTTATAGAGCGATGGCAGACACTAATTTGACGACCTCTTGCTCTAAAGTACTGCAGATGAAGGTTGTGCAGGCTGAACGAGGAGAAAAAGGTGATTTGATCCATAACCAGTGTCTAAAATGTGCTCCTGTGCCAATATAGATGCCTTTCACTGTAGCACCCACAGTCACAAGCACAGGTTTCATACCTCTTCCCTACCTCTTCATGTTATCTTCATTGCACGTGGTTATATGTTTCGTATTCATTCAAGACGGCACAAAAATATGAAAATAAAGTATAAAGAAAATAATGAGCTAATATGGATCATATACTACAATTTTGGTCAACTGCAGCACTGATAGAGCCTGTCATATGGCACATATAAGTCTCTAAACTCCATAAAACGCACAAAAAATAAAACACAAAAACCACTCTAGTTTTACAATGAGTGACTGAAAGAGTGGGAAGATTCAAATTATGTTGCTTCAAGCTGCCTCGCTCTAAAATAAAACCTATCCTGGAGACTGGGCAAGGGAATCTATACCTGTCCGCAATGGGTTAATTGTATATAGTACAAATTTCATATATATATATATATATAATATTTATATATATATATATATATATGTATATATATATATATATATATGTATATATTATATATATATATATTATATATATATAATATATATATTATATATATATATTATACATATATACACATGGTCATATCTGTAAGTATAACAGCAATCTATGGTATTTCAGCATATAAATCCATAGAGAAAAATATTTTTCTCAGTATTCATATTAGTATATATAGTTATTTAAGTAGACATAAACACCAATAACATTGCTCTTTACAATTTAGCTTACATGATCAATGAAGTAGCATCCAGGTTCAATGGTCAGAACCATGTTCTCCTCCAGAACCCTGGCTGTTCGCAAGGAGCGGAAGCCGGCTTCTTCAGGACGACTTGGGTTGCCCTCAAGGTAGCCACCAACATCATGTACATCAAGACCCAACAGGTGACCTAGACCATGTGGCTGGAAAACTGAACCTAAGTTGACCTGTAAGACAAAGATTAATCATTAATCTATACAATAGTTTGGCAAACACAAATGTTACAAATTCATCATAATGAGAAATCATGAATTAACATCTTAGATCAATATTTAAATACTAAACATAAAAAATGGGCTAACCTTCATCATTTCATCAATATCTCCCTGCACAATATTTGCTTCCTTCAGCTTCTCAAGCATTGCTTTATATGCCACACGATGCATCTCTACCCAAGACACTCCTGGACGGATGGCAGCCATAACCGCACGGGAGGCATTAAGAACAGCATTGTAAATTGCCTTCTGGTCTTCTGTGAATTTTCCATTTGCAGGGAAAGAGCATGTGATATCACTTGTGTAGCAGTAGTATTCAGCACCCATGTCAAACAGGCAGATGTCTCCATCACCAACCTAAAAGAAACTCTCTTTAGATATTTTTATCAAGCCAATATATAAACATTTAATTTTTTCAGTATAAAAGATGGATTAGATAATAATTCCTTCTTATTTTTTTCCTTAAAAAAATAAAAATTAGCTTCATTACTTTCCAAACAACCTCTGGCAAAAAAATTCTGCTATATGTAAATGCTGCGGAACACTACAAACCTTTTTATACATCTAATGAAATATTACTAACTAATATCAATTTTTTTGTAACAGCCATGACTAATATGATATATGACACATAGGTTCACTAAACAGCTGCTGCGTGAGAGAGATGGGAATATGGAAAAGACAAAAAGAAGGGGAGCCAAAAAATGGGAGAAGAGAGTGAGGATGTCAGCTACTTACAGTTTTAGCATTTGGAGCACCAGCATGACCATAGTGAAGCACAGCAGCATTGCATCCAGAACCGCAGATATTAGTGTAGGCCTGGTGGCGACAACCACCATGGTAGTACGAGTGATGCTGGAAGATAGCTTCCAGTTGGTATTCTTTCATTCCAGGACGGATCTTGCGCATCACAGCTCTATGAGCGGCAGCAGACACTCTGGATGCAAACCTCAGCACCTCAAGTTCAGCCTTAGTTTTGGTGACACGACTGAAAATTATTCAAGATACTATTAATATCCCTGTATAACATAACTTGTAGGAAAAATTCTCACATATAAAAGGTTACATTAGTAAATGATTGAAATAATTCATGGGCCAATGATAGATATTTGCCATCTATCTGAACTGGTAATGAGTATGGGTACACCATAAAACTCATAAACTGATTATTTAAACTTTCTCTTTTTTCAGGACTGTCAACTATCATAAATGAAATGGAAGTGTTATTGAAATTTCTTAGTAAAGAAGGCTGTATATTTGAGATAAGTACAACATATAATATAATTTTTCTTTATTTCCTGAAAGGTACCATTATACTTTCTATCATAAATAAGTCATATGTACACATTTCTGTGTCTGTGTAATCAAATTGTATAGCTGTTGCATGTAAATCAAGGTTGGCACTATATCGTAAAATAATATATTTTTTATTTTAAAAACTTTCTAAATAAATTTTGGATTGTTGCTTCTGGACATTTTGCTGGGGTGTTTCAAAATCCGCAAGCCTAATGCCATGGGCTATTTGTGGGCTGCTGCAGTGGGCAGTGGCCACGTGCCCAATCACCTGACAAGACAGCCAGACAAAGTCATGACGTATTTGTGGGCTGCTGCAGTGGGCAGTGGCCACGTGCCCAATCACCTGACAAGACAGCCAGACAAAGTCATGACGTGGCATGACGGTGGGAAGACCAGTTGCTAGGGAGTTAAATCAGTTAATCTTACCTAGTTAGTATTAGGGTTATCTTTCTTTCTTCTTTAATAATTCATATTCAAGTCTCTATTCATCATTAGTATTGGTTTGTGAGATTTACAACATCATAGTAATACCATCAATAAAGGAATGTTCTTCACAAAAAAGATACTTGAACCGTCTAAACTCTTCCTTCATACAATTACTTTTAGGTGCAGACTGACTCATATCTAAGGTTTATTTTTATTAGTTCAAATTTACTAGGAATATATTAATTACAATTTACTGTTATAGTGATCCAAAGCAGAACAACGAAAAAATGAAGGGGAAATAACAGAAACTTACTTTTATTGTTGGTGATCAAGAAGTGTAAAGCAATCACTATTCTTTCTTTACATATATCACAGTAATTGACTAGATTATTTGTTCACTTAACATTATATAGTTCCTTATAAAACAAAAAGATTGTTTTCCAATTTCGTTACTATCCATTGGTTTTGTATTCCTGACTATTCACTGGTTAAGAACTACAATACACTAGAAACACACAGCATTGTCTTCTGTCTTCATAAGGGTATGCTATACTGAAGTTGCTTCTTTCATTTTGTCCTCAATGTAGTTTTTCAACGATTCTGGGTACATACGAAGTCTATTCATCCTCTCATAGTTAAGGCTAACTACTTTGAAGCCACACATTGCCAAATGACGTTTACGCATGGCTTGTGGCCCTACAAGGAGGTCTTCATTTAAAATGTAGTGCTCTGGAAGATGAATTAGTAAAGCATACTTGTTACTGCTCCACTTGAAAGACTGAAGAGACAATTTTCCTGCCATATCTATCACACAATCAACCACATACATCTCTGTGCCTGGGAAATTTGGTAAAATAGCTGAAGGTGTAATGCGCTCACTGGTTCCCACAATCTCAATGAGAGGTGCTTGAATCATGTTCACACACCGCATGATTCTAGCATCACGCCAAAAACTTTTGGCCGAGTGATCTCTTGGCAGCATTGGCCCACTGTAGTTTGAAGCTTCCAGACAAAGGGCCCTGTCGAGAACCTTTAATTTTGTCCTTGTTAATCTCATTTCTGCTGGGTCCAATGTATGAATTCTGTCAAAAAAGTAGGGATTGAACACTTTTTTCACAAAATTTATTGGATAGCGTTTAAGATAAACGCATGACAGCAGTAAATCTATCATAATATTTGGAGGAAATTGAACAAATTTCTCCTCCAAAAGCATTTCAAAGGCTAAAAAGAAAGCCGAAGCATTTGGCGGCTCATAATTCAACAGGCCATAAGGTCGACAGAGGCTATTCACCTGAGGCACTGAGAGTTTTGATGCATTTTGCATAAAATATTCAACTCCAATGTCTAAAACCTCTGGAGTCCTAATTCGCATCTTTACACAATAATCCATGATTACAGCAATCAGACTGGGGTCATTTATGTTGGACTTCTTTACCTTCATGAATCTGGTAAGGGATTTTTGAATGTTGGCATCTGTAAAATTTAGGCTCATAAGGGAGTATACAATCCATCGAATATTACTTTCTGTAAGAACATGGATGTTCAGATTTGTCCACCTTGATATCATTGGCAGCATGCGACTACCTGTTAGTTTGAGCTGTATTAGTATGTGGAGAATTCTAATAATGTCTTCAGACTTTAGTTTGTACCACAAACCTCCCATCCTCCTCTCAACTACATTATATAAATGTTTGCGGCTCTGCTTTACTAGTGGAAGGATGCTCATGATATTGCAAGCTTCCTTCACGTGAATATCCTCCACCTTGTCTGTTATTCCAACCCAAACCTTTTCAATGTACTGGGATCCAATTGTACCAAGGTTATGAAATGCTTTTGCACTTTCGCAAACCTGCTCCACATTCATTCTTCCTTCAGTAATCCTAATAATGCATTCATTGCACAGTTTCGCCAAATATTTCTGCTTATTGCCTTGATAAGAATCACGACCCATCACTCGTAGAGCATCTATTATGTTCTGTGCATCATAACTACCACATATGATTTCTATTAAGTGTTTCATGACTGCACCTCTTGTAAAAGTGAATGGCGATTCTTCTGGGTACAAACTAAGTCCTCTATTCCGATATTCAAAATTATTTTCCAATTCAAATATTCTCTTGATTACAGCTAATGCAACATTTGGAGACACTTCCTCTTCTGGACAAACTTCAAGTAATTTGAAAATGTCTGCCACTTTCAAACACCTCATGAATCCCAAAATCATCTCCTGCTCTTCTTCAAAATTTATATTCTTGAACAGATTCTTTGAAACCTGAGGTATCTCTAAACCCAACCCTTCCAGCTTTCTACCAGCCTGAGTCTTGCCGTTGCTAAACACGCTAAATTCACCATTGATAATCTGAACGATACATGGCAATTCTTGGATGTTGAGTCCATCTTGAACCATGATGGTTGTATTTGTTATCGTTTTGTCTTCGTCTGAAAGGTGACTTGGGGACTGACTGAACTGCCTCCCTCGAAGGGGACTGGGGTGGCTCTTGAGTCTCAGTAATCTTGTGATGCCGGCGGCGGAAGGGAGTCGCCTGCTGGCTGATGTAACTGACGTCATCTCGAGGGCTTCCTTTCATAAACAAATCTTCAGAATATATTATAATCAGGTTCTAAAACCCTGTTCATACTTGAAAGTTGCTGGGAAGGTAAGCGGTCACGTAATCAGTTACCAAACCATGAAGTTTCCTTGATTTCTTTCTAACACACCAACATTTCTTCTAGGCAACACCTATTTACTATCACAAAACACCTTCATTTCAGCACAGTAACATATCTTCAGCAATCATCTTTGTGCTGTGTCGCAGGACAATAATATATTGATGATTCCTCAATGCCGCGCGATCAGCTGTTTTGTGTTGACATTACCTAACTGACTTTGGCAACTCTACCGCCAGATGGCTCTGTGCGCTTATCAGTCAAAGAAAATGGACGCGTTGGGGTGACTAAATTCAATAACACTTTTAATGACGGCATTAATGATAATTATGATGATATTAACAATAACATCAGTAAAAAAAGCGGAAAAGATACAATAATGTTGGACAAAAACATCCCCTTAAAAGTTAGCTGACATCATACATAACATAAGAGATCAATCTTACCATTCAGCGATTTCATCGTGGAGAATGGAATTGTCAACTTGGAATCTGAAAACAAATTTAAGTATATTAAATATATTCATAATTCATCTGTCATCTATTTTGAGAAGAAATGAAGTAATGGCCACTGTCAATTTGTTCATGGTCACAACATATTCTATGAATGTATTTATAAACAAAGAAAATGCGTCACTATGACTTTACGGGGATGACTGCAGTAACCATCTTGTTGCTGCGATAATTCTATAGATCTATTTCAGTCTCAAGGTCTACTTTCCATGACGGTACCCTCATTTTTTAAAACTAAACTCAATCCATCTACGAAACAACTGACAAACACTCATTGTCAAATAATTATTCTGTAACATGTAATAAAACGAGAGAAAACAAAAATATATATACAACTGAGAAGGTAATGCTTCACAAGATTGAATCATGTTTAAAATCATTATTAAAAAGTCAATAAATCCAAATTCCCGCCCAACGTAGTTTAGAACAGTTTATCCTCTTCCACACACTTTAGTGGAGTCAGGCAGCGTCCATTCACGATACTTACTGACTGATGCCCTCGAAAGCGGCTTCACGAGTGGTCTTTCCGCTGTCCGTGTTGGTTCCGCGCTGAAGGAAATATGGGTGTTAGATAAAGGAAAAATATTGAAGAAATCATGGAAATTCCCATCCATGTAGAATAGACTAAAACTTATCAAACGTAATAGATAATCAAATCTCTCTCTACATTATCGCATATACATGGGATGAATAAGAAGGCAAAGTCATCACAAGATTTAAGAACCTTGCAA
>NW_028234429.1:10331506-10334006 GCF_977035675.1 Penaeus japonicus | reverse complement strand
AACCAGGAAAAGGTAGCTGCTGAAATGTGTGGCATGTAGAAAGCACGGGGCATAAGCTGACAATATTCCAATTCAAAAACATTCGAAACTAAAGAAATGCTTGAAGCGTGACGGAAAATATATTTCCTGAAAATAGAACACCTGCGCATTGGTAGTTTCACAGTAGAAGAATTAGTATCAACATTACCTAACGTGATTGGCGGGATACATACACCGGCTGTGACCATACCTTTCTCGATGCAATCTCTACCAAATGAAGCGACACACACAGTCACCGTTGTGTAGAATGGGGACACGTGTACATGTGTGCATTTAGATGTGTGCTTAACAATTATATTCACGTAATCTTACAAACTCATCCGTGTACTGTGAATGTAGCAATGCATTATGGACGTCAATGGCTCTCGTTAAAAAGGGTCCCTCCCACTCTTTCACACAATATCTGGTGGCGCCCAATCTAACAATTAATGTGAAGGGCGGGACGCGGCCGCCAACGTAACTATGGCATTGCTTTTTGCAGCGCTGGCGGAGGGTAGTGACCCGCTTGGTAAACATTCCGTTAAGGCCCGCGCACTCTCCTCCGCCGCTCTGCCAGTCACCTCGCAGGCTTTCTGGAATTTTATGGAAATTTACGTGCATGAAGGATGCGTACACACACGCATAATCACACTCACACACACACACACACACGCACGCGCGCGCGCGCACATACACAGACTTTACTCGATAATAAACTGAGCCCATGTCTATCAATGTGATGTAGGCGTGTACCCTCCTATCAGCCCTTACATGAGTTGTCTCTCCTTGCAAAGTTGAGCTGGTCGTTGGCTTAAAGTAAGGATGAGGGCGATACAGGGGCCTGTGCGTTTCAGTCCCTGCGGCATTATAACAGTGCTATTTCCACCCTAAAATCTATATATTCGTAAAAATTAAATTGAAGAAACTTTCCTTCCGAGGCAAAATGACTAACTCCATCACAATTACATCCCTGTGTCAACCACACCCCACCACGAAGGATATTAGTAGTGATGACGTGTCCGATATCTTAACAAAAATGGCGATACTAATAACAAGGAACACATTGGCTTTCAGTCCCCGGTAATTTACGGACTGGATGTGAATATAAAAATGCAACAGGAAGCAAAATGGGGGAAAAGACCGAGAAAATGAGGAGAAAGTTGGGAATGTGGTTTAAATAACGAGATGTGGAGGTGGAGGATGAATAGACAGAGGAACGGAGAGGATGTACGTGAAACAGCGTAAGGCGGGGAATTAGGAGAAGCTATGAAAGGATGAAGAAAGATGAGAAATATGAGAGCATCAGAAAAGAAAATAGTCTGAAGACGAAGATGAAAAGGGGGAGGGGGAGGGGGGGGGAAGAGGAGGAAGAGAAGACGAATGAGAAAAGAGAGAGAGAGAGACGACAGTTAGGTAGATAGGGAGTAGATAGGTAGGTAGGAAAGTTGGTGGGTGGGTAGGTAGGTAGAAAGACCACCTCCATAATACCTGCGTCCTCAACAGAGTTCTGGAGCTTCCATGAGACGTTGTCAGCGCATACTAGAATAATGCGGTGAGCAGTGTGGCCCCACTACCGGCATGTCATGACTTGGAAGTTTGCATGCTAAGTGTGGAGGACGAGAGACTCCACTCTAGCACACCAGCGCACTGCGAACGGCTTTCACTCATGATAAACATACTTTGCCATCAGGCTATTACTGCTTACCACCGCTGCTCATCGCGTGTCTTGGTTACACTCTTCATTTTAATACATACCAACTTCAAACATTAATTCATATGACACGTAGAAAAAAAGTAAAAAACAAACAAACAATAACAGTTTTTGCAGACAGTCATCGATCCCTTCAGCCCTGTTCTGGTCCATATAATGACAGTGAACTGTATACACTCAAGTTATCATGCAAGCATATAATAATACATCAATATGAAAAGACTACAAGTTATGTACCTCAAAATAAAATGCAAGGAACACCGGTTTCTGGCTAAGAATTCTCAAACTAGTATTTGATATTCGTTCTCTCTTGCCTTGGTGTTGCAGATCATAACAAATGCCATGATGCAAACAGCCATCTACCTGTTCAAGTATGGATGTTCTTTACAGAATTTGGACCAAAATACTAGCTGATGTAATAAAAAACAGCAATAATAGTACTGATAATGATAATAATGAGGTAAGCCAAAATTCAATCATCCGTTTACCACATAGAGATCTATAAGTGAAACGCTTCTCCAGGGAGGCCAACGTGAGAATACACACGAAGTGCCAAAGTTGCAAGTACACTACGCAGAATCAATATGGCGTAGTAGTGGTCTACCCTCCCGCCCCCCACCCCTCCCCAAACCCAATCTGAACCAGTCTGCTATCGGATGACCAGCAGTGCCACTGTTTACATTCTCTTATTCATAATTTGGCTATGAATGTGATGAGTTGGGTTATTTCATAGAAACAAAACGTATAGTTTTTCTGTGTACACAATAGTAA
>NW_028234429.1:10316506-10324006 GCF_977035675.1 Penaeus japonicus | reverse complement strand
CTCTTGAGCATCGCCGCCCCACACCCTCTCCCTCGTCAGCCCGTCGCTCTGGGAAGACATCCGGCGGGCGGCGTCTCCATGACTTACGAACACGAACGCGGGGACCTCGCTGTCTCCGAGAAACACCGGCACAGACGCCACCTCCTCTACAACAAAGGGAGGAAAACACTGCTGGCTATCATGTACTACATCTTGTTGGAAGGAGCAGCAGGAAACGTAGGGCAGCAGGATCAATACGGGGGCGGCCTGCAGGGAGGGGAGGGAAGCCCACTGCTACTGCTGTTTTCTGGCGCCGCTTATACACAACTAGTAAATCTCGACAGCTCTAGGCGCTAAAGCCGTGCTCACACTGCAACCCAATGTGTGTAGCCATTGCAGATATCAAGAACACAGTCGCAACAACGGTTTCTGGTGTTACACTCGGAGCCATTGGTTTCTCAGTGCTACAACCAGAAGGTAATAATAAAGTACTTATAAGGCAATAATTAGTAAAGTCGTAATAAGGTAATTTGTGACAGACCTTACTACACTTATTGAAGAGTCCTTCGTATGACTTTATTTTCTTTATAGGAGATTTCCACTATCGAAAACAAACTCTCTTAGGCATTATTTCCTTAACGCAAAGGTACACCAAAATAAAATCAACTGAAACTCTACAGAGGTGAGGAACGAAGAAATATATTACTACATATTTAGAACCAACTATGCCAGCTTCTGTTACAATACGGATATATTTCTTTCTGAATACACGGAAAGAAAGTTTATTAGATGCGCAACGCTTTTATATCAAGATATATATATATAGTCTTTTACGCACTCTTGACAAAGAACAATGTATTCATTCACTGTATATGCACAACAAAAGTGTATGATTTTCATATCTAAATTTTTTCCCCCACCGTGAGTCATTTTCTAAGAAGTGGGATATCAGCATTGCTCACTGGCTGAACATTATATTTCTTACTCATATATTATCAATAATGGTATGGATACGGGATCATTCATCATTATCACAATTTTGTGATCCTGGAAGAAGGGGACTGGGGGACGCATTGGTAAAGACAGTGAGTGGTACAAATGAGAGAGAGAGAGAGAGAGAGAGAGAGAGAGAGAGAGAGAGAGAGAGAGAGAGAGAGAGAGAGAGAGAGAGAGAGAGAGAGAGAGAGAGAGAGAGAGAGAGAGAGAGAGAGAGAGAGAGAGAGGAGAGAGAGAGAGAGAGGAGAGAGAGAGAGAGAGGAGGGAGAGAGAGAGAGAGAGAGAGAGAGAGAGGGGAGAGAGAGGAGAGAGAGAGAGAGAGAGAGGAGAGAGAGAGAGAGAGAGAGAGAGAGAGAGAGAGAGAGAAAGAGAGAGAGGGAGAGAGAGAAAGAGAGGGAGAGAGAGAAAGAGAGGGAGAGAGAGAGAGAGAGAGAGAGAGAGAGAGAGAGAGAGAGAGAGAGAGAGAGAGAGAGAGAGAGAGAGAGAGAGAGAGAGAGAGAGAGTGAGAGAGAGAGTGAGAGTGAGTGGGGGAGAGAGTAGGTAGATAGCACTAATATAGATAGATAAAGAGAGAGAAGTTGGTTCGTGAAAGATAGAGAGAACGAAGACAGAGGTGGTTAGAAAGTATCTAGAGAGACAGACAGATAGAGAGAGAAAGTGATTAGTTAATGAAAGTTGGATAGATAAGAGATGATGGGAGGTATTGCGAAGCTCAGGCATCTGCTTGAAGTAATGGAAGAGTAATTAGCTCTATCTTAACCATGCTGAATAATGGACAAAATTCCTTGACAAATGCTTATAAAGGTACGAGTGACAATGAATTAACACCTTGCATTGTGGAATTATTCGTTCTCATTCATACCTTTTTACATTGTACAACTATTCAACATTTGACAATATGCCTCCAGATGACAATGCATTTCAGCCAGATTAAAGTACGGCCATGTGATGCAAGAGGCAGAGGAAGAGGGAGGCAGGGAGGAGAGAAGAGAGGAAGGAGTACGTCATCATTTCATCTGGCATCATGACCACCAGTGAGTCATCACGATGCTGCACTACTGCGTTTCGCGAACAACCGAAGTGTACCTGAGGGATCTCTTGTGTTGGGCCTCACGCACAGGCCCATGCTCAGCCGAGGCTGAACTATGCTGAGCTACGAACAGAGGAGAGGGGGCTCAGCGAACACGGCGGAGGAGATGAAAAGATACAATAAAATTAGTCAGACTGGAGACGGATGCAGGCCAGGCGAGAAAATGGAAGAGGAGAGAGAGGGAGAAGTGATGACGAAGGTGGCTGTGATGCGGGATAGGGCGGAGAGAGCAACTGCAGCAGAGAGAGAAGAGATGAGGGTGTAATTATGGGTGCACGTGGCTGAGTGGCGCGGGTTGCACGCCTGTATGAGCGTCCTCACGTATTGATCAACGCTTCAAGGTGTACACGCCCAGACCCTTTGTGTACATCTCAGGGAGTGCCAGCGGCGTCATGTGCATCTAGCACGTTTCCTCCGTTTCTTCTTCGCGGAGACTGGCGTGGCTTATGCTTCTTCATTCACGTTCAAGATGGGACTTTTCCACAAAATCGTTATGATATAAATAACTCACGTTACTTGTATGACAGGTTTCCTGTCAGTGGAAGCATGCAAGTGTATATTTTACAGTATATGGCAAACTTTTCCTAGGTAACAGCTCTGGGCAACAGCGCTCACCGGAGAAAGGAACATCCAGCAACCCCCTAACGGAACACAGTATCACATCATCCTACGTTCCACTTCCACCCATTCACTCACACACGGATGGCAGGAAACGTTCCCATAGGGAGGCGCGTCCCTACAGAGAGGCCGGCAGTCAGCTCCCTTCCTCATTGTCTCTCTTCCTCTCAGCTACGTACAGTACGAACCTGCCGTTTTTTTACTTGGATTGAATCACCTCACCCGTACGCCAGGTTTTGCGATTTCATAATTCTGTTCGTCTGCGTGCTTAATAAAACAGATCCTGGCAAACGACAGGATTGCACAGGGTTACTGTCACATACATAAGCAAACTATGAACTAACTGTTCACAGCTGTAATTGATGACTGTAATGCAATAAAAATGGAAGCCCCGACATAAAGTGGCAAGTTAAAATTATATCTACTCTAACAGATGTGCGATGCGCTGTGATGCCCCCCTGGGTGGTGGCACACGCCCACGCCCAGGCTTTGCGTGATGACAACAACAGCTCCTCCACCAGGAAATACTGCGGTCTCCTTCAGCCCACGCACACAGCGCCAGCCCGCCCGTGCATGGCTCTGCTGACCCCCAGTCATCGATTACATGCACCTTTGCTTGTTGCCGCCATTTGGCACTCGCTCTTTATGGATGCAACACAAACGTTCTGGAGGACGACGATAACCCTCGCGCGCCGGATGAGACTGAGATTAGTAAGCGACGTTTTCTCAAGTGTCAACATCTGTCAACATTTCCGGTCACGTTTCTCAACATCTATCAGTTCTTACGAATGACTATTGGGAGCCACAAACTACTTTCTGAACCACACTGGCCGAATGGATATTGATGAAAAAGTATTAAATATCACATGCGGGACACAAATGAAAACATCCATCGCGCCGAGACTGTTTTTCGACAAGGTTGCGCCGCGCGTGCAGTCACGTATCACCCAATGTAAACAAACGAAGACTTTACTGCCTAAGAGATGCTTTCAAACATGCAAGACTTGCACTTGGTAGTGATCATGTCAGTCGGGAAGTACCGTATATCGTACCACACGCAACACACGATCTGACAAATTTCAAGTTTTCCTGTATTTTGTTTACATAATTTAACCCAACTACACGTAGAATAGTTTATTTTGCAATTCTAATTAAACCAAACATAAAAAGTGGTTGGATAAAATAGCTCTTACAAAACAATGCGTATAAAACAATACTAATGATGGATCAAGATATATGTTCACACACAACCACAATAAACCTGAATCTCCGTCATGAATTTAATAAACCTATGCTCCAAAGTAGCTACAAGCATGATTTAGTATTCTGGAATTCACCTGTCATATCAGGTATTTTCGAAATCAGCTCCGGTGAATGTACAAGAAGAATTATTAATAGTAAGAGTATTCATTCCTCTTCGAGAAGCGAAAGTCCCGAAGTAAAAGGAAGACCTGTAATCGCATTGAATCAGGAGACACTGATGCCGTGAGGCTTCTGGCCTGTAATCCCCTCCCAACGGCAGGGCGTGATTCGATAGTACTCTAGTGTGTGGAACTGCATTGTGATATTACGCCATCGCTGAGTTTCTCACAGAGTCATTTCAGTCCTGTCTCTTTTCTGTTGATTTGCTCAATGAACAGCCATTCCTAGGAGTGGCCAAAACACGCATGCAGGGATAAGGTCGGACAAGCGCGGGCCATCACAGGCAAAACATGACGCTACGCCTGAGAAGAGAAAGTGTGCTGAATAAGGCAAGACAAAGCCTGTGTTAACAATACGAACCCTCCTCCGCAAACAAGCCCTTAGACCGGTTCTCGGATCCACATATTCTCATCACATCCCATAATCGGCATGTTATGTGAATCTCTCATTCATGGTCGGTAAACAATGGGGATAGCATGCTCTGGATGCTTGTCAGCCTCTTCATGATGTATTCCACCACTTCATCTAAATACTCGTTTGGGCTAATGATTGGCCAACTGGGTGTTACCCTACGCTCGCTCCAGGAGGAGTGGATTCGCTTGAAAAAAGGGAATAACCTCTTTAGCTTTGGCTTTACCTTTCTAAAATACAAAATCCCCCCTCCCCCCAGAACTATCACCGTTATTTAACCGAAAGGTGATATTCTGATTTAGAAATGTTGATTACCATCTTTTCAAATAAACCTTCGGTGGTTCTAGTGTTAGAAAGGTTTAAACACTATTTATAACGAAGATGAAGTAACGCGCTGTAGCGTGAGAGTAGTGTGAAAATATAAGGAGGGTTGGGAGGAGGGTGGCTGCGTGCTGGAAGAGAGTATGGAGCGACGTTGTGGGAGCGGCAGAGCAGAGCCAGCGAAGCTGAACTCAGAGAGCCGGAGTGGAAGGAACGAGCAGATGTTGAAGCTACAATGTCGCTGCGATTTGCAGAAGCCTTCCCCTGAAGTGAGAAGGCGCGGGGCTGCCAGAGGCGCAGGTGCGGGGTCGTGGTGCGTGGAGTATTGCCTTTTGACATCATCATCGTCATTACCGCAGTCAAGTCACGCGTTCCCCAGTCCCGTTGCGTATCTCGTGTCAGCCAACAATGTTGCAACACATCTTCCCACGCCATCTCCCTCAGTGCTAATATGTTGGCCGTGTGGTGTGCTTTAAGGACGCAAGTAACTATGAATGAAGTAGTATATATGGGAACAACCTCTGTCCAATTAGCACGCAATGCTTAATGGCCATTCCATATAAAAGCCGCGCATATTTAATTCATAAACCTACTTGGCCAATGCAACCACTTAAAGTAATGATGAGATTAGCAATACCAACAAATATTGCATGATGGCCGGGCAGTAGAATGATTCAAGTAAATGCCACTCTCAGTATAGCGGATAATAGGAACCGTAACCTTAAGGTAGAATGAGCAGCCACGTCTACTTGCAAAAATGTATGTATTTATGAACTTTAAAAGGTCGTTAAACTCTGCAACTTATCAAATGACAGAACCAAAACAGGTATTGGCAGAGAATATCATTTGTAGCAATGATCCGCAATCGCATTTAATTGAACAGGTTCTTCGTGCTCCACTGTTCCTGCACAGCCGAAGCATTAAGATGAAAACAACAACACTGGAGCGTGTTAAGTTAGCAATAAAAGCAAACATGAAATGAATTGATACCATCTTGGTTGGTGTATTTTCTTCCATTATCACCAATAGCTGTGATAAAACTTCGTGCAATTAGCAATCGGTATTCGTATTCTGGTGATACTTCCCCATGTACCAGTTGTCCAATATTTTCAGAAATTTCTAAGCACGGCAATGAACAATCCATCTTGGAAACATGGGAAAACTCATTAGCCTTATGCTTGCATTCCCAGCGAGCGCGCAATCATTCAAGCAGAATCAAGCTTCATCTGCTTGTTCCAGCACAAAAGACGTGTTCACCAATCGTTGAGACGTTGAACAGTCAGTAAGTGTTTCATGAAATGTATCGGCTGTGCCATCGTCAGAATTTCCATCAAGACTCGATCCCAATATCTAACAATATATCTGAAACATTACAGACATTAATGAAAAAATAAATCCAATTACATCCTTACGTGCCTATAAGATGAACATCACTAATTACCTGGATCACATTAAAACACACAATATTACTGGCAATAACAGATTGTTATATCAACATTTATTACAACACTTTCTCAAACAATGTCGTTTTTGTAAACCCACTCATGTGGATACGTCTGCAATGGCACCTGAAACCGTGAACAAAATATATTTTCACAAGTCACTGATGGGAACGAACTTGCATTTGCTCGAACATTCACTGCTGAATCAATAAACTCCAACTGTTCTGACAAAATTTAAACATCAACCTGCACCATCTATCACCGGTCATCATAGTTACACTTCAGTTTTAATATTACTCATGTATGCATGGTTTTATGTGAGAAACTCATGAACGAAGTCTTGTGAAAATCTGGCACATCTCGGTACAGCATTACACATGCCCTCCTCTAACCTCCGCGTTCTTGTAACTTACACCTGACACTGACAGTCGTCATACATATCTAATGTTTAAAGCAAGGTCTTGATTTAACCGTTGAGAGTCAACCCCACAGTTCCCCATCATCCTCCCGTATTTGTCAAATGATACAAAAAACATCAAGTAAACTGGGTCTCGCGTGCCAGCACAGCAGTCTGTGGGTCATCCCAAGATGGCCATCCACCTGACGCAACCCTCCCCTCACCGTCCTAACGTAAAGCTCCCTCACACATCTTCGCTACTCCCCCTCACATACAAACTGCAGATCCCTTCTAAGCTTTAAAGGTTCATCACAGATTTTCTTCACACGTAATGACCGAATTATGTCAGAAGTCTTATAGGAATAATGGTGACCTCATAATGTTAAGATATGCAAGGCTGCTTAAGGAGTGAAACGGGCGAAAGGAACAACGAGGAGCGAGACCTCTGCAAGAAAACCTGATGAATGGAACGTGTCTATGAACATCTGGGACGGGGGAACGATATATGAAGCCTCGGAGAAGGTTCACGTAATTCTTAGTGATGAGGGAGACCGTGGGACACTTTATCTGATGCACATAAAGTGGTTCCTATTATAATATTTCAGACAGAGGCAATTCTGGGAAGTTATATGGGGAGAATTGCAGGCAAAATGACAAAAGGTAATGAACCGAGCGGAGGTGTGTGTGTGTGTGTGTGTGTGTGTGTGTGTGTGTGTGTGTGTGTGTGTGTGTGTGTGTGTGTGTGTGTGTGTGTGTGTGTGTTTTGTAAGCAAGTCCATTCATTCAAAATCAATAGATGGCGATTTTAGATACCACTTGTAATA
>NW_028234429.1:10309006-10311506 GCF_977035675.1 Penaeus japonicus | reverse complement strand
GCATGACAGCAAACTTGACAGCAACAATCCACGTGTATACGATCATGACAGATAGTAAGAAAGTGGACAAAGGAGCCTAAAGTGGCGATCTGTCGGTTGCAAAGTCCAGATGTCACAAAGATCCAAACAAATATTGACACTAAAATGTTGCGAGGCGCAGCAAAATTACAACTTCCTCCTATGGACTGCAAAGTGCTACCCTGACCCCATTCTTGCGTGTACTCAGCCTGCGAAAGTGGCCCGTGTTTCCTTTCTCCTGTTCACTCTCCTACTCTCTCTCTCTCTCCCGCTTGTTGTGTCTGTGTGTGAATACGTGCATAGATGGGGAGAGATATGGGGAGAAGGATGGAAGGTGGGATGGATTGAAGGGGGGAAGAAAGAATGGAGAAGGATGGGAGAGGGTAAGGAAGGAAGGAAGGAAGGGGAAAAGGGAGGGGAAAAGGGAAGGAAAGGGAAGGAAAGGGAGGGAAAGGGAAGGGGGAGGGAGGGAGGGAGAGTGAAAGAGAGAGAATCTAAATTAGTTAACTATTGCACTGTCAAGATATTACCGTTTCCTTATGATGTTCACTTTTAATGCCGTTTGGCGTAAGTCATCAGTATTCCAAAAGGCATTCCTATCAATCCACTTCTCCGTAAAGACGAGGTCACCCCGGCCATGCACCGAAAGCGACTCAACATCTGCTCACCCGCCATACCCGACTGCAACGCAGGGCTTCGTTTATCTTGATGAGTCAACCGCAGCATTTCGCAGCTGAACTCTTATCGAATGGCCTCATAGAAAGGCTGTGGGCGGTGCCTGCTGCAACATCTTGTCTTGCATTATTATTGCCTCTGCGGGATGTGAAAAGTGATTAAAGGCCAATGACATGTTGTCCCTAAATGTCCCCCCCCCCCTCTCTCTCTCTCTCTCTCTCTCTCTCTCTCTCTCTCTCTCTCTCTCTCTCTCTCTCTCTTATGCGAATGCCACAGGCTTTGCATGCAACTAATAATACGCAGCTAACATCCACCTCGTTTGTCAATGGCTTCCTATTTCTTAACATTTCAGCCGTGGTCGTGCCGTAAAAGCGCCAACTCAAGTTGGACGGGCCGACAGCACGTAGTCCCCGCGCTCGGTCGTCATGAGGCTGCTTTCTCATGGCTAATGCGAAGAGGGACGCCCCCGGCATGAACGGTGCGGCGGGACACCTGGCATGACCCAGTTCTGCGAGTCTTCCCGGAGACCGTCCGGATGTTAGCAGGTCTTACGGCTCTGTGACCTTCGGTGCCCGCTGTGCCACTGGTCAGTCAGGCACTGGTGAAGTAACAAGGCTTGCTGACGTCATAAAAGGAAAGGAAGTTTTTTTTTTGCTTACTGGAGTAGGACCAGAAGGAGGTTACAGCTGAAGGGGTCTACAGAAGAACTCATAAATATGTGCGATGTAAATAAACCAATTATGCTACAAAAAGTCCTTCAGGCAATATGCAATGTAACAAGTTTACAGTCCGCTAACAGCGACCATTACCGAACACTAAGGCAGTCTCAAATGGAAGAAAGAAGGGCAACAGTTCCGCGGTCGTCAGCCGATTGCCTTTCGTTTGTTATTCGCGAAAGAGATATTCACAGCACGTGAGTCTCTGCATCGACGCCTGGCCATGACATCAACACGCCTGTGCAATTGCTAGCATTTGATGTTCGCCTGAAAAACTGGACAGGTGAACTAGCATTTCACTTTTCGGTATCGAGGGCGGACATGGAAGTAGATAACAAGAATAGCTCAAGGCGTCTAATTATCTCCCTTACACATAACTTTTCACTGGCAAGGTGAGTCAGCCCACGGTGACTCAAAATGAATGGTACGTAGGCAAAAACAAATATATACATACGCACGCACACGCGTACGCGCACACACACACACACACACACACACACACACATATGTGTGTGTGTGTGTGTGTGTGTGTGTGTGTGTGTGTGTGTGTGTGTGTGTGTGTGTGTGTGTGTGTGTGTGTGTGTGTGTGTGTGTGTGTGTGTGTGTGTGTGTGTGTGTGTGTGTGTGTGTGTGTGTGTGTGTGTGTGTGTGTGTGTGTGTGTGTGTGTGTGTGTGTGTGTGTGTGTGTGTGTGTGTGTGTGTGTGTGTGTGTGTGTGTGTGTGTGTGTGTGTGTGTGTGTGTGTGTGTGTGTGTGTGTGTGTGTGTGTGTGTGTGTGTGTGTGTGTGAGTGGGTGTGTTTAATTATAATCACCCAGATGACATTAAGCAGCACATCAAAGCGTCCCATCTGAGGAAGGTCAGCCGCTGCGTTGGGAGACGCACCCGGTGGCGATGCTCAATGAAGGGGCACCAGGCAATACAGGTAGAAGGACCGGCATATATGAAAGCGAAGGGCAGACAATGGAGTGGCGTGGCTCTTGCATATAGGATAATGACAGTGAAAGTGAAGGCACTGTGGGCGAGCCGACGGTGAAGGGAGAGGAGGTAAGTCGGCGGGAAGCAAGGCGTGGGAGGAGACAAATGCGGAGTT
>NW_028234429.1:10296506-10299006 GCF_977035675.1 Penaeus japonicus | reverse complement strand
GACAAACTCGCCTGCGCTCGAGTTACGACAATGGCGCAACAGACATAACTGGCCCGCATGTGATCGAGTCATTAACACGACCCGGGTTGGTTCTCTGCAAAAATAGAAGTATCATATGACGTCGCTACTTCTGCAAAGCTCTGGTTTCTGCGACTGGCGCCAATCGTACCATGTTTAATCTTCAGATCCACAGCTACCTGCTCCGTGCTGTACAAACGCCTTTGCACGGAGGAAGCAACACACCGGCTCCTTACGCACACGTGGCACAGCAGGCCACACTCGAGCGGCACGGCCCGTGTGTCATCATCCTCTTTGCCTAGAAAGAGAAGCGTGACTATTTCGGGGAAATGATGCGCCACTTTGCATACAGTATTAATCAAGCCAATTAACACAAGGGTCGCATGCAGGGCGGTGATTTGGGGTGCGCTTTCTCGTCTGAAGTTACTTCTGCCTAAGACTTCAGGTCATAATGTCCAGTTAGTAGAATCATTCCAAGCGTCCGTTACAATTAATGCAATTATACATACTCACGTTTAAGAATATACAAGAGGGAATGTATACATAAGTAAAGAGTATAGGAACTTCTTGAATCTTTGCAAAACATGCGATGAATCATATACATATATATCACTTTTAAGAACATGCATATCTTGGTATCCATGTTAAACAGAATGTCTCTTGCATAAAAATATCTGATTAGAGGAACATCGTTACTGCGAATATGGCTGAGTTTGGTTGTGGTATGAAGACGGGTGAAAGATAGAATCCGGTGGAGGTAGATCATCTTTCAACGAATCATAATCAGCCCTTCTGCTCACTATGGAGATCCAATACGCCTCGTAATAGCACAGTGGATTGCGCGCGTGTGTAAACAGACATACAAATGTTTAAAAGCAACACAAATAGATAATCCGCCGCCAATAAATAAATATGAAAGTAAATAATTTGGGAATGCGCGTGCCTGGTGGCCGGAGAGAGTGGCATGACAGGCGGACGAGCCTCCCGTGTCTGAGCCTCACGTGCACCCCTCACCCCCACCCCACCCCACCCCACCCCCTTTCCCGCAATGCCGGCAATCCGGAGCAAGTATCGGCTGTGAGACATCCTGATTATTCCTCCCCATCGGCCACTCCCCGATAAACGCAACCCAGCCCTCCACTGGCAGACGGGCGTCCAAAACCTACTCAGCATCACATCACCGAGGCAATGACCACACTTCTGGATTACGTGATTCAAAGCAGCATGGCCATGCTTTTTGAAGTGTGTGTGTGTGTGTGTGTGTGTGTGTGTGTGTGTGTGTGTGTGTGTGTGTGTGTGTGTGTGTGTGTGTGTGTGTGTGTGTGTGTGCGTAAGTGTGTGTGTGTGTGTGTGTAAGTGTGTAAGTGTGTGTGTGTGTGTGTGTAAGTGTGTGAGTGAGTGAGTGAGTGAGTGAGTGAGTGAGTAAGTGAGTGAGTGAGTGAGTGAGTGAATGAGTGTATGCGTGTGTATATACAGAACAAAATCTTAATAAAACTCTCTTGATTGTGAGTGTCGCGCGTGTGTGACATTCAGATGTGTCATGAGGCCCGAAGGCCAGGTGGCCAGTGATCACCCTCCATAATACTAGGTGTGTCTCAAGGACACTTTATGAATGACCATCGAAGAATGAGTCATAACATTATCTATGTTGACCTGTATCCACTGATCACCGGTAACGCATACACCTTAGTACACGCTTCGGGACAAGCTTTACTTTAATCGGTATTTCACACTATGTATATCATTTTACTGTTTGGTAGTTCGAAATCAACAGACCCTGGAGATTCCACCCAGAGCGAGGAGGGAAAGCGCAGCAGTGCATTTTCTAGACATCGACACTGCCCCCCCCCCTCCCCCCGCCCTTTCTCACCAAACCTGCACTGCCTCAATTCGATCAAATGAGTCTGCAGATGTTTGAAGGAACGGTTATTGTCATTGTTATATTATTAGTTCAGTTATCGTTATTGTCATCATGATCATTGCTATTAATATCATTTTTACTTTTATTACAACTGGTATCATTAGCTTATATCAATTCATCTGTGTGTGTATGCGCGTAAACGTGTGTGAACATGAATGTGAGTGTGAATTAGTATGTGCAAACAAAGCAGCATATTTTAATCATATATATATATATATATATATATATATATATATATATATATATACAAATGCATTATATATTATACATACACATACGTGTGAGTGTGAGTGTGTGTGTGTGTGTGTGTGTGTGTGTGTGTGTGTGTGTGTGTGTGTGTGTGTGTGTGTGTGTGTGTGTGTGTGTGTGTGTGTGTGTGTGATCTGGTATACAGCTCACAACCAAATGATAGAGGAAGGGGTTGGCTCTATGCACAGCGCAGTAACATTCTCGGAAACCAATAAACAATAACATTTGGACTAGAATACATCTCTCTTTCTCTCTCACTCACTCTCTCTCTCTCTCAGCCGCGGTGAAAATGCACTCGTCCACCTCACTCGA
>NW_028234429.1:10281506-10284006 GCF_977035675.1 Penaeus japonicus | reverse complement strand
TGTTAGCCAAGACTTATATCCGGGTTGCCGGCCATAGATAAGGGCTCTTCTCTCCTAATTTGACTGACATTATCTGACGTAAGAAATATACCGTTTTGACGCGTCTATTCATTGACTATTGTATGGTTGTATTTGTCGTCATTTCAATATGATACAGCAGTATACAAGAACCAAAGAATTACCAGGATTTATTTTCGATTGAAACGTAGCCAGTGTAATAAGTTCGTATGATTTTCCAAAGACCATGTGGGTTTTCTCAAAAGGGCTTTGTTAGCCGACTATACACTCAAATAAAACAATTATACAAAGATGACTTGCTGTATAGACGGGCTTGGTGTCGGCTGACTGACATTTACTTGACAGCAGTCAAACCGTGCCCGCATGGACGCGAAGGAGATCGCATACGGATCAGCCGCTACATCAAAAGCTGGATGCACTCAGATCTTCGACTCCATAACATATTTCACAAGCTTTAGTCAAGGGTTGTGATGCTGGCTTACTAGTGCTTGCGAGGTTCTCCAATATGAAAAAATAAATCTGCCAGATAATAAAGTAATAATAAAAATAATAGTATTTAATTTTACACACGCACGCAAACACACACACACACGTGTGTGTGTGTGTACATATGTTTATGTATAACTAATTCATATCTCTAAAATCATCATCATCATCAAAATGATTAAAATAATATAATAATTACCCTTATTATAATATCGGACGGATGAAGGGAAACTGATTTGTATTTGAGAGATATTTAAACCATCAAACAAGTCGATCGCAATTCGACTGATTTGGCTTGAAGCAGTACCCTCGGCAGTACCCTTGCCACTACTGCTATTATTAATGAAAACTAACCATCTGCTTCGCCAGAGTAGTACTTTTTTTCAAATATTGAGGCTGTTTTTGAGCCCAGTTACTGATAGTAACATTCCGCCTTCTGAAGAGCAAACATGCTGAAGAAAAAAGATAAGGAAAAAAAGGAATGAGAAGAAAATAAGAAAAAAAGACAGGAGTTAAACATAACGCGTCTCTCCTTGATGTCTGAAACAGGCGTCGGAAATATCCCATGGCGGCCTCGATGGCCATCTGTTATTTTGAGTAACACCGCCACCTTAACAAAAAGATATCTAGTATAACATTACAAGACAGGTCTTTTGGTGCGGCTGCTGCTCTCCTCAACACTATGATTAACATCATCATTATAACTAGTCGTATTATAGTAATAAGACGCCACACTTACAAATAGAAATCGGAGGATATTTTGTGTAAGTAACTTTCACTAAGCACATCAAATTTTTCATATGGTTAAAGAAAAATATGACAAAATCCTTGATAAACGATTTATTTCTCTCTATCTCTCTTATACTGCCTGGAATGACTGTTAACGACTCTTTCATAAAAAATAATTGGAAATTATCTAGTTAGATAAAGAGAGGGGGCGGCGGGGAGGAGAGAGAGAGAGAGAGGGCGGCGGGAAGGAGAGAGAGAGAGAGAGAGGGCGGCGGGAAGGAGAGAGAGAGAGAGAGAGAGAGAGAGAGAGAGAGAGAGAGAGAGAGAGAGAGAGAGAGAGAGAGAGAGAGAGAGAGAGAGAGAGAGAGAGAGAGGGAGAGAGAGAGAGAGGAGAGAGAGAGAGAGAGAGAGAGAGAGAGGGGGGGGGGGGAAGGGAGGGAGAAAGGAAGGGAGGGAAAGGGAGTGAGAGTGACAGAGAGAGAAAGAGAAGAGAGAAAAAATACAGAGAGAGAGAGGGGAGAGAGAGAGAGAAGGAGGGAGAGGGAGAAAGAAAGAAACAAAGAAAAAAGAGAGAAAATTACTAATTTCAGCCACGCTTCCGCTTTCCCTCTGACCCTTTCTACTTCTTTCGCTAAAAGAATGTTGAACTTTCGACATACAACGCGATCAGAATTTCAGTCTTTTGTTGCTTACCATCCCCTTATATCGGCAATTATAAATTATAAAAGCCGAACCCGATTTTTCCACAGTATGAAACATTCTCACCACACATTATCTAGCCTTCAATATTCGAGTGATGAAACTAATCATTAGGATAACTCTTCAGTGTTTCGACCTTAAACGTTTATCAGAAGGTCCGTGCACCGTCAAACTCGGGTAGATTTTACCTCGAAATAGTCCAGGAGATCATTTTGGGAAGACGTCTGAAAGTTATCCCTTCCGTTCTTTTTCCTTCAGACATCGCTTATCTGGTTTCTTTTATCGCGCCTATCGTTACCCAAAGTTGGCTTTCATTCATCCCTGCCTTGTGAGATTCTGAAGACCGGGCTTAATCTCTGAAGCGATTTACTACATAATGTGCACAAACATTTGTTTCTTATCATTAATGTGTATTCAAGTAACCACAATAATGCAATGCTTCAATCGCCGAGTTCAAAATAAAAATGTCAAAGTGATATCAGCAGTTTCCACATATGAAAATAAACAATGGATCTTATAATTATCCAATTATCGCGATCAATGCTGCCAATCTTACCGATCAAGCCAC
>NW_028234429.1:10274006-10276506 GCF_977035675.1 Penaeus japonicus | reverse complement strand
TAGCGGTTGTAATTGCAGTGACGATGCAGGGCCCCATGATGGCGTTGTGCAAACGAGCCCGACCGGCATCAGTGGCAGAAATAAAGGACACTGGCGAGACTCCGTCCGGCATTGGCGTAATCGATGGCCGTGATGATGCAACCGGCGGGATGCGATGGAGAGCTTAGTAGGCAAGGCAAGCAGAGAAAAGCAAACGGACGGCAGATTTACCGAAAGAGGAAAACCTACTGTCTTCATGGTCTTGCTTGTGATAATGAGGGCTTTAACCACGCCTTCCTCCACGAAACCAGCCATCCGTTGGATCTCTTTTGACGAAGTTATGAATACCCACAACAGAAAAGACACGGATCCGCGAGAGAGGCAAAAAGCGTGTAGGTAATGTGATGCGGCGTGTGTACCGTGGACGAGGGTTCTCTCGGCCGCCTCGCCCTCACGAAGACCTCTCACCTGGATCAATATTGCGTCAACAAACAAGACCTACACACAAGCCAATACTCTCTTCCAATTGAGGGACAGGAAATATCTTTGCGGTCATGACTGGCTCTCTTCATGGTAACTGAGCAGAGTCCTCTCGGACTGAAATAGCGAAACGGCCTCAGTTTAGAACCAATTAGATGAAATATAATCGAGAGAAGTATTCCTGGGAATACCGCTGAGACACACTCTGTTTTCTGTGAGCGTGTATGCGTATATGCAGACACATATGTAAATGTGTGAATGGGAGGGATGTGTGTACGCGGTGATGAGAAATGCATCGACTCATTACACACCTTGAAATAGCTACAGAATATAAACTAAATATATTCCAGAATATCGTATACTAATGTCAGTTTTAATTCGAACGTCTTGTACCGTAAAGCCAGCAAGTGTACCCTGCAGGGAGTCGTGCTAGCAAAACCACATACCATGAAAGGAAACCTTTGTGAGACATAAAGAAAAAAATGCTATACGTGAAGAGCTGGTGTTCCTCCCATGCGATCAAAGACGTGGGGGGGGGGCTGTGTACACATTATGAGTCATCCCTAAATCATCACTTCGATTTTAGTTCTCATTCGTTTCTTTATCCCAATTACATATCTGCACGTACAACACACGTAGACATATCCACAGTCATACCGCTTAATAAGAGGCCCAATCAGTGATGGTTCTTATTCGATTCACTCAGCGTGGAGATGCACGATGCGACGTGACTAAGCCAGCTGTAAAGTTGGATAGCGAGTGTAAACCGGATTGGGGGAGCGAACAACGAAGGGGAGGACGAGGGAGGAAGGAGGAAGGAGCGGTGGGAAAGGAGGGGACGGACAGGGGATAAACACGAGAGGAGAGTGATCCTTAGAGGAAATGGAGAAAAAAATCAAGCAGCCAAGTCCTGGCAGATGCTTCATAAATGCGTAAGGATGCATAGGCACGACAAACGAAGAAACAAGACGATACATACAGGATATAGATAATTAAAACAATATGGTAAGAGATAATTTAATGTGGATATGGAATGACGGAGAATTGGCTACAGCGGATGAGAAGAGTGTGCATCACATGAAGTGTTCTTTCGACTATGCCTTGTCCCTTAGCCCATATCAAAAGGCGCTAAAAGATAGTGTGAAAGAACTTCAAAAGAGATGAAAAACAAAGACAACACAAATGACTTGTGTAACATGTTATGCTTACTTTGAACAAGGCAAACCTGCTTTCGCAACGTTCATCAGACAGCACAGTTACATTCGTTTTCAAATATCTTAATTAATAGAGCTTCTTGTACACACGGAGCATAAAATACTATGGATTTTACTCAAATATTAACTTCAAATTTAAAAGATGGAACACAGAGTATTTTCGTATCTATATATGTAAATGCGTGCGTTCAGAAGTATGCATGTATGCATGCTTGCTGTGCTCACATAGTATATGAATTCGAAAATACATCATCCAGTTTATCGTCACCCTCTGTTGATTGTGTGCCTGTTTCTGGTGATTTCCGTCATTCCCCGAGCCTGCTCATCTCTACATTTTTCATCAAATCTTGTCTCTGTGCTTGCTCATCCGATTGCCTTTTCATTACCATGAAACCATCACAAACACCATTGCCTTCACCATAAAAGCCACTGCACCCTTGTATTCCCCTCCGGTTTCTAATCTTCATGTCTGAACACCTGATCTTCCACACGCCACTGAATACTGAGAGATATATCCGTGTTCACAACGATCCCTCTATCACTGTCTCCGCGAGACTGCTACCTTTATTTGTCATACATGAAAATGCTGCATCTATACCGATCCTTTTGTGGCGATGAAGCCTCCAGGATCCTGCTGTGGTGATCACATGCCTATCCTCAACGCCCCACAGCTCACCCAGGATTATGCCGCAACAGTCGCCTTACGTTACAAACAGGAAAAACTTATCATTAGTAGTACAATAAAGAAAAGATAGAGGAAAGCTAACTGCACAGCGACTCTTCCTCACCATGCACCTAAGGCGCCGATGTAATGTAGAACAATATCT
>NW_028234429.1:10261506-10266506 GCF_977035675.1 Penaeus japonicus | reverse complement strand
CGTACATTTAAAGATCTCCAAACAAACACCCTGCCAGCTGATGATAAGTGACAAGTTCTAGATATCCTGCCGACCACCGGATACCGCCACAAAATGAGCCCCGTCTGGGTGCCACACACGAATACAAACACCTCCCCTTCAACCCTGCCATCCTCATGCACAAAATATCTCATGCCTATGTGAATAACGGTACATATCACCGCACAATGTTTCTTTGATGGTATCACCGGATTCACTACCACCTAGTGTACATGTCGTGTCCCTGTACTCAGGTATGCATTCCACTCTATTCCGGGTTATAAAAAAATAAGTCGCAATAATAAGCAATAGATTTCCGTGGTCACGGTAGTTACAAGATATTGCTGCGCTTCTACTCCGAGATGTCACGTAGTATTACTCAGCACGAGAGAAAAGCTAATCGTCCATAGTAAACGGTAATTGTCCATGCATCAAATATATAATTATTTATCTCTAAAAATACTTTAAAAAGTCTTCGGGTTTTCTTATCTTAATACAAGTATATAGGTATATATACAAGTAGCTCATGTATATACATACATATTTACACTCAACCGTCTATACACATACACACAAACAGACGCGCACGCAATGCATAAATGTAAATGTGAATATGAATATGTGCGTATTGCTATTACTAAAATAATAATAGCAGAAAAGGCAACCAAACAATACGAGCTTGAACAAAAGCAACGAGGTAATAATAGTTAAAAAGGACAATGACAGTAATAAAGATTATGCTAATGATAACTGACAACGAAAACGTAATATAACATATGCAACATTCCACTAGCGCTAAAATAATCCACATACTCTATGAGAACGATTAAGCAAGATTACAGAATCCAGAAGGAGCGAAACCAAACAATGATAACGGGAAAGAGTGAACAAACGGTGAGTCACTCCTTCAGCGAACGCACTCAGGCATCCACGGCTGTGTATGAACAACCCCCCCGCACCATTACCCCCCCTCCCAGTCCCTCTCTCTCCACCCCCATCCCGCTCCTGTGCCTGTCATTGCGCCAAGGCTGACGGAGGCTGAGTAATGGCCTCGACGACCGCCCGTGCTTGGCTGCCTCCCCCTGCAGGAAGTACCTGACGAACGCACCGCACTCCTGTCTGTCACGGAGGAGCGCAGGGAGTAGTACTCCTTGGGCTGCCGTCGGGCCACACCGTCCGGTTGTGCGCTGTCACGACTGCAGTGTAATGATGAAAACAACCCTCCAATAAACAAACAGAGTAAACAATCTCCCCCACGTGCCTTTGTCATGTGTCAAGTATAGCGCATTGAGTTTATTTTTACGGCTGGCTTTTGTTGTTGAAAACCGTGTTTGTTTTCCCCAAGCACAGTAATTCGTTCTATTGTTTAGCATTTACATGCATATTCATGTATTGTGTACATTTAGGGCTTCACACAGACATACATACATACATATATATATATATATATATATATATATATATATATATATGTATATAATATATATAATATATAAATATATATATATATATATATATATATATATATATATATATATACATATATACACACACATTTATAAATATATATATGTATATATGTATGTATATATATATATATATATATATATATATATATATATATATATATATATATAATATATATATATATCTATATATATATATATATATATATATATATATATATATATATATATATATATATATATATTATATATATATATATATATATATATATATATATATAATATATATATATATATATATATATATATATATATATACATACAGATATACACACATTTATATACATATGTATGTATGTATGTATGTATGTATGTATGTATGTATATATATATATATATATATATATATATATATATATATGAAATATATATACATACATATATACACACATTTATATACATATGTATGTATGTATGTATGTATGTATGTATGTATGTATGTATGTATATATATATATATATATATATATATATATATATATATATATATATATATATATATATATATATATATATATATATATATATGTATATATATGTGTGTGTGTGTGTGTGTGTGTGTGTGTGTGTGTGTGTGTGTGTGTGTGTGTGTGTAAAATGAGTTTTGAAACAAATGTACAAGTTTCGTGTGGCAGTTCTCTGATACGAGGCAAGACATACAAGAATCGGGTCTCTCTGCCTGCACGCCAAGCGATCTGTTTCATTATTTAGGGCGTGCGATCCAGCAGGAGAGGCGAGGGTAGCAGGGTGAGACTGAGGGTGAGTGGCTGAGGTGTGGTGAACCCTTGATATTGTAGAGACCGGTTAGAGTCTAATCACAGCCACACCCACTCATTCTGCCGCTTACAAAACATAACAACGGCATCCAAGCCTGACTAAGTTTTCATTTCAATGGTCGAGCCTGACACCTCGCTTCCACCAAAGGCTCTCAAAATCTCGGCAGATGGTGGTGTAACATGAGAGCAACAACAACAGAAAACAAACAAGTGCTGGAGTGTCGCGTCACGACGGAGGCAACAGGAGCCGGTATCGTCGCACGAACAGCTGAGCTCCCTGTCCACCACAACATTCTTGTGTCACTCTGTCCATAAACAATACATTACCGTTTACACATTGCACAATGACTCTCTGTGTGATGTTGCTCTACGAGGTGATTAATTACATGAGTTTGGTACTAAGATAAAAATGTATACCAATATTTTGCCTACGGTGCCAAGAGTAGAAGGAACAAACAAACACAGTCACGTGACGAGTGCACATTTCGTCACGGACACTAAGTGAGTCATAACCACGGACCAAAAACACTGCTTGTCTTCAATTTCAAGAAAAAAGGCTCGACAGACTATTTACATTTCTTTGTAACAGCATCTTATGTTCAGCCTAAGACCGCCGATGGTGGCGATGCCGTCAATATGAAAGCATCTACACAGCGTAAACATTGAAATCTGCCTACGTGTCGGGGTTGAGATAGTTTAAATCGAAGTAAATCAGGGTTGAATAAATTCATGATTTAATTAAATAATATAGTTTATACAAAAACATTTTAATTATCTATCACTATGTATGTTTTATCTCCCAACATTTGTGGAAAGTATTGTATAATGTAGTATAATTTATAAACGGATATTCCAAAGTCAATCAAAACAAAAGAAAGTTTATTTGTAATCTTATTATAGTTGGTGACTTTGGAAGAGGCCGCGATCCTGATCAGTACAGCAACTCAGTAACAATACTCATTTAATTTGTTTAATTTGTCAAACTTTGGCGCTGTGCTGTGCAGGATTATATAAACACGGTCCTACCATAATTACACATACTATATAAGTAGCAATAGTCATTTCATAGGATATCGTTGATAATGTTAATTAAAAATACAGGCCAAGTTGCGATCAAACTACTTTTTTCTAACCCTGCAATGAATGACTGGCAGACTTAAGGTTCCACCAGATCAGTCAAACAATGTTCCAACTCATGCATTTCAAGTGTTCCTCCTCGAAAATATTAGGTAAGACTCTATGAAAGGGACAATTATCTTGCAAGGTCAACTGGGCGATATTTACGTTTACGCGGCTCTAAGCACTTCTTGAATATGTTCGGAGTTCCGCATTTGGCTCATTAGGCGCCCCGGGGGAGTGTCAAGGTGGACGGTGCTCAAGGTAAGTAACCCGGTGGCAGCGACCATTCCAGAGCCAGTCAAAGGCGCCACCCCGGTCCTTCTTAGTCAGAGGCGGGACGGAGCTACGAACGGCAACATCTTTCGAAGGTGAAAGGGAGGTGTGTTCGTGTCGGCTTAAAGAGCGACTGTAATTAAACCGTGATGTGAAGATGACTCAGGAACACTGAGGTAGTCTATGCATGTGCACCCTCTGCCTCTCTCACTCCCCCTACTCTCCATCTTCTCACTCTGCCGTACTTTCTCCCGCTCACACTGCTTTTCTTGCCATCTCTCTCTTCCTTCATTTGTCTTTCCCTTTAACCCCCACCTCTCTCTCGCTCCCCCTCTTCTCTCTTTCGCTTTCTGGCTCTCTGGCACTCTCTCTGGCACTCTCTCTCTCTCTCTCTCTCAGCAATAGGTAGACATTTCTATGACAGGATACATGTGGTATACGCATTCGGAAGTGACGCCCTGTTTGAAAGGATCGTCACGTCAGTCATGCGGCGAAACTCAACATCATATCACACTAAAAAAACGGGCCGACGAGGTGCCCGTCGTGCTCTTGCTGTGTACGTGAGGGTAGGAGGTGGAGGCCACGCGTGCTTGAAGAGGGTTCATGAGGCAAGCGGGAGCAGCAGCGAGTTCACGGACCGCAACTCACGACTTGACGGTGACACAGGGGGGAGTTCTGGTAGACAATGGCGGGGCGTGACACTCCCACACTCACACCAGCCCCGCACGCCTTCACCGTCGTTATCTTTTCATTCTCTAACATCGCACTTCCTCTGCGGTAGCGTCATGCCAATGTGCAGGTGAAAGCGAAAACGCAAGTGATGTGGAGGAGGGACTGGTGACAGCAGACGCATGGGCATCACTTCCATCGAGAAATCAGAGGAAGAAGTTCGCAGAGCAAAAAGACAACTGTCGTGGCCTCGGCAACTGGAGCCAGTCGGCTTGCTATGTATCTTACTACACCGCATTCACTATATTAGTGTATGAAACCGAAGAGTTGCATCTTGGCCACACTCGCGTTACGAAACAGATTTTGGCGATGGTAGACACTTGGCTCAGGAAATGCAGCGCGTCACCTGATCACGCTCAAGGTAACGCCGCATACCGCCCAACGAATGAAAAGACGAATAAACATCACACTGGCTTGCGTCATAAGCCTCATATTAGGACCCGCTGGTTATCGTTTTTGTCAGGCTCTTGGATCAGGTCCAGCGAGAGGGCAGGTGACGCCAGGCCCTCCCTTGCCCGCCCATACCCTCTCGACGGCGCTTGGGCGGGGGCCAAAGAGC
>NW_028234429.1:10239006-10246506 GCF_977035675.1 Penaeus japonicus | reverse complement strand
ACGTATCGCTAACTGCCAACGAGCTCTAATCCCTCTAGACACACGTGATCAAAAGACCAATACGATCTTACCTTCGCCATAACAAAGAAAAAATCTCCTCAGTCCCCCGTACCGGAAATGCTAGATGATTTCATGACGTTCTGTTCGACCATTTCCGCAGGCATAAGCTGGTAAATACGAAGCTGTTTTCTTACTTGTGCGAAGGATAGTTTTGCTTAATTATACATGAAATGCTTCATCGAATTATCTTGAATGTTATTGAATTGCAAATGAAACGCCGAATATAGCTGTGTCATGGATACATACTGTCCGACGAGCCAATTACGGGGTCCTCTATTACCACGTTTAGATACTGCTGTGTTGCAATCATGCGTTCACACAGCAGCTGTGGAAGGCCCAACAGGTGGTGAGTATCCACGACAGGGAAGGAAAAGCCTGAGTACCTATAACTCAACCCATGCTCATAATACTGGGAATTTTGGGAAAATATATGAAAGCTGTTCCTATAGGAAAAAACTCCGTTGCTTAAGCGTCTACGGAAATGGGCACGTATGGCACGAGGAATATGCGGGCAATCAAGAACACAAACAAAAACTACTGACCATTTCGCATTGTACAATAAAACTCAAACATTATCAGTGGTGTTATGTGTCACATTTTACACGGACCGTTATGGAACCGTCGAAGCTTTTCCTTATTCATTAATCTCTCAACGGTCTGAATTGTCAACTGTTTGTAGAATTTGAATAAATCATGACCACGCTCAAACAGTGCAGGCGCGAGTCCTGTTGCATGCTGACAAGTTGCAGGAGAGTGCCCACCGCCCTTTTAGACTGCACAATAGTGACCATGTATTATGGAGGGGAAATGCGGTCACATTCCAGAATTTACGGTCCCGAGGCACCCGGGAACCATTGCCCATTGGTCAGGATGGGACACTTAATCTTCATTCTAAAGGATGGAACACTTAATCTTCACTCTAAAATGACATACAGATATTATGTAAACTGATTAATTTGGGGCAAAAATAACAATTAAATTATTTCACACCATGTGCTTTGTCTCTGGATAAATATTTAATCTGTGACGTTAATTGAAACTGACTTTTATTATTTACTGCTCTTTGTATGTATACATATGGAATATTTTTTTACTGTTGCCCAGACTGTGAATATGGGGAAGGGGAAGCCTGGCAGCCCAGACTACCCATTAGTATTAATACGATGAATAGATCTCTAAATATTAAAAAGAAACAAGTTTGTTATGGCACTGACAATGAAATATCGGAATACGTGCCAATATATTCCTTATGTGAACGTAACTACTGCTGTGAACTTTATATCTCCACAGGTTACTGGTAGCGTGAAAGCGAGTTTGGGGCTGTAGACTTCAACTCTGAAAGAGTGCATGAAGAAGGGGCACAGGATGCATGATCTGACAGAGAGTTGTGGTGTCACTGCATACTGGATAACGAAGAACGATCATATAACCATCTACATTTTATTACGTAGTATATAATTACTAAGTAATAAATGATGTTGCCGGAGGTTACAGTTTCAATCCCGATGGCCCCAGAGTAGATAAAGATGAAAGCTGGATCTATGGAAAATGATAGACATTCGGGAAACGAGGGAAGGACACTGGGTAAGAGCGATGAGAGACGGGCACTGTACGGGGCGAGCGACGAGACTGCAAGGAAAAATGAATCAAGAAGAGGGACATGAGAGAGAACGGCGGAAGAGGTGCAAAGGAATGGCCACCCTACAGAAGGTAATCTTGCGGGCTATTCATACTTAATTGGATTCGGGAGGGGATGGTCGCTAATCTGGGAACTAAAGGGAGGCGCATGGCGAGGTCCGGGCGAGGAGCGGGGCCGAGAACCACCGGGGACGAAGGGCGTGCTACACAGGATGAAGGGTGACGGAAGGAGAGGAACCAAGTGTTGGAAGGAAGGGCACTAAACAGAAGCTGAAGGAAGATATGAGACTGGTTATCGTTTTATTCAACATGCAAAACAACTATTGTCATTTTTCTATTTCATCATGACTTTTGAATGATGTATTTGCGGAAAATGATAAGCTAATGGGAAGAAAAAAGGCAGAGTGTACTTCGCTGTACGCTATTTTCAAGAGAAGAAATTTCGATGGAGGATTTTTATACGTTCATTTCATGCAAGTTACTAAAATACAAAGAACATTAAGCTAATGATTTCGCCCCAAGCATCTGATTTCATTTTCTAAAATGCAATGAATTTTATATCCATGCACAGCATCGACTTCACGCAAGCACATAACCCTAGCAACGGTTGCTATGGTGACTCCTGACCGCCCATGAGCTTGTGCTGCCTGAATAAATTGCTCTGTTGCTCTTGGTAGGACATGTGGGAGTTCCTCTTTTCCTTCTTTCCTTTCCTTTTCCTTTCTCAATCGTACGCTATTTAACCAATGATAAACATTCACAGTTTTAGAATTAACTGCAATTTTTAAATTATAAAACAACTTTCGCATACCATCCACCAATTCAGCTAAAACAGCTCATGAAACGCATCCCAACAATTCCTCATGTCGCTGCTCCATTCCTATCGGCTTTCGGTTGGTTACTCTATCTATCATGCACAAGCCCACTCCCAGGGATCGGTTTCCCCGACAACGAACACCCACCGATCTTTCATCACATCGCAAGACTCCAGGAATCCGTGAAGTAGAACGACATGTGAAGTATGGTAATATACTTTTTTCCATACCCCCCCCACCCCCTCCTCCCGTTGGAGGACGGCTTTTCCTGAATTTGTTCTGCTCTCTCTTTTCGCCGATAACAAATTTATGTTAGCGTCGAAGGAACCGTCCGGGCGAGTGGTTCATTCAATACTCTCTCTCGACCCCCCCCCCTCAATTTCTCTCATTCAAAGTTTCGTCTTACTTCCACTCTTCTTTCTTCCCCCTTTTTATCATCTCTGCTTATTTCTTCTTCCTGATAAAATAACTCCTCCATGACTTCATATATTTTCAAATACACATTTATACATACTTACTCGCAGACAAACACACACACATGTATGTATGCGCATTTATGCATGTGTGGGTGTCTTGTTCATGTATGCATGTTGTCCCAATATACCTATTAATTCTTCTCTTTTTAAGTATCTATGCACCTCTTTCATTGACTTCGCGTGGAATTCCGATGCTGAAGAACGCCCCTTCCCTTGAAGAGGTTGTGAGGTCGGCAGTCAATGCCAAATATGTACAAGACTTCTCTCCCGTCTCCTAGATGCACTTATCAGCTGAGCGTCGCCATGACAACCGCTGTTCCAACCTAATCATAACCAGGAAACGTCTAGCGATATCTGCAGGTGATATATATATCGAGGTTTCTCGATGGCGATGATTTCTTTGACACTCAATACCTCTTCCATTGAGGGATTTCATAACTCTCTAACCTGAAGCGGTTGCTCATGAAAGGTGGCGAGAGGCCGGGTGGGGGTGGGTGGGGGCAGGGAGTGGGAGTCCTTGCACACAGGCTCACCTGGTTACTACGGAAACAAGACGAGTTGCGAGGCGCTCATGTCCCCTTTCGTAACGATGGCCATCGATGCATCTCCCCGTTCGACTGATTTAAAATGGCATTACCACGAAAAATATTTAATATTGTTAGAATGGTTGGTTTCTCTGTAATAAGAAATGTCTCTACGAATGTTGCCGCAGCCTGGGGTTGAGGGTAGTAAAAACGCTTTCCGACAGTCCTCGTACTTGAAATAGAGATCTGACGAAGGAAGGTGTAGGATATCGCTATCCGCATTATATTTACATTGATGTCATTCATTCAAACAATTTCTTACCACAGCTTACTTCATACATATTAGAGTCATTATCGTGCAGCCTGCTAAAACTGTCGATCCAAGTAGAGACACAGCATAAGGTAGCCTAATATTATATGTGCTGCCATACCCGCACTTTACATCTTCGTTTCGTGGAAAGCTACAAGGAAGATCACTATTCTATAATCATCATGCTCATGTGCGCAAGGACAAAAAATACTCTCATATCAAGATTCACTGCTATCCAATAGAAATCTGAATTCATAACAATGTCGTTATAACCAACATGCGAGTAAGATTTCTAGTCGGTGGGATGTTTCAAGCAGCCCGCTCCTGGCGACCTAAGCTTAGGCCATAATGGAGTCTAAACGGCTAAATGTGCGTGAGTAGTATGGCAAGGACGAGTATCTTTTTCAGCACAAGTTTCTCGGTGCTTTTGTGTGGAAATAATCAGATGAGTGGTGAGATTCAGTGTTCTGATACTGGTTCTGAGTTGACGGTGAGCGTATGGTGAAAGTGAGTGAGTGTAAAGGCAAATTTTCTGGTTGTTTGGTAGGGTGTAGCAACAGGTTGGTAGTGAGTAGGAGTGATTTCGTAGAACTGTTACCAATAGCTAATGGGAACATATTAGTGCTGTTATGATAAAAGAATGTTTTAGAAGGAAGACCCCCTCCTCCCACCAGAGCAAACCAATTTTCACATCAGATGACGAATAGGCTCTGATGTCGCTTTCGCGCAATTTGGAACTTTCGTCTCCTTCCGCCGGAAACGATCACGGCGAACGTGGCCCTTTGCAACATGCTCCGGACCGCCTGCATGGTCCTCAATAAAACTTTCATTTCAAACTTTGGAAAATGGCAATGACTCGACCAATTACGGACGGTATTTTTTGCGTGTTTATCAATAACCAATGGAAAGTTAAGAATGGATTGGACAAGGACACAACCAGGGTCAAACGCACACAAACACTCAAGACACATATAAACTAACTCTCCGCACACACACACACTCTCTCACTGCCTCACTCTACAACTCTCCAATTCTCCAACTCTCTCTCTCTCTCTCTCTCTCTCTCTCTCTCTCTCTCTCTCTCTCTCTCTCTCTCTCTCTCTCTCGTATAGAACACTCACCTGATCCACGAAGCAGACCTCGTCGACCTGGTACCGAGCACGGTATTCCTCGGGCTGGACGATGCGGCCCATCCACACGGCGTACTCCTGGGGGAGGCGAGGGCAGAACAGCACCGTGCGGCCCGTGTCCACGTCCACGGCGCCGTACCAGCCAGGCTCCAACACGCCGAAGGCCCAGTGGAAGTACGACTCCTGTGACAAAGGGAAGAAGAGACGAAATATCAATCACATGTCAGTAATTATTAATAGCTATGGTGTAATGCTGAAGTTGTATGTGTGTGTGTGTGCACGCGCGTGCGTGCGCGTTTGTGAATGCTTGCGCTCACACGACTCAAGACAACTAAATAGGAAAGGTTTTCATGTCATATAGTACCAGAGCCACCCTTGCCAACGTCAAAACCTTCCTTGTACAACCTGGCAGTTATCAACTCGTCACATTTGACACAGTTAAGACGGACACGAACTCGGAAATGTATAGGGAAATCTGAAAGTTGTAGAGACTGGAGTGATTCGCGAAGTGGCGGTTGCAAAGGGTGGTCAGATGGTGATACTGAGAAAGGATGGATACTGATGGCATAACATCTCACTACTCACAAACTAGATCAGGTTTAATGAAAGGGTAATAGCCTCGAAACCCTTTGTGTACAGAAAGATTTCGAAACTGCTGTCTCGTCCTTTAATAACCATACTCTAATAACCTTATTTAAGGATAGGACTGGTTGGAAAGAGGCGAAGAGGAACCTGCAGTTAGTTGCGTGGGGATGATTCGACATTTGGGGTGGAGGGCTCTCGCAGGCTTGGTAACGGGGGAGGGGGTGGGGTGCAGTGGGTAGGACGCAACTGTCGAGTGTGGGCAAGAATTCTGAGGAAAAATATCTATCAAGGCTAGTGTGTGTGTGTGTGTGTGTGTGTGTGTGTGTGTGTGTGTGTGTGTGTGTGTGTGTGTGTGTGTGTGTGTGTGTGTGTGTGTGTGTGTTAGGGAGAGAGGGAGGGAGCGAGAGAGAAAGGGGGACAGAGAGAGAGAGAGAGAGAGAGAGAGAGAGAGAGAGAGAGAGAGAGAGAGAGAGAGAGAGAGAGAGAGAGAGAGAGAGAGAGAGAGAGGGAGAAGGAGAGGGGAAGGGAGGGAGAAGGAGAGGGGAAGGGAGGGAGGAGAGAGAGCGGAAGGGAAGGAGAGAGAGCGGAAAGGAGGGAGGAGAGAGAGCGGGAGGGAGGGAGGAGAGCGGGAGAGAGGGAGGAGAGAGAGCGGGAGGGAGGAGAGAGGGAGAAAGGGGGGGGAGAGAGAGAGAGAGAGAATCATTGCCATATATTACTACTGATAGCACAATTAATAATAAAACATAATATAACATAACCGTTAATATAAATATCATTACTGGGATCACCACTACCGCCGTCACTTATAGTGGAGGAAAGATAATAAGGCAACTGAAGATGGATAAAGCGTTATATATGCACAAGCAACTGTCTGCTTATTGCGATGCAAACATAACACCAAAGCCGTTCGCCTGGTCATGTTTTTTTTTTCTTTCTTTCTTTTCGTTTTTAACCCCCTGCCGTTTCTCTCTAAATAAAAGCTCAACTAATCCGTTTGGCAAAGAAGGCAGTTCTTGGACTCATAAATCCACGGCAAATTTCGTCCCAGCTAAAGCCCCCTAGACCTCAGGATATTTCTATAGGAGATAATATAGGGAGGTTTCCACGTGGCGGCCACAGGAGGCATACACCGCTTCTTTTCCCGCAACGGTAAGCGATGACGTTGGCAGAACCGCTTCCTTCACCAACACCTACACACATTCAAGCAGGCAACCAGCGTGTTTAGATCCTGGTGGCTGGCACCCGGAATACCATGTGTGTTCAACTGGTTAAATGTCCGTCCCAAAAAGAGGATTCTTTTTCTAATTCACAGAAGTGAGATAAAGAAAAGGTGTACATAGGATTTATTCAAGGAGAATGGATTTTTTTGTTAAGATAAGACAATTAGTGATAATAAATTCTTATAGGCTATTTCATATATACTAGCAAATGCCTCCCATCAGTATATGACTTTAGTATTTGTTCTTTCGATGACCCTATGATGGTCTGTCGGATCCGGTCATGTCCTTGGCATCTAGTTCTTTCCTGTTCCTCTTTTAGTTTATTTCATACCATCAAAAACACACATAAACCATTCCCTTGTGCACTTTCCTCAATGCCACTTACTCGAATAATGCGCTTCGAGGCCTAGAAAATTGGGCTTGAGATATTAAACAAAGTATTAGCAAGTATTCTTGATGAATACTGTAATTGATGTCTTCCATGAAATTACCTGTAATGTAATTGGAGCGCCTATTCACTCACAATGAGCATGTGTACGTGTACGTGTACGTGTACGTGTACGTGTACGTGTGTGTGTGTGTGTGTGTGTGTGTGTGTGTGTGTGTGTGTGTGTGTGTGTGTGTGTGTGTGTGTGTGTGTGTGTGTGTGTGTGTGTGTGCATGTATATATATGTATGTATGTATATGTATATATATGTGTATATATGTATGTATGTATGTATGTATGTATGTATGTATGTAT
>NW_028234429.1:10216506-10219006 GCF_977035675.1 Penaeus japonicus | reverse complement strand
CTGATCTACTGGCAACGCAGTTTCATTCCAATGAAATAATTATTCCCTTGTTTGTGCCCTGCCCCGTCGCGTCCACTCGTTTGCGACTGCCTTTGTTGCATCCTTTGAAGACTTAATTAATCAAACCTGCGTTTCGCTCCTCTAGTTAGAACGGGCGGGCGGCAACAACTCGGAGCATCCCAAAGACCCCGAGCCCAAGCCAAAGCAACAGAAATTCCCCCCTCAACTCTTTACGCCAATACAAGAGCAATAGGGCTTTAGGTGCCGCCCCCCCCCCCCCCCAACGCCCCACAGCAGATAAGATACTCGAAAGGTAAATTTTATCCAACTCTGCGCCGAGGAAAAGGAACCACGTCTAAACGACTGGAAAGTAACAGACAACCCACGGGGGATGTTTATGGCTCAGAACAATGGGGAAAAGTCAAAACATAATCAGAGGCGAGTAATGGTGGATATGGATCGGCAAGCAGCCCGAATATGCTCTCAAGTCAGGAAACAAAGCAGATGGTAATAGCAGGATACACTACACGTACAACGGGAAATGCATCCAGCATCGCAGTAAATAAAAACTGCAATACAATATTAGCCTATGAGCATACTAAAATAGCCGCGGAGAGTTTGCCACGCGCAAGAGTCAACAACGAGACTAACAGACAGGAGTTACCCGGATAACACATCCTACAGTGTGCAGACGTGCATCATTAAATTTAGGATAAAGTCACTGCATGTGTGTTGTGGGAGGGGCGTGCGTCCCCATGGGCGCGTTCGAGTGCAAGGGTAGGTGCGTGTGTGTATGGGTGCATGCGGTGCGTGTGTGCCAGACCCTGCGTATGTCCATGTGTGTGCGTGCGTGTTAGAGCCCCGTGCGTGGGCGCGAGGGCGGATTGAGGCGGTAACGATCTCCGTCGTCCCATTAGCATAACAAACGGCGAGACGGACTGCGAAGGCGCCGTGCGTCGCGGCAGGCGAGCGTACGGCTGCTCATTGTTCTGGCCGCGCGCCTCGCCATACTCGTGTGTCCTTGGCTCAATTACGTCCACGCCCAACCGAGCGTTAAGTAGGGGCTTAGCCATACCGATCCATTCAACACGAACAAATGGAAAATACCTTTCCCTTAATTCTGGTGAATTATTCATGTGCAATTGCAATAGCGCTCGCTGTCCTCAGGTATGCATGCACCGTATGTAAATAGCCATCGGTTCCTGCACTTTTTATTCCAACGAATCTATGAAAATCACACACCTCCATTTCCATTCTTCGTTCTCTAATGATTCCAGTCCAATCGCAACCTCGCACAGAGGCGTCGGTTGCCAATAACGGATGTTGAAACTCTGCAACATTTGTGGTCTGTGATACTTTCCATGCGTTGACTCATCGCGAAGACAACACGTCTTAACGCTTATTTTCACTCCGTCCTCTAGTTCCGAATATCCACCGCTGACGATAAAAACAGAAGTCATGGGTCCTTCTACTTTGTACCCGCGGGATCTACAGCCGTAGTCTAAGCCAAGTCAAAATAGTGAACTACCATAAACCAGTCGTCACAAGTTGCCTACAAACGCTTCACACCTATTTGGTAATACTGCCTTACGGCTACAACCTTCCCGGCTGAAATGTACAATGAGGGCAATATCGTGTAGAGGTAGTCGGTATTCCTCAGGAGGAGCACGAGGGGTAGAAGGCGAGGGAGAAAAGAGGTGCGTCAAAAAATAATCTCTGCTGCGCTATTTTTTCAGCTGAGGTCCGGAATAAATATCCCTAGCAAGGTCAGCTGGCGAGAGAAAACAACAAACCACGAACTGCTCCACCTCTACAATCGGTTCCGAGGCATTAGCCCGGCGTCCAATAACTTTATATCGGTAAAAAAACAGCAAGATATAAACAAGACAAAACAGGAGAATATTTCATTAAATAGTGTTAGCAGGCTAGCGATACCAGTTCCATGTATAACACAAACACAGTATTTCCATTACTACCAAGTAGGAAAATTTTAGTTTCACAGTCAGCCAAATAATAACAACCGTATAAAAGGGGTGAAAGAGCTATGCAAACAGAGCCCGTGTCAAATGATACTACGCTGCAATTTCAACTTGTGTGCGCCTTCAACAAGCATCAGGAATTTAAATAATTAAAACGTTCGCCTGTGCTCCAATGGCAGTCTGCAATAAGCATTTGCACAGATTAAAAACCAGGATGACATATCAAGACCCTGGCACATCGGCTTTAAAACTCGAGTTGTCAAAGCAAGGCACATAGCTCATCTCTCTGTCAATTTCAACGCCGAGGTATAAGAAGCACCAACAGTAAAATCACATCACATCAGCGATAATAATGGTCAGCCCTGATGGTTATTGCTACTGATAATGATGATGATGATGGTGGTGGAGATGCTGATTCCGGTGATGACAATGATATTGATAGTGTTATCTTAGTTAATCAGAATGATAAGGATTATATACTGCATACTGTATGATGATTAAATACGGTGGTGGTGGCGGTG
>NW_028234429.1:10189006-10191506 GCF_977035675.1 Penaeus japonicus | reverse complement strand
ATCAAAACAAATAAAATCATAGAAAATGGCGATCTTTGTAGCTTTTAGGGGTAACTAAAGATTCATAGAAATATGAATATAAATTGAACATAGGACGTTTTGTCTACAGATAAACATTATTACAATGTTCTTTCAGGTCAGTATTTATTCAGTATATATGATGATAATTGAATAGTTATAATTTTATTCCACATATCAGTGTCTAAACCTTAATAGCATATATAAATGATGATCAGTCTTGGTTGTGTCTGCATTAATCTACATGTTTAAATGATTTGAATTCCTTTGTATAATAGAGTAATGCATTAATGCATTATCTGATTATACATTATATTTGATGTATCATGAGGGTTGGAGGATTCAGACCTACAAGCAATGTGCTAAGTAATATCTGTGATTTCCTATTTCATACAAGATGCCGATAAGATGCATATTAAAAAACAGTGTAAAAAAAAGCTAGGAAAACTCTTTGGACTATTGTATAGCAGATTTAAAACGAATAAAACACTTAACCAACAAACTAATAGCAATTTTGGAGGTAGTCATCTGATACCAGTTTTTCAGGGAAATGACACACCAAACCTGATGGAATATTAACAACATTTGCCATTTAAAAATGTTTGATTTATAAAGAGGCTTTTGGTTATTCTGTAGCATATTCTAACATCAAGTGGTAAATTAAGGATCTCATCGGAAGGGAACTTTCAGTTATTTAAGAAGAATGTGAATGTGATAAAACCCCAATATATTTTCTTTGCCCGGAATGATAAGGCAATGCCAAGTACTTCTGCTTAGAACAACCACTTCATACGAATAACAACTCTCTTTCCTAAGAAAGATGGCAGAGATTACTAAGGTTCCAAAACTGACGGAAGAAGATACTATTTGTTTCAGTGCATACAAAGGGGTGCGATGTCTTTGAGAATGCAATTACGCATGTAGAATTTTGTCGCGTTATCAATGTACCAAAATCATCTTTTAAAAGTACACCATGAAACCAAACCTCATCGTAAAATCATCACAGATTTTTGTAACGATTTCATAGTGATTCTTGTGATGTTACCCCGTAAAATCTAGTTTTCTCAATGGCCAATATCATACGAAAATATATTTTAAGGGTAACTTCAGAATTTCTTTCGCAGACGTTGTACCGTCTTTAATGCATTAACTAAACATCGGCCCATTATATTCATAGCAGATATGTTACCTATCATTTAATAAAATGAAGTCTACATGATTTAGTGATAATTTTAAGATACGTATCTGATTTTGTAAAAGCAGAGCAGTCATATCTTCAAAAAAACAAGATCATACGGAAATAAGATTTTCTTCATTTCAGGAAAAAAATATATAGGGGTTTTATTACATTCACATTACTCTTAAATAACAGAAAGTTCTCTTTTCTCTCTCTTTCGCTGTTGCTTTGTTGATCATTAGAGGAAAAAAAAAAAAAAAAAAAAAAAAATGCGGGAACACCGGAATCTCATGGCAATCAGAAGTATCTATCACGGTAACTGTTAATGCTCAGGTTGATTAGTTTAGACACTTGTAATAAGTTCTTAATTGAACATATTGTAACAGTTTTTAACAACGCATATGATAAAGAGATAGATGCATTGTTACTCATGTTTATATAATACTATATGTTCCTCCAGGTTGATTTTGAATGTTCCACTACTGCTAAATATTTTTAACATTTTCGGTATATAACTCTATAGAAGACGACCTTTGTAGCTCATGAAGTTTTTACTCAGTTCAGATTTCGGCCTCGGGTTATTCCTGTTTCTCGTGTATCTCTCTTGTGTTAGAGAGTCAGGTTCAAAAGGCACGAGAGGGTTACTGGATAACTGTTGGTTATACACGAACTTTAGACTTTCGAACCTGTGAATATTAGTGGATTTTGATGTGTGTTAACCAAGTAGTCACTTTCATAAATTCGGCATTCAGTGTTGATAAAAAATCTTATCATTAGCGAATAGTATAAATTTGAAGATATTTGAAGCATTCACCAAGTGCCTCAAAGTGCGGGTAGGACGTGGACACAGCGTGGTTCCTTGGGGCACGCCGTGAGTGATGTCAATCTATCTATTAGTTAGGTAGCTTGGAAGCCAATCTAAAGCTGTGGCACGACTGACATGTTCTTTGAATTTTGCCAATAATATCCAATAGCTTTCTGCAAAAGAATTAATGAGTGAATGTTCCATGGTCTTACCTGATGTACATAAAATCTGTAAAGAGCGATAGTTTGACAGTCGATTAACCTCGCCGCCTTTAAAAATGGTAATTTTCGCTATTTTAACCCAACTTAGGCTTAATGGACTACACAATGCATTGGGGTGTCGGTGTTGAAAACAACCCCCCCCCCTGTCTCCAGGATGACGAACTCCAAGACATTACCTCTCGCGTTACACGTAGTGTCTCCCCAGAGGTGATGATGGCCATTGAAGTCTATTGAAGCAGGAAAGGAGTGGGTAGCTGATCCATTACTCTATTCATTTCC
>NW_028234429.1:10159006-10166506 GCF_977035675.1 Penaeus japonicus | reverse complement strand
ACGCTAATTCCATTGAGACCCTGATCTCTCACAGTTTCCTCACCACCACAACCAGGAGCCACCTTGTGTTGCTGGCCAGATCCAAGGTCGGTCAATCGGCCATTCACATAAAGCCGTTCCATGCACCCTGAGAAAACATTAGAAAATTATTGTTTAGAATACTACTATGCCACCTTTCCTTTCTGCTTTTTTCCTAAACATCTATGGATTTTTGAATCATAACTTCAAGTAATATAAATTACCATTGAAACTCCCAGTGTCACGCAGATGCCATCGTTTATTTGCAGATTCGGCTGCCTCCTTAGGGAGACCACCAATGAAAAGTGGTGCAGACAGCTGGAGGTACTCATTCACTCCATCATTGACAATGGAACGAGCAGTACCTCTGTCAATGCGCATTGTAAAGTTTTGTTTCACGGTGAGTAGTTCAATGCTGTGCCAGTTTCCATCGTTCACTACTTCGTAACTGAAAATGAAGATGATAATTAGTTAGAAAAAGATAAAATCATGTACATGCCATTCCAAGTAATCCATAGGAGTTATTCTCATAGATTCATCATAGTTTTGCATTCTTCTTACGCATGAATATGGGATATAAAAATCCTATATTTCACCTGAACATGTTGGAGACTGGATAGTTGCCAACATCATAGGAAACCCTGATTCTTCCTTTGAACAGCTCCACAGCAAGATGAGCTGACTCCCCAGTATAAAGGATCACTCCATCCTCGCGGTTTGTTCGGAAGTGCAGTGTGACATTGGAGGAGGGTCGTGTCTTCAGTGGATCCATGGCAATGAAGGAATTGTTGTTTCCAAAATGTACACGTGTCAAGTATTCGCAATGCTTCCCTGGAAAAGCAATATTTGGTTTGAAAATGAGCAATCGGTAGTTCTAATTAATCTTTCTTCTTAAACTTTATAATCAATCAGTTCATTCCAATATCATTTTGTTTTTACCTGAAAATCCAGGAGAACACTTGCACACATAATCCTTGGAGTTAGGAGGAACAAAACATATCCCATTCTGACAATCATTTTGCTGGCATGGAGATGTCTGAAGGAACACTGCTGGACCCACTTCACAAAATTTGCCAGTATGGTCATTAATACACTTGCAAGTGTATTCATTCACACCATCAACACATGATGCTCCATTCTGCAAAAAATAAGAGGGAATATATAACAAAAAACGAATTTTGAAATATAATTTCAAGGGATCTAACTCATATAAATGTGAAACCTATAAATCAAATAATCTGCATAACATGAACCACAAAAGTATTCAAGTACCTGGCACAAATGGTTAGCACAATCATCAACATTTTCGGTGCAGTTATCACCAGCAAAGCCGAGGGGACACTGACACTCATAATGGGTGAAATGGTCTACACAATTGGCTCCATTTTTACATGGGTTAAACTCTCTGCTGCAGAATGGTATCTTGCGTTCACAATAATCACCTGAAAGGATTAAGGATAATCATTTTTCAGACAAATCATAAATTGAGTATTTTGTTTTGTACATGTGTATTAAAGAAATTCACTGATGATTACCTCTTCAAATTTGAAAAGTAATTTAGTTATATAGAACTATCTTTTTTTTCAAGGGCAGAAACTTACCTGTGTAGCCAGGGTTACACTGGCACTTGTATTCTTCTACAAGATCAACACAAGTAGCATTGTTCTCACACTTATTTTCTACACAGTCATCAATGTTAATTTCGCACCTATCCCCTTCAAAGCCTGGAGGGCAATGGCAGCTGAAAGAAGATAAAGGCAAAAAATATGAAGTCAGTTCATTCTATAAATACATGAATAATAAAATCATGCAGTATAGGTAATCCAGTATTAAAATATTTTTAACATATGTAATAACTTCAAGTTTTCATTACTGCAATCAAATAATTTTTTATTTCAAATGAGAATTAAAATAAATTTTCTACTTATCAAACATACCTAAACCTTCCAGCTTCAAGAACTTTGCATGTTCCCAAATTCTTGCATGGATTTCCATAACAAGCATCAATTTTGTATTGACAATTTGGCCCATGATAAGCAGGGGGACAGATACATTTGTAGCTACGGTTCGGGAGGGGTTGACATACTCCTTCATTCTCACAAGGATGAGTATAACACAAGTCACACTTGGCAAGAACCTAAATGGAAATAAGAGGTAATTAGTATATATATATATATTTATGTATATATATATATATATATATATATATATATATATATATATATATATATATACACAAACTTTAAAATATAACACTGACAGAATTATTGCACATGGTTTTATCATGTTCCTTTATGGTCCATACTAATGCTTTGCATACTTTCTCTACAATCTCCATTCTACTACTGTATTGACTAACCTCATCTGGAACTTTTTGTGCACAATGGAAGGCTTGAGTAGGTGTGGTAAGAATCAACTTATCCCTCATGCCTTGTGGCTCAGCACAACGAGCAGTTCCAGGCTCCACATAATCTCCTTTCACCCAGTTTGAGAACCAAGCCAGTGAGCAGTCACAGTACAGAGGGTTTGCTCCCATTGCTCTGTGGAAATATTGAGAATTGAAAAAACAAACAAAAAAACATGAGTGCCATGCAATATTCACAGTTAATTGATCAACGTAGTGAGGAATAATTTTGTTACTTACATATGTGTAATATAATCTAGGTCCCGGAAAGCTCCATCGGGTATCCTTGATATATCATTTCCATGGATTGACCTATATAAAAAATGGAAATATTGATTAATAGACAATCAAATATAGATAATCATTCAGAGAATGTCATATATTGTAAACAATGAAAGAGCAATAATGATGGAAAAGAAGGGGAAAACAAAAATAACTTACAGAATGCGAAGTTTTCGAAGGCCTGCGAGTGAGTCCCTCTGCATACATTGCAACTTGTTATAACTTACAATACTGAAAACGTGAAAAGAAAAAGTCCATAAATTAAATGTCTTGAAAAGACGGAATACAGAAACGTTTTGCTAATAAAGCAATGCCTATTGACAATTTTCTTCATTATTATCTTCTTAAGTCATGAGAACCTCAAGCACTTACAGTGTAGAAAGCTGGTGCAGACTGGAAAAGGTGTTGTTTTGTAATACTGCAATCTGGTTGTTACTCAGGTCTCTGTAATGGATAAAAAAAATATAGATAAAAAACATACACTCACAAACATACCTATATATATATATAGTCTGGAAATCATATTCTTTCAAGTTTTGTTATCGTAAATGTGACTTACAGTCTTGTCAAGGCAGTCAGGTGAGAGAGGCGCTCAGCATCAACCTCAGTTATCTCATTTACATCCAGATACCTGTAAAAAGGAATATATTAAAAAGACAGTGAACACATGGGTCTGAGGAATAAAAAGTACTAATTAGATAAACATCAGAGATAAAAAAATAAACAACAGTACACAAAATAAACAGACTTATTCCCTTAGAGATAATATGACAATGAAAAACCATCAAGGTACAACTTAAACCTACAATTCCGTGGTATGCGAGGGAATTCCGATCGGGATTTCGCGCAGCTTGGCCCTGGAGCAACGCACCACAGTGCCCTCGCAGCGGCAGTCGGCGGGGCAGCGCTCCTCTACGCCGAGGCAGCCTGTCTCATCTCCTAGGTAAATGGAGCAAAAGGGGATGTAATGAATCGCCGGGTAATCCTCTCGTGTAAGTACAAGTGAAATGTAAGTAAGTAATGGCGAGTAAAACGTTTCTCCTTTCACAGTGACTTATATGCTAAATATCACCGTATTTACAAAGCATCATGCATTAAGCTCTAGGTGTGTATTTACAACAAAGTCTCAAATGGATAGTGACTAACGGGTCTACACTGCCTACAAACATATTTTCCACATACTTAGCTGCAATTCTGGGAAGCAATGGGTAGGAGACAAAGAAAGTAAAGCAGGGATAATTATTCATAAAGATATATCAGCATTACGAAAGTCTACTTATATGAACTAGTTGTTTAACCATACACACTAGCAGAATCATCCTCTCAATTCCATTTCATTGTTACGTTTCAATGAAAAACAATAAATGACATTGCTGGAGATATATACAAAGGATTGTAAATATGTAAATGTACAAATAAATTATATTGGAAAAATGTCTCAATGCAATCAAATTAAATGTAAAAGAGGATTTATGCAATAAATTATTTACTAATCATTCGACAACTTAAAATTCATATAGCCAGATGAAAAAGGAAAGCTTAACCACACACACACACACACACACACACACACACACACACACACACACACACACACACACACACACACACACACACACACACACACACACACACACACACACACACACACACACACACACACGCACGCACGCACACATTCATAGACGAATCGACAAAGCAGACTCCAAAAATGTAGTGATTCCATTTATGGATTCCACAGAAGCACTCAAGTTCCTCTTCATTTCCAGTGGATGTTTACCTTCACACGCGAACTCGGAGCTTGGGACCTCGGTGATGGGCACGTCGCGCAGGCGGTGCGGCGTGTGGCACCGGGGCACGCCGCTCGTAGACCGCTGGCCCCGCAGCCACTCGGCCAGCCAGCCCATGTGGCAGTTGCAGCGCAGCGGGTTGCCCTCCAAGTTGCTGTGGAGCAGACAGGGTTAGATGGCGGAGGTTCGTCAGAGCGTCGTCAGTGTGTTCAATGTTTGACGTCAACACTCTTTATGTAACTTACATTTCTGTGAGCGCCGGCAGCTGGCTAAATGCACCTGGGGAGATGCACGTCACTTTGTTGTTGGCCAGCGACCTGCGAAAAGGTTATACAAGTTATTATCATAAAACTATTAAGTCACACATATACACATCTATGCAACAGAGACAAAGGCAGTACTTACAAGGCAGTCAGCTGAGGGATGCCGTCGAACATCCGGCTGTTGATCTCTGACAGATCATTGTCTGATAGGTCCCTGTATGGAACAAGGGAAGAAAAAATCCCGGTATGATAAAGATGCACATCGACATATTAAGATAATTTTAGCAATAGAAAAGATTTGCGTGCGTATGTATGGGTATTGTGTCACAGTGAGCAACTAGTCCTTATGGAATTATTCATGTGATCATACTAGCTTTAGCATCCTAGTTGAACCTACAGTTCCTGAAGCGACTGGATGCCCTGGAAGGAGCCCTGCGTGATGCGGCGCAGGTGATTGTTGGACAGCACGAGGCGACGCAGGCGGGACAGCTCTCGAAGCACGCCCGAGCTGCCGATTTCCCGGATCTCATTGTCGGACAGCCACCTGCACACACAAAGCCGTGCCATTATCGATAGGTACAAAGAGTGAGAAATTAAAATTATATAAAGGACATGAGGAAGATAAGAAATATATACATTTTACACACACACACACACACACACAATAGAATAATAAAAAAATAAACCACTGACGTATTGTGAGGTTCCACAACCGCATGACTTACAGGTCAGTGGTGTAGGGCGGCAGGGTCTCGGGGAAGCGCGTGAGGCCTCCCGCGGTGCAGTCCACGGTGGTGGCGCGGCAGGTGCAGCCTCGAGGGCACTCTTCGGCGGTCACACACTCTCCGGCGTAGAGGGACACCGTCTCGTCCGTGCCTGCTCGCCAAGATAAAACATTTATAGTTTCTTTTAGCATGACTGAACATAGTGGCATTGCATTTTATGTCTGCATGATACAATACCATGGTTATAATTGCACAATACTTCAAGAATCAGAAATAAGAAACAACTTACACTTCAGTCGTTCGTCTCTGAGAGCGTTGAGCTTCCTCTTCTGCAGGCGGCGCGGGTTCTCGCACCTGGCGCCGGAGGTTTCAATCGGGTGAATCTCCAGGTAGTCCGACAGCCACTGCAGGCTGCAGTCGCACACGAACGGGTTCCGGCCAAGGTGCCTGTCGGTCATACGACGAAAGTTGTGATTTAAACAATAAACAAGAGCATGGGAAAAATTAAAATGGAAGCTATCTTTACTGCTCATTTTCGTTTTTAGTGAAAACTGATATCATATAAACAAATACACGGCACGTAAAAAAGAAGCAGTTTTACTTTGGAGTAATAACTACATAAAAAAAATCCATATTTATGCATACAAAAATATACGGAGAGAATGGGGTAGTTCAGACTGCGGCAAAAACACCTCATCCCTCTTATGTTACCATACGAAACTTCTTCGTTCTCAAGTTTAACGGAACACTTATCAAAGAGGATGGTAAAAGAAAACAAAGTAAGGGCTGAAAGATGTGTAAAACGTGTATACAAAAACTATATGTCAGCGAGCTAAAGAGAGAGAGAGAGAGAGAGAGAGAGAGAGAGAGAGAGAGAGAGAGAGAGAGAGAGAGAGAGAGAGAGAGAGAGAGAGAGAGAGAGAGAGAGAGAGAGAGAGAGAGAGAGAGAGAGAGAGAGAGAGAGAGAGAGAGAGAGAGAGAGAGAGAGAGAGAGAGAGAGAGAGAGAGAGAGAGAGAGAGAGAGAGAGAGAGAGAGAGAGAGAGCAATATAAAGCTCTGGCAATGTGTGGGTAAGGGATTATAGCAGAGGCAGCCGTGGCAGCATCCTGGACATAATGGTCCGAACCGCACAGTCAACAGACCGTCCTTTATACCGCCTTCTTATAAACATTTGCTTACCGTGATTACAATGGAATATCGAGTCTCTTGTCACAGGGGGAGGAGGAAGACTCAAAATGTACCAGCAACGGAAAAATAAATAATTCGAACCATCACCGGTAACGATTTCACCCAAGACATATCACCTATATTAAAACAGAATGCCAGGGACACTTACGAAAGCGGAGTGAAAACGTTCTTTGTTTTATCTAACATCAGGAAACTGCTTTCCTGTTTTATGAGGGCCTGAACTCAGACATAACAAACACAAGCCTTTTTAGGCGACGGAGTGTGCGGTGAGGCCGGGCTCCCAACTTGCTATCCCAGGTCCACGTGCCACTAAAACCTTCTTTACCTACTCTCTCTTCCTCTTCAGGCACAAGAGAGTCGTAAATGCATATATGAGACGATAGTTGTGTTAGAGAAAGAGTATAAAATGGCACACGTATGCACAAATGGCGCACTGACTTATCTCATCTACTCTCTTTTTTCACAGATATTCTAACAAGCAAAAAACCGTCGGAAAGGGACCCATAAATCCACGTTTTTGCGGAGGCATAATGGGGAAGAGGCTGAGGCGGGAGCGCGCGGGTGATGGGTGGCCGTCCGAGGGTGTTGTGATGGGAATATGCGTCTCCCGATGACTAAGGTGATCTTAACTCTAAAATTAATGTGGGTTGTCGCCCAGATACGTTATCGCCGACACTAAAATAACGCCGACACAAAATGAAAATTCAAGACCTGTCTCGCCGCTTTATCTCGTGCGACATCTAGAAATACAATGTTCTGTAAGTTTACATCCTCGGCTCGCTCACCCCACGAGGATGTATACTGAGTGAAAGTATATTCAAGCTCACCTT
>NW_028234429.1:10149006-10154006 GCF_977035675.1 Penaeus japonicus | reverse complement strand
CCCAGCCCTGGAGAGCGAGTACAAGCAAAAAGCTTTGGGCCTTATGATGCATCACGTCCAACGGAAATCTAATCACTTCCAGCGAGCAACACGACAACCACGATGAAAGCCGATGCGATAACGTGATCAGTCACTATATCTGCGATAGTCTTTACTTTTTCCGAGTGGAGAACAATGGCAGCGATTTTTCCCCTACGCTCTACCAAGTTTAAATACGCATCACAATGCGTGGGCTAATCTGTTCAAGAGACTCTCCTCTCTTCCTGCACCTGTGTTGATCGTCAACCTTGTAATTAATTTTATTGAACACGTGTGTGTGATGGACGGCTGCGGACCGCGCCCGCTCCGCACAATTGCGCGCGCTTCCATCACGAGATCCCCGGCCCTGATAACCGTTTTCTATGAAGGCCAATTGGACCGGCCCGACGCGCCAACAATGGCGACTCCAGCGCGGAATTCCAGCGATAATAGCGCTTAATATTACAGGTGCAGACGTGAAAGCTTGCCCAAGTGAAAACCGTTAAGCATAACACTAATGATAATTCTGCCTCGTTCAGGTAAGTATCCACAAGAATTATTAAATATCTCCAATCTGCTCGTTCCACATTTCATATAACATTACAAATATTTCTTCATCATGACCCGCTCGGGTTGTCACATCTGCAAGCATAAATAAAGTGAATTGGCATCCATCCCTCAACAGAGAAGGGAAACACCTTCCTCATGGTATAGACGATACCTGCTCGGATCTTAGGCTGTCAGGACGAGGTTGAGCAACCAATGATGTATAGGTTGTTACGAGAGACAGCACCTTGAACAGTTTTCTTTTGCAAAACTTAAGCTATTAAGGGAATAACATTGCACAAAAGGAGTAACACGCTTGTTTGCACAAGCCTGACATAGGCTAAGGTGCACCGCAACCCCACGGCAGACGGTTCCACGAGATGGGGACGATGTGGCCACAACACTTAGCGCATCCTTTCCAGTCGGGGCAGTAATGGCTGGCTGCCCACACACTGTAAGGCAATTAGTCGACCATATGAGCATGATTAAGCAATTTCGTAGTATGGCCGTACAAGTCAGAGGACATGACCATAAATCTTTACAACAGAAATCTTGCCATCTTCGAGAAAACAGCTCATCCCGAGTACATCGAAGGGGCCGAACCCAAACTATGAACTGGTGCACTAAACTTGTTCCCTGGGATGATGGCCTCTGCCGCCACTCCACTCTCTCCCGCCTTCTCCGGTACAGCTGCACAGCCCAGGCCATCGCAACTCCACTTTCAGGTAATGATATAGCAAGGAATGGAACGGCCCGTCTCAGATTATTGCTTCATCAAACTCCCGCTGCTGGAAAATATGTTCTTCGTGAGGTCGGGAAGTATAATCCAGAGTGATAAGCCGATACTACTCATGTTCTTTAATAACGGCACTCGATGTAGTAAAGCCATTTTCTCTACATGCACTATTCGTACCTAATATAATAAACATCGACACTACTACAAAGAAAGTGACAGTAAAAATAAACCAGAACTTCCAAACTAATATCATAACTCTTCATAGAGGTATGACGACCCAAGGAGAGAAAGAAAGTTCCTCCGAGAAAAAAAGGAGCACGTCATCGTAGGGAGCCACATCCAACACTAAGATCATATCGATTCAGCTGTAAGACCCTTTTGTAACACCTGACTCTTCGCGTAATCTAAAAACACATTGGCGTGTTATGTTGCTAAGACTTTGCAGTGTGGATAAACTACTGGTTATTTTACACTCCCTGACGATATTTCCGATTCACCAACACCTGTGATTGATGTCAATGTGTCAGATGGAAGGAGGAAGGTGAAAGTGACATGATAACTGCTGTTCGAAAGCAGGTAGCCTTTCGTATAACAACCCCGCTGACATGAATCTAGGCTTCAGCACTCGGTGAACGCACACTTCCGAGTCTCACAGACAAAGTTACTCGCTTCGGGATCTCTTGCATTGACTCACATTACGTCAATTGACCTTTCACGTTGAGCGGAAGCTTTCACTTGTGTTTATCGATCTTGTCTATTTACATTAAGTGGAAGATCAAGAGTTGCTGCTACTTCTTCCGCATTTCCATGAAGTCCGCTCGAATTCTGTGTCTTTTTCCTGCGTTGGTGTGTATGAATGTTGGCGATACCATTAGTGTGTGTGTAAGTGTGTGCACGCATGCGTGGGTGTCGACACAATACCCTGATTGTATTAGACATCTCTTAATACCATAATCCCGATACCAGCATCCACTGATCTCCGTATTTCGAAAAGCGTCCTAATCTCACAAAGCATAACATCCGCACATCTGTCCCCCTTATTTCCGGGTTGTCTTGCCGTAAGCCAACCGGCGGCGCAGTGCACATTTCACTAAGCCGAGAATGAAACTCGTGTAATTGGATGTCTTGATGACTCGGGGACCTTGCCTCGAGGGCCCGGGGGAGCCACGGAGGCAGGACAACACCCTAACGAGGCGTGACAGTCTTCTTAAGCAAAACAAACCGTCGCGGCGACTGTCACTCGCGCGGAATGACACGACACGACACATACATGACAGCTAACCAAGAGCGTTGAAACAGACACATGCACAATCCAGCCACGGGGCTCAACCGCTTGGGAAATGTGGAGCGAGTAATTACTGCAATTTCAATCTCGGATAGAACGGCGAGCGTTCCTAAATCCTCCTCCGATTACTGTCGTTATAAATAAGGATAAATGCTGCAGGATGGTTTCACTCGCACCCTTCTTAGGCCTGACAAAAGCCCCGCATCCTCCCAGAATGCAGATTGCGGGTCTCGGAGCTCTGGCTGGCAGTCCGCTAATGCCGGGGGGATTCCAGCGGTTCTGACACTCTTGGAACACATTATTGGTGATGATCATTAGCGGTAATATCACTGATAATGGTGAGGAGAGCGGACTACTAATGATGGTGAAGATATTGTAGTAATAGTAATAATATTAACAATAATAATAATAATAATAACATAATAATAATAATAATAACATAATAATAATAATAATAACATAATAATAATAATAATAATAACATAATAATAATAATAATATAATAATAATAACATAATAATAATAATAATAATAATAATAATAATAACAATAATAATCATGGCGACAACACGATAATCACAATCAACAAAAACTGTCAGATCATTATCGCTATCACTGAAAGGCTTAAGAGCATGACACCACAATTGGTCATATTGCTACAATTATAATAATGCTCATACCCAAGTCATCGTTATTAATAAAATAATAACAGTACCCGGGTCATCCTCGCAAGTGCCCCGCACAGCCAAGCTGGCACCCGAGCGCTGCCCTACTCCCGCCTGCCTTGCTTGCCGCCCGACCTGCCCCCTTCACACGCCACATTCATAAGAACCTCAACATCAGCAACCACGACCTTGGGCCTCATATAAGATTTCAAAAGCGATAATTCAATTTAGCCCCCCCCCTTCCCGTCCGCCTGTCCCACGTAGGAACCAGACTCCGATGTGCATTTTTACGGGCCAATAAAGTGGTTCACTGATTTATTTATGGATTAGTAATTAACATATCTATGGCGAGGAGGTGGGGGCTGTGAGGGCGCAGGGCCAGCTACTGAATGCCGAGCTGAAGGCTTTAGATCGAGGCTTGAGAAAACTTCCTTCCTCTTTCCTGCTTCTTCCTTGCACAAAGGATTAAGAAACCCGATTATGAAATGCAAATACTTTAATTAGTTCGAAATTTCTCGTTGGAAGAGTTTCAACGGCATATTCTGATCCTTTCATTCCATTTTCCCTTCGCTGCCGCCTTATCCTTAATCGATCTTTGTTTGAATGCTACACGAACCGTCGCCCTATGGACAGGGTGCCCCAGACATCATGCTTAATCTGCACCAGCATCGTTCGGCGTGGCTGGCCTCTATGAGCGTCGACTGAATCTCTGCTTAAGGGTTGCGTCACCCCTTGTCTGATGATCAACTTGACAGTAACGATATGCTCATTCGACCCGCACGTCGTAGCGCCTCCGCGTCGCCTCTCGGCCGCGGACCCGCATCAGGTTTTTATCGCGCTCACGTGATCACTTATCCTCGCTAATTAATGTAACTCCTTGTCTGTACGATATGCGATGATCCCCAATCTCTGTTGATCTCGATCGATATCTGCGTCCAGGTGCTGGTGTGAATAGAAAATTGATTTCAACAAACGTAAGACAATCGCCTTCCGCACCTCTTAAGGTCCTCGCACCTGGGCAAGTCAGCTGAATAACAACCACGCGGCTCAAAGTACTTTCGCTCTACTTCCTCTAGGCCTACAGTTGAAAACTTTCAACATATAAAACAAAACCTAGTGATGGTTCATTCCCATCAGCCCCGCAGGTGGTCGCCGGGTTCGATAACATCTTTCGAACACAGAATGTTAACTATTATCCTCGCCCGACAGCACTTTGGCCTCTAAGCCGAATGGCAGCGAGGGCGAATTTTCTGTGCTTCGAGAAGCGCCTTCGCACTCTATGGTTCTGAGGGAGCAACATCGAGAAGTCCGCCTTCGAGGGCACTAATAATGTTAATTGACTACGGCCCGATCACAATCGCGCTAATTGGAGTCATCGGCGAAAGTTATGAAATCCAACGTCTATATCGGTATAATAAATCATTACCCGATATCGACCATGGTCGCGAAATCTTTAGGTTATTAAACGTAAATGGATAAGATCATGAAGCTGCTGCGAGATTCATGTATCATACGCACGGAGCGTACTTCAATCTATATAATATTAGCTATTCATGAGCACAAGACTTCCCGAAAGAGGCCGACATTAAACATAACTTTAACCTGTGAAAAACACGATACCTAATTGGAGTACAACAGGCCTATCATTATCATAACAGAGATAATTAACACTATAAAATCGATGCCATCTAGCCTTTCTAACAAGAGAAGATTTTCTACCAACGGAGCGTTTTAAAAAGATGCCCGAGCG
>NW_028234429.1:10134006-10141506 GCF_977035675.1 Penaeus japonicus | reverse complement strand
AACGCGACCTCTTGCCAGGCACTAACACTCGGTGCGGTGCAAACAAGCTCAAGAACAAAGGGAAACCGTGCTCACCTGGCTAGGCGTGGCGAAATGAATGGCAGAATTATGTCAAATGTATTTTGATGCACTCAGTCACTCCTTTGGCCAGCGTGCATATGCATAGCTGTAATTAGGGCTAGAAAGAGAAGCCAGCCAAGGCAAGCGATCCCTGCCACATGTCAGCCACAGGCACTCCATCAGACTCAAGTGGGCTCGGCACTGCCTGCCGGATTGTACCCAGGGGAACGGCCGCCGCGTCCGTTCCCTCAGCCGCACCCACAGGGCCAGCCACGTTCACGGACGCCTAGGACTACTGTGCATCCTAGGCATGTTTGCCGCTTCTGCAAGTTTCTTCGTTTCTTTAACTTAAAGCCTCCGCATTCGGATTTGGATACTTTCCCACGACTTTGCATTCAACAGCATTTCAGAAGAGGAAAACTCAGCTCGCAGCCAGACGCAATAGAATCGGACAATTTATTTCCCCGGTCAGAGAGAAAAGCAGCGGAGCATTCGTAGGGATAAAGTGGGCGGGCGAACAGCCATCCAAGCCCAATGGCGGGACATTACCACTTCCATTAATTTCACTGTCGAGCCATCGATCTCTAGATAAAGCTCGAGACCATTTACCCCCAAGCTAAATAAATGATGTACACAGTAATTAAAAAACAGCTTTGCCGTAATCGATAGAACTTCCAACAATGAATGACCTCATACTTACATTCGGCGCAGCTTCCTAAAGGGGGCGAAGGCGCGACTGGGAACCTCAGAGATCTGGTTCTGCTCCAAACGTCTGTAAGAAACAAAAAGTACATTGAATAACACGTTAATTATACAAAATGTTAAGGTACACTATCCTAGAATGTTGGTGTGGCAACACAGAACATGTATCGATGCATCAATGGGATATTTCCGAGAATAAAGAACCAAACCAAATCGGCAAGTCATCGCCAACTAACTTGACAGAAACAGTAAGTTTAGAACATCTCTTCACCGCAGACACTCGAGCTCAATTGCAGGCCAGAGAAGATGCACAATGTTACACCACAGACTGACACTTTTCAAACTTTTATTACACTAGGATACATTCTATCGAACTGGGGACCTTCAGAAATATGAAGATACACATCTGCGGTAAAAATACGAAACGTAATATAATGAATAATAAGACAAACATAATAAGAAAGACAAAAACAAATAAATAGACAGCGATATACATAAACAAATACCAAGATATAGTCAGAGAGACAAAATAAATGCTACAGAACTAGAGAGAGAAACAAGTATTAAGATGCTAGGAATTGTGGCAAGTATGTGAAGTTCCTCCAGTAAATTATGTATTAGCCACTGACGGGAGACGAACGGGCAGATCACACGGGGAATGGCAGATCTAGGCCTATCCGCCGCCGCACGTCCCCCGGGTCATGTTTACCTGCCAACCCGGATGTGGCACTGCGTCGGAGGGGCTCGCTGGGGGCCTGGCGTGGAGAGGCCGTGTGGAAAGCGAATACAGGGAAGAAGAGAAAGAAGAAGAGGAAGAAAAGAGCGAAAGAGGAAGGAAAAAATAACTGAACGTTTGATAATTTCGAATAGAAACGTGGGACATATATGAAAATTGTAAAAAGGAATACTGAAGGGCCAATCCATAGTCGCGCTGAGTAGGTGGGCGTGAATGGGCGTGAGCATTCTGAAGGGGGTGTTTCCGAGGCACTGGTGGGTGGCAGCCTGCGTCAGAGTCATTATAAAGAGACACCCCCGCCAGGTCTCCGCTCTTTATTTCTCAACTGAGAAATTCTAAGACCTCGCAGAGAGAGAGAGAAAGAGAGAGAGAGAGAGAGAGAGAGAGAGAGAGAGAGAGAGAGAGAGGAGGAGGAGGAGGAGGAGGAGGAGGAGGAGGAGGAGGAGGAGGAGGAGGAGGAGGAGGAGGAGGAGGAGGAGGAGAAGAAGAAGAAGAAGAAGATGAAGAAGAAGAAGAAGAAGAAGAAGAAAAAGAAGAAGAAGAAGAAGAAGAAGAAGAAGAAGAAGAAGAAGAGAGAGAGATGGGGGGGGGCACATGCATCATCGGAGGCGATAAAAGCTGGCGTGGCTCCAGGCGCCGCGGCCCGATATAATCCATTTGGACGCCTCCGCGTGAAGTTCCTGCAGTGAGTGACATCCGAACTCCTTGTGGTGGCCTGACAAGCCCTTGGCAAGTGACGTCGCCGCAAAAGCCGCTGAAACAGACACCGCCGATATGATACCGCAGCCACTGCGCGCAGGAAAGCTTTAAACCGATAACACAAACTAGGTCCATATAGGCAGTTTATGTATGAATATAAATGTGTGAATGTATATACATAAATACGTGCATACATTTATACATTTATACATACTTACACACACACACACACACACGCGCGCGCGCGCGCGCGCGTATACAAGTGCACTTGCATTTGTGTTGCTTTTCAGTGTGCACAATAATGACCCGTATGAACGAAACGTGTGTGTAAAAATACAATAATGGGTGCAATGTTAAAGTTAAGAATACAATATAAATGTATTTTCACAGCTGAAAGTTCTCTCTCCCTCCCTCCCTCTCTCTCTCTCTCTCTCTCTCTCTCTCTCTCTCTCTCTCTCTCTCTCTCTCTCTCTCTCTCTCTCTCTCTCTCTCTCTCTCTCTCTCTCTCTCTCTCTCTCTCTCTCTCTCTCTCTCTCTCTCTCAAAAGAATAAAATAAAAAAATCGAGCCACAAGAACACCAAAAGACGTAGAAAAGTAGGAGTATTTTAAAAATAAGACCAATCCATGTGCGATGCCATTAATATTTCATCGGGCCTTAAAAGCCGGAGTCCCTGCCATAAGGATGACCAGACACAAAATTCGGGATGTGAGGAGTAACTCACTCATCATTTTAAATACCAATGTGTGTCGAGAAATCAAAATAAGAGCTTCTTGACAATATCATTTGAGGGGAAACTGTGACAGCAGATCCCGACGCCTTCCCATTCCGCCCCGCTCTCCAACTATGGCAAACATTCGAACACTCAACAGGTCAGGAGGGAGTGCGCGTCTCCATGATCTATCAGGCGTGTTCAGCGTCGCGCTACGAGAGGTATTCCTCCTTTGTTTGCCTTACTCTCATCACCTCCTTAGCCTCGTCTCCTTGTCACTCAGTGTCACTGGATACACAACAAAAGCAGAGTTTCTCCGCTAAAATAAGCATGTCAAGCTATTGCCGTGAGCTGTCAAAGTTTTGTGGTTGTGACGAATTCTAGCAGTCAACTCTGAATAGCAGCAAAAGGCGTTGCCTTAGCTTAAGTTACTCATTATATTCGGGTATCAAGTTCCAACGATGAGAAAACTAGCAAAGCAGACCTCGGAAAACACGCCAGGACTTTACATCAAAATGATTTCCAAGACTACAACTTACTACGTTTAGAAATAGTGGTATATATCGACGTTCACATCCAGGTAGGCGAAATATCCATGTTCGCATCCCGAGATCTTTCTCGCCGTATAATCAAGGCTGCAAGCAACGTTGTGATGGGATTAGCTACGCTTCTCACGCTAAGTTTTCACAAGCGAGTTTTCTCAAAATTTCCTGCAGAGCCAGACAGATACTCGAAACTTTCACCGCACAAACTCTCAGGTTCTTTTTATTCTGCCTATTACATGCCGTCCCACTGCTCTTTAACTATTCTTTGTGTCAGATATTTATAGTGATTATATTTTCAACTCTCTTCAACCAATATATTACCGGGTTTTGCAGGAAAAAACGAAAAGAAAAATATACGTATTGGCGCGACACATCACGACGAGCACAAGGAAAGTCGCGAAGATTTTAAACACATTTTTTACCCGAACAATAGTAAACGTCATGGTAATGGCTCCCACCGCCGCACATAACACATAGAAAGAACATTAGAACAGCCATACACATCACTTACAGCTGGGAATGGAGTAAGTAAATAAAGGCAGAGGGAGGAAGGAGGAGACAAGAAGAGGAGCGTAACACCGTGTACGGGGGACGAATGGAAGTGAATGGCAGAGAAGCAAAAAGCGTAAAAGAAGAAAGAAGAAAACAGAAAAGATAGATATGAAGGAATACATCCTCATACATAATGCATTTCCCCAAAAACTGAGCAGTGTGCAGGCTCGCTCCCCTCGCATGGACACCGGTATTGATGGAAGAGAGGAGATGTATGAGGTCGTGCTGGTGGGAGGGTGACCTCGTGATGGAGTCGGTATGCCGTGACAGGTCGTGGCAGGCCGTGATGGAGCGTGAGGGATGCTCCACGGAACACCTGCCTGCCACACCTTTCGCTGCGTGGTCGCCGTGGCACCCAGGGTTCCGTGATGAATGCGTTCTCGCTGGCATTCCATCAGAGGCACTCCCGCGCCCCGCCTCCATCAGCGGCATCCCATCCATAAGGCTGCCCGCTAGATATGCACCAGCGATGGCTAAAACAGATGCCCAAAAGATAAACCTATGTGCTTTACATTTATCAGTACTACGGTGGACGGTAGAGTGCAACGCGTTACTATGGTTGCACAAGGGTGTGCGTTCCCTTTGTGTCCATAGAGAACGCAGGAGTAAAAAAGCAACACTACGAAGGTCCTGGAGGCGCGGGCTCCTCACACCTGGCTGGTCTCTTTGACTTCCCACCATGTCTTCAGGGATCAGCCATTTTGTGCTGCGTGTCGAGGGATGTGAAGGACTCCTCGGCACCCCCTCAACTCGCTAAGGATGACCTCTCGAGGATTAAGCCTCGAGGATCGTTCGTATAAAACCTTGCTCTTTCACTCTCACAAGAAATATTTCTTTACAGCAACACTTTAGTTTCCTCTTCTCACTTGTGTCTCTGCCTCGCCCACCTACAGACAAGGCTTAATGCCACATGGTCCTTGACGGATTTCTTCCTTATCTTGTTTCATGCTCTTCCCTTGCGAAACGATGGTCAAACTTACTCTTTATCATAAGTCTACCGCTAATTGTCTTAATTACATAAACGTTTTTTTTTCATTGCTTATGTCAGGTAGAACGTCATAATGAAACTAACATAACTGTATGTGCTGTATTGGACAAAAGAATGAAAATGCACAAAGCCTGTTTCCGTTTGACAATCAAGATGCTGGTGAATCCCGGCCTTGAAAAAGTTGCCATTCGGACGAAAGAAATAAGTGCGGCATCCGCGTGGCTGCGCGGACGAGGACGCCTGCGGTTGATATCCACTTCGCTTCAAAAATCTTGTTTACATACGACCATCTCCAAATAGAACGAGGATCTAATTACGACGCTAAGTCGCGTTAAACTCGGTCTACGATACTCTCAGCAGAGAGACGAAATTTGGATACCGGCGCCCAAGGGGTTCCGCCCGAGGGTTTCGACAGCACTCCTTTGATTTCATATTCATATTCCGCCACATGTAAATATCAGGACGGCCGGGATTTGTTCTTCGGGCGATGAGATCTTCAATTTTGCCGAGGGAGACGCCCTTTGTTTCGCCCGTGTCCAGTGTGGCTTATGCGGTCTCTCTGGGATTATAAAATAAAAATATCACAAAACGCCCCAATCATTAAAAACGCACATCTACATCTATAGAGCAAAAATGAACACCGATGATAAATTCACAAAATAAACATAAATAAATATGAAAAACTGGCCATAAAAGTTGTTCCCATTGAAACCTCCCCCATTCGGTTCCACGGGAGAAAAGTGTAATCTCGAGAGGAACTAAAACTTCACAAAGCGCAGATGATTACAAATCTCCGATCGAATATCTTCCAGCCCGCCTCGCTGGCTCTTCCATGCGGCCCTTGAGCATTTTCCGCGACCCGAATGCGCACAATATGATGCGTTCCACTCCATTAGCTCTGGATGAATGCTGTCACTTCGCGCATGTCGACAGGACAAGACCTGGGACAAATATAATCAAGCGAGCGCGGCAGAGGTGACCCGCACCAAAAAGAATGCCTCGTGCATAAACACTTTTGCTGAAGACAAAGACACTGTGGCAGACGTAACCTTCCCCCGCCTTTCACAGCAGACAACGGTACGAAATTGTCTCGAAAATATATCTACGAGAAATGCGCTCGGTTTTCCAGGCGACGAGCGCGTTCCAAAACATGAAGATACGGAATCCGCGACTCACTTCACGATGTTTTCCGCGAGAGAGGACTTTAGTGTTTACCGAGAACATTACAACAAGTGCAATGAGATTGTAACTTGACTGGGGACTCACTAAAAACTGTCGACTCGAAATATGAAATATAAGAGCGCAACAAGAACCTCGTTTCAGAGAAACAACAAGGACAAAAACAAAGGAAAGTGGGTACTCCATTCTGGATGTTATAATAGCATCGGAAAATGTTAAACCTTATGCTGAGCCTAGTCTTAAATCCTTCCAAACATGAAACAATTTTTCAAATTCTAAAAGTGAAAGCATCTCGAGATAGACGTGTATCAGCAATCAGTCTAACACGAGTGAACTGCCTTCGTGACCGTAAGGAAAAAGTAAAATCTTGATGAGTCGAAGGAATTTCAGCCACAAATCATCGATCTGTTTATGGTCAAGACCGATGAACTGATGAAATTTACAACCACCGAGGATAGTCGATTCCGATCTCAGGAGCCACAAAAACTTGGATAATCAGACGTGTCGGCCCGAGGATAATTTATAATTCACCAGGTCTATAATTTCAGTAAGACTTTGATGGAACACGGTTCATCTCCTGCTAACCGAGTACTTTGCTTCAAACTTGATACCCATGCTGGAGATATTAAGAAAATCACATCGTTAAGCAGCGTTTATTTCCCGAGAAGCACTGCTTGGGGCGACATCTGTCTGACGGCGTGAGAGGTACTACCTGCGACATAACTAGTAATTACCGTGACCTGGCACGTCGCCGTCACTAACCCAAGGAGGAGCGATAGACTGCCAGAGTTTTATGTATAAACAATACACAACAACAAACTCTTCAGTAATAAGAAATACCAAGAAAAGCACGAAGATAAATATATGGATAAAGTAGATTAAAAGGGAATCATATACGAGAACACATCTTCCACATATCCCATGTAAAGCATTCAAAGAACAACGTTACCAAACGTTTGTATCAAAGAGATCAGCGCGAGGGATCGAGCGTGTGCCTCAGCAGGTGTTGTTACGAAGGGTCCCCTACTCTACATTGTCAACGAGGTTATCTGATAACCTACGTAAACTTTTATTTTCCGCTGTTTGAGTGTATACATGACCCGAAAACTCAGGTTATCAATACAATCCGTATACAGTTTCCGTCTCCGTTTGAGCTTTCGCTAGACAATAACAACTACGGGTTAATTAACTATAAGCATCAGCGGCTTGGATCAAATCAACAGCCAGCCACAGCGATAACCGTAAAATCCACATCTCAGGGAAACAGGATATATATCCGCCCACGAACAAGCCTGATTACACGAGCAGTTCTTCACGCATATAGGCCG
>NW_028234429.1:10116506-10129006 GCF_977035675.1 Penaeus japonicus | reverse complement strand
TAGTGTTGGCGATGATACCAGACCCTCCTACTTGCTGAACAAAGGCCCTCCATAAACGTCTTGGTGTTGGCCGAGACTGGCAGCTTGTTGACGACCCTGCCCGCTCACCCTGCTGGGAGACGTGCACCCTCTGTACACACGCTCTCTCTCTCTCTCTCTCTCTCTCTCTCTCTCTCTCTCTCTCTCTCTCTCTCTCTCTCTCTCTCTCTCTCTCTCTCTCTCTCTCTCTCTCTCTCCCTCCCTCCCTGCCTGCCTCTCCATGCACAATATTCCGGCCGACAACTCTGTTCACAGGCAGCCTGCAACCTCTCGGTCCACCTGATGACCTCGACCTTTCGCCGTCTCAACTCGCAATTCCCGTAAGCTCCTGAGTCCATTCATGATTTAGAACGATGCGAAATAAAAAGCCTAGGTTTTCTTTCAGTTTTGTCATCTAATGCATATATAAAATATGCATCATTCGAAAGTGATAAAAATAAATAATCATAATGCCACCCTTTTGTCTTCTATTGTTGCAATGTACAGACATTATCTACCTCGGTCGCAATACTTGAGAGAAAAAACGCCACAGTTTTCGGCACCATCATTTGGCAAGAGAATTCCTTCGCAAAGAAAGGAGCTTCGGTGTCCAATTGGCGATAAACACTCACCCGAAACAAGGGAGCGACTAACATCTGTTTCTCATAAAAGACAGGCCATCTAATTTGGTATCGGCAGCGGAATTTTCATGGTGCTTCTTGACACAGAACATGTGCTTCTAACCCATACACTCTCACAAAATACGACCAGTCTTATCTGCATCCCATATTGATACGTACAAATATCTTTACGACTTAAATAACCTTGAGTATTTAATGCAATTCACGCCACTGACAACACCCGCTTCCACTCTCCCTCTCTGCTCCTAATCCCCTCCTTATCGCCTTAGACGACCTTCTGCAATGCAAAGCTTACACCTGTAGATACAGCCAAAGGGCTCAGACGGGGACATAAATGTCATCCGAATCAACCTAATGCAATCTTCAAAGGCTTCGACGAATCCTCGGCCGAGGGAAGGATGCTGAGGCTCGGTGCTGGCGCTTCCAAGAGAGACGTGCTCCGCCCGCTTACCTGGCTCCTGTTTTTTCTTAATGACCGATTCTACACTTGTTACCTGGACCCGATACTATCGCACACATGGGGGGCCTGGGCGACAGGGCGCATCGCGGGCTGAGTTTACTCTGGTTTGTGTTGGGGTCAGGTGCGGATGGGGGGGGGGCATGAAGGTGCCAGACGATGATGCTTCTGTTGCAACTGGGGAAACAACGGCCATCAAGAGAGTCTTGCTTGACACCAGGAATCAAGTGAACGAGGGCGAAGGAAACTAACTGGGGAGGAGAGGGAGACGAGGGGAGAGCGGGCGAGGGAAACAATATCGGAGTTTATGGCTTGTGGACAAAGGATGGCGAGGGGATGAGGTAAAGCCCTAGGTGAACGGGGGAGGGGGAGGTCGTAAGGAGAAGAGCAAAGGGTGCAGAGATGAATGGGGGGGGGGGGGGCTTGTGCCGAGGTATTACAAGCTCCGGGGTAGGGGGAGAAATCCACCCGTGGAGGGGAGGGTGTGGGGATTCATGCACTTTCGATCGGGTGGCTAAGCGAACAATAGTGCACGGGCTGTTGGCACTATATCAAGTTTCCGATAAAACAGTAGCCATGCGGGTATCCCAATGTGACAGTGAAATACACGATGACTGATTACAAAAGCCTGAGGACTGGCAACGCAATGAGGCTAAAGTCTAAAGCGCGAACAAGCACGAGCTAAATGAGGGAATTTTACGCAGTTCAGACCACAGGAAAAATGACTCGATATCACAAAAATAAGTCGCGGGAAATGTGAGCACTGTGAGCCTGGTCCAATCAACCCTCCCTCATCGCATACCGACCATTCTCATAAACGATCGATATAACTCCCGGACATACAGTGTCACCATATTTCACAGTGATGGCAATAAAACAACTGAAAATCTGCGGGAGTTAGAATAAGGAAACAGTTGTTATCTTTCCTTCACTCCAACAATTACAGAAACACGCACGTATAGATATTGTAAACCACATGGAAACGAGGAAAGAACTTACAGTTCGGTAGTGTCCTCGGGGATGTGGAGGGGCACGTGGGTGAGGCCGCGGTCCCTGCAGTCCACGATGCCCTCGTCGCAGCGGCATTTGTCCGGACACAGCGGCGGCGACGGGCAGTTCGCGCCCTCGTCGCGCGACGCACCACCTGAAAACAAACGTTAAAAATCAGTCCTACTTGGGCAAAGCAGAAGAATATAATCAGCATTTGGTATCAAGACGCCACAGCGGTCTCCAGCGGAAAATGAAGACAGTTCACGCGATGCTGTAGACCTTGGGTACAAATTTTTAAAATCTCAAATTACTTGGACCTTTTTAGCCACAAAGGCGCTTAATCCATGTGCCCAGACTTTTGAAACCGCCTCTCCCCTCCCCTTTATCCCCGCTCTCGCCTGCCTCCCCTTTTTACACATCACTAAACGGTCCCCGCACGTTGCTACAATCACAACCCATCCGCCCCACAATAAAGCCTGTCCCTCCCTCGGCGGAACCTCGGCGACCTCCCCCCCATCCCACAACCCCAGCGGAACCCCCCCTATACCCCACCACTACCCCTATCCTGTCTTTAACGGCCACTTAACGCCCCCATCAAGACTGGCTACGTCCGTGCTCGGGTTACTGACTACACCGCGAACTCGAGGGCCACAGCACAGGACTCCCTGCTCGACCAGAGGAAGGGGCGGGGAGGCTCACACGCAGAGAGGGATGTGGCGATGGAGGCTGGGGACTGATGGAGGGGGAGAAGCATGGGATGGAGGTGGATGCAAGCGAGTGGAGAAGGGGCCAGGTGGAGGTTATAGGGGGTGGAGGCCATCAGGGATACGGTGTTACAGGTATATACTATCAGTGGGAAAAACACAACAAATGGTAGCCATCTCTCGCAGGTGAATCGTTATCAACGCAAAGTGGGAAGCAAATGCAGGCTCTTATCATCAAGCCAGTGGGGAAATCTGTTTCGTTTGGCCAGAACCTGCACATCTTTTCCTCTTCCACCTGTTCTTTCTAACTGCTACGGAGTAATCAAATCTCCACGGCGCCTCCTTCCCGAGCTCCGCCCCGCCCTCGGGCCCTGTTGGCCCTGCCAAACACCTCAGCGTGGCCCGCAGAGACAACGAAGGGCCAGGCGACAGTGGGAAGGAGGAGGAGGAGGAGGAGGAGGAGGAGGAGGAGGAGGAGGAGGAGGAGGAGGAGGAGCAGCAGCAGCAGCAGCAGGAGGAAGGGGAGGGTACATGACACTTGGGAAACTCGTTACATAACCTGAGATCTGGCGGTCGTGTTTCTGGTCCATGGTCAGGGTCCGGTCCATGCGATACCATCAGCCAAGACGAACGGAACATCCACAACCACACACAACCACATAATACACCATACTTGTGGCATGCCACGAAAACAACACTCACCTTTCCCATCACACACTTCTAACGTTACCATTCATGGTTAAAACAGTTAATAAAGCCACGGCCAGAATCTCTTTCACTCTGCCTTTCCCTTCCCAACCCTCCAGATACAAGCGCAAACGCAAAATAAATACTTGCAAGGCAGGAGGATCCCGTGCTTGGTTCTCTGGGATGATGATGATTTTACCTTCCGTCATGACAAGAGAAAGGGAGGACAGCTGCGTCCCAGTCAGTCGCCAGTCTCAAACTCTATTTCAAAAAGGTTTCAAGATCCTCGCGGAAATGAAATCATTACTGTCTCTTTATATTTCACGATTTCAATCATCTTCCTTTCGAGAATTCCCTCCGTGGGATCCGGACAATATGCGCATTTAATAAGTGATAATTTTAGAAGCGTCTGTCGCCAGGTGATGCCGGAGGGTGTTGAGTCGGGCGTCACTCGTCGCTATGGCAACCAAAACACGAATAAAACCGTACATTGTTACTCACGACAACAAAAACCCTTGTTATTCACAGGTCACTCGAGCCGGATGCTTAGCACAATGCTGCAGGGGATATTTCTGGTGCAAGCTTCGGTTTCTCCCAAACGATTGGATCTGAAGACATTCCCAGCTTCTGTATCCAGTGCAGTGGCAGATAAGCTCCATCGCTTCCTCCCTCGTTCTGTTTCTGCACACACACACATATATATATACATACATGTGTGTGTGTGTGTGTGTGTGTGTGTGTGTGTGTGTGTGTGTGTGTGTGTGTGTGTGTGTGTGTGTGTGTGTGTGTGTGTGTGTGTGTGTGTGTGTGTGTGTGTGTGTGTGTGTGTGTGTGTGCGTGCGTGTGTGTGTGTGTGTGCATGTGTGAATGTATGTATGTATGTATGTATGTATGTATGTATGTATGTATGTATGTATGTACGTAGATATGGAGGTATGGAGGTATTATGTATGTATGTATGTATGTATGTATATGTATGTATATATATATATATATATATATATCTATATGATCACATGTGTGTATATATATATATATATATATATATATATATATATATATATATATATATATACACATGTTAATATATATATAGATATATATATATATTATATATATATATATATATATATATATATATTACACATATATATATATATATATATATTATATATATATATATATTATATATATATATATTAATATATATATATATACATGTGTAATATATATATATATATATATATATATATATATATATTTTTATTTTTATATATATATTCTAGCCATGCCTTCGTACATTTGTGCATGATGGTTATCAAAAGGGTCCGTAGTGCAGACCATCACGGCACCCGTGTTCGCGAGGCGTCATTTTCATCTAATTAGTGTAATGTTTTTTCTTGCTTGTTTGTCATTACAGATGTCAGTAGAACCCGGTCTCGTGTTCTTTCTTCGTTTTTCCGCTGATTTTTCGCATGACTGCCATTCTCAAATGGGCTGTCTCCAGGCCTATCCTTCTGCCTCGTCTCCCTCGGGCTTCTACTAATCATCGCGCTCACTTCCTCACAAAAAACAACGACACAAATTACAAATTACAAGGACCCCCCTCCCCACCGCGGGAGCTCGCCTCGCCAATAATGTGTTTTGAATGAAGACAATTTATAAATCACTGTGGCCATCGTCTCCGTGTCTGGCCATGTCGCCCAACACAACAACTCCCCCATTTACATATCAACTCCGCCGCCGCCTCAATGTGCCACGGGAGGTCCGCTAATGGATGGATAACAACTCATCCTCAAAGGCGATGGCCAAGCTACAATAGGCGATTAACCGGCTGGTGCAAACACGCCAGATGATGGCCTAAATACTGCAGAAACTGCTTCAAAGGAATTTGTTTCTAAATGAAATGAGGTTTCACTAAACTTCATACAGGAAAATTCCGTCTTGTATCAAATTTCGGCCGAAGGGAACCTGGAGGAGCGCGGGTCGTATGTCGGCCTTGTTATTGGCCAGACTCTCTTGTGTGCGCAGGGAAGGTTTAACGTAAAGAGCGGCTGTAACATTTCTCTGACTGGAACTGATAGGGTTACAGTTTCTTTTGAGGTTCGGCTATCATGCTTAGGCTTAAACTCTTTTTACCATCGCTATCTCGGGGCGCAGAAAAAGCCGTGGCCATTTATTCTTTATCTGGACGTGCGAGGAGGAATTTATGAATATCCCGAGGCCATGGCTGGGAGGCTATCCAGTTACCCGAATGCACACATGGAGGATAAACGATCAGTCGGTAGCAGGTCCAAAGGACCAGAGATCCTCCTTGGCGGCGCTAATCCTCGGCTGGAAGCAGGCGCAATACTCACCCAACCTCGCCTCGGTGCGAGGAAGGGGCGGCCAACACTGTAGAGACTAAGTAAGATGTATTTTGTATATTGAGTAAATAAATCACAATGGCTGTGCCCAGTGTTTAAATATGTATACTTATTCACATACATATACATACATGTACATACATGTATGTATATGTATGTATGTCTACTTATATCCGCACTGGGTTAAACCCCGGGACGTAGGCCTAAGGGCAGCGAAATGCGAAGACTATGACGAATGCGGCGATGGCGGGCGACAACCGGACGGGGAAGATTTACCGGCTGGACCCACATAGAACCAGACAACCTACACATCCACTGCCATTACCGTCTATCTTCTCGTGGCTGATCTGTCACCTCATAATGTGGTCGCATACGAATAACCGTTCCAAGTATGTGAAATTATGGTCTTCGTGTCTGCTCTGACGAGGTTGTCCCTTTGGTGGCAGTCAGCGCACCGTGACGGGTACGGCAGCAGTGACTGACACTGACAGCTCATGGAGGCAGTTTCATTCACGGCCAGACGCTCGTGCTTTCAAAGCAGTGGCCACGGAACACATGAATCAAGCGAACTCCACATAAGGTCACATTCCAAATCCGGTTTGCGCCTCTAAAAAGTCGATCTTAAAAGATACCGGTAATCACATGAACGAGAGCCAAAGTTATGACAAAAAATGTTTGAAGAATCCTGACGCTAATTCACTTCCCGGGAAAAAAGAGAACAAAGGACAAAGCAGAACTCTTTCAATGGAGGGCAGCCAAGTGGAGTTCGCTGCGTGTTAGCCCAATTAGTGAAAAGCCAGTGTGAGGCACAGCACGACTGGTCACACCTTCGGATAAGTGAGGACATCACTGCGTCCGCCATAAGTGTACTTTGTCAGGAAGTGGTCAATTTAAAGTAAGTAAAATCGTGAGTATTTTCAGCGGGTTAACTCAGTCTTCAGGCTGAGGCGAACAAACCAAGTTTCTTTTGCATGTCCGGCGACACATTGACGCAGAGCAAATGTGTCGTGAACAAGAACATGAGAACGGAAGACAGTGCCAGGTGGCGCAGCACTAAGGCGAGGACTGGCTTAATCCTTGCGAAGCGAAGGCGGGGCACACCTAGCCTTGAGGTGACTCTTGTAGCACTGGATACTCTGACACGTGTTGCCGTGATGGCAGATGTGAAGGTGTGACCTTTGTGAAGGCGAGTCTACAGCCGGCTGGGTACGCGAAAGGAGAGCGACGTGACATGGGTATGCGTGGGCGGGCGAGAAAAAGATGGGTATGGGGACACATGTCAGCTGTGTCTAATATGCCTAGCAATGACATACACACATACAAAAGACCGAGAAGAGTTGTACATGTGTGAGATGGATAGACAGAGATAGAGAGAGAAAGGGAGTGAGAGAGAGGGGGGAGGGAGAGCGGAAGAGAAAGAGAAAGGGAGAGAGGGAGGGAGGGAGATAGGGAGAGAGGGAGAGAGAAAGAGAGAGAGAGAGAGAGAGAGAGAGAGAGAGAGAGAGAGAGAGAGAGAGAGAGAGAGAGAGAGAGAGAGAGAGAGAAGGAGAGAGAGAGAGAGAGAGAGAGAGAGAGAGAGAGAGAGGAGAGAGAGAGAGAGAGAGAGAGAGAGAGAGGGAGGAGAGAGAGAGAGAGAGAGAGAGAGAGAGAGAGAGAGAGAGAGAGGAGAGAGAGAGAGAGAGAGAGAGAGAGAGAGAGGAGAGAGAGAGAGAGAGAGAGAGAGAGAGAGAGAGGAGAGAGAGGAGAGAGAGAGAGAGAGGAGAGAGAGAGAGAGAGGAGAGAGAGAGAGGAGAGAGAGAGAGGAGAGAGAGAGAGAGAGAGAGAGGAGAGAGAGAGAGAGAGGAGAGGGAGGAGAGAGAGAGAGAGAGAGAGAGAGAGAGAGAGAGGAGAGAGAGAGAGAGGGAGAGAGAGAGAGAGAGAGAGAGAGAGAGAGAGAGAGAGAGAGAGAAAGAAAGAAAGAAAGAAAGAAAGAAAGAAAGAGAGAGAGAGAGAGAGAGAGAGAGCGAGTTTGTCATACACAAAATCAAGCCACTGCGTCAACAGCAATGAAAACGATGAAAACATTTCCAATTTCCCGGGGACGTTGCGAGACAGACTATTCCCTCCTTCGACGCCAATTTGAGAAAGAACTTGTGCTATAAATAAATAAAGATGTTGTGGGAGACGCCTTAGCTGGTGAGGTCAGACTCGTCCCCTCTCAAAGGACGCGAACCCTCGGCCGCAGAGAGCATCAACAGGGCACATCAAAACCGAGGCAACCTTCGCGTCTTATGGCACTCGAGCGAAAAATCCCGCCTCGGTTGGCCGGCCTGTAAAAGGAATTCATGGGCAAGCGAGGCGAGCGAGGGCGTAGAAGGGTTCTGTGGACACACGGGTCCTCACGCCCATATATATGGCCTCTTCCACCTCCGACATATATCACAAGGGCGAAGCACAATAACGACATGTACTTTATTGCTTTCATTTGTACGCTGACAAATTGTCAAATAGCATTGTAGAGTTTGTTTTTCAAACAAATCTTGGTATATCATCCAGAGCGGATCCAGGTGAAAATTAATGAAAATTCTGTCACGGATATTTTTCATTAGCCTAATCATTAGACTAATGGACAGCTCTTTTATGGTTACATTATGTCATCATTTACGACTTTAAAACATTTCAGTGCAATTATGCCCATTCATCCCGCAACCAACAAACATGCTCCACATGTGGGATCTCTTTGTGATTCGAGGGAGGGAGGGAGGGAGGGAAGGGGCACGGGGGAAGGGGAAAGGAGGGAGAGGGAAAGAGGGAAGAAGGGAAGGAGGGAGAGAAGGACGGAGGGTAAGCGAGAGGCAGGAGAGGGAAGGAGGGAAGAACGGAAGGGCGAGAGGAAGAGAGGGAGGGAGGGAAGAAGGGAGGAAAGGTGTCGTGCGGGAGAGACGGGACATGTGGAAAAACGAGAAATCTCGCGACGCACGAGAAAAAAGGAAAGAAGTTTGAGTGGAATTCGTGAAGGCAGCCCGGCGGGATGCGGACACTGATCCGCGATGGATAGCACCCGCATACGGCCATCGATAACGCAAGGCAGACAAAGGGATATTCTTCTCCTTGTGGGTTTCTTTAATTTCTTCTGGCATCTTCCAGGCCGGTTATCGACGATTTGGCTGCCAGATAGGACTTTCTATGGAAACGTAAGGAGCTTAACGATGATACCATCACTTGGAAAGGTAATTAGGATCGAGCGACGAATAACAGACTGTCTGTAAATAGGAAAATAACCGTAAACATGCCTGGCTTCAGAATAACACGGGAGGCGGACGGCCGCCCAAAAGGCTTCTTCGTTTCCGAGAGAAGGAATAGGATTTTTTAGGATTTGTACAGGTCTTCTTTCTCTTGCTTTTCTCTTTCCTTTCTTTTGGATGCTTAGGCCACGCTCTCAACACCCCTTTCGGAGCCACTCCTTGGCGACCTCAGCCTTATAAGGTCATGCTCGGATCTTAATTAGACTGACTCGCTCATGACTTTCACTTGCGTTTCGATCTCACGGGTCGTGTGTGTGTGTGTGTGTGTGTGTGTGTGTGTGTGTGTGTGTGTGTGTGTGTGTGTGTGTGTGTGTGTGTGTGTGTGTGTGTGTGTGTGTGTGTGTGCATGATATAATTATTTGTCTTTATAACGCAACAATTTATTCTCGCTACGCTGAAGATAAAGAGCATGCACATTAAATATAAATGAGCACGCACTTACGTAATGAACATAACAGGTTCAAGGAACATGTGTTTTCTTATATAATGTAAAAAAAAAAATCAAATAACAGTACATAAAAACCAGCTTTTGCTTCTGAAAATTATCAGCCAGTGTGAGTGTGTGTGTATGTATGTGTGTGTGTGTATGTGTGTATGTGTGTGTATGTATGTGTGCGTGTGTGTGTGTATGTGCGTGTACCTGTGCGTGTGTGTGTGCGTTCGTGCATTACATAAAACAAGTAGTGTCTATAGCCTACTTTCTCTAAGAAACATCCACCTATATGTAAGTACGCGAGCACGCACAGGGCGCACACATGCCTGCACAGGCGGCCGTTGCACAGGCTCGTAACTTGGGCAGATTACGCTCCCTCGGCGCAGTCAGGTCACGAGGCGCGTGAAATCAGCCCGCCACTTTTGCTTTTGCACTTGACGCTGTCTAACCCTCGCGTCTCTTTAATTAGAAATTTATCCCACCCCATCGAGTGCAGATGCAAAGAGCGGAGGCTGCCTCTTCAAACAGTCAACTGCAAACGATTCCAACTGCACGAGCCGCCGCCAGAGACACGCAAGTCCACCGAAAAAGCAAGATCCCCCAGCCCCCCCTCCTCCCCCGACCCCTCCAGCTAGCCACGGACTGCATCGCAACAATCACTCACCCACGCCATAATCCCCGGACCCTCACTGGCGCGACTTGTCAGGCATATCCTAACAAATAGAGACCACCGAATATCTTCCTTTTTGCCCATCTCCCCTCCCTAATTACATTCACCCTCTCGTCTCTCGCCAGCGCGCCTGGGAGAAGCTGGGAATTGAAGTGTGTGGCGCACTTGGGCGCAGCATCCACTCGCCGCTGAAAGACTAGGCTGCACCGCAGGCTGCCACTGACAACATATATGCAGTTTTAATGGACAGGAAAGTCTAAACAACCGAGGCTTTCGCAGTCACGCTCTCAACTATCACTATTGTTTAGGACGATAACGGTTATGATGATGACAATAACAAAAACAATAATAATAATAATAATAAAACGTTACAAGCAACGTCATCAGCCAAGAATAATGATATTCAAGAATATAATATCACTAATATAATAAAACATATATAAATGATAATAATAATAATAACAACACTAATAATGATATGAATCATAATAACAATAATAATGATAAAAATCATGATTCAAATAATGATGATAATAATAATAATAATGATAATAATAATAATAATAGCACCAACCGCCGAAACAAAAACAATAATAGTAATCATAATAACAATAATAACGACACGAACGATGATAATAATGATGATGATGATGAAAATAATAACAGTAGCAATAATAATAATAAATTAATGATAATAATTATAATAAATTATAAATATCAATAATAAATTAATAAAAAATAATAAATAAATAATAATAACAATGAATTAATAATAATCAAAAATAATAAATTAATGATAATAATAATGAATTAATAATAACAAAAATAATAAACTAATGATAATAATAATAAATTAATAATAATAATAATGATAATAATAATAAATTATTAAAAAATAATAACAATTATAACAATGGCAGTAGGAATACTACCGACAATAATAATAGCAGTAACAATGATGCTAGTAAAAGTTATCCAAATAATGATGATAATAGTGAAATAATGATATCTATAATTCTTATAATAATGAAAATGGTATTAATGATCATAGTAAGAGCAGCAAAAATAATATGATAAAACATTAATAATTCTGCCACCAAAGTTATAACAAACTGATAATGGCAATAGTAATAACAACAATAGCAATGATAATAATAATATTAATAATCATGATAATAATAAAAACAATAACAATGACAAAAAAAAAAAAAAAATAATAATAATAATTATAGTAATTACAATCTAACAACAATATAAAAATCATAAAAGCAATAAAAGTAATGATAAGCTATCTATGTATGGAACATAAGAACAACAAAATAATATCAATAATAATTATAATAAATACTATGGTACATAAAAATAATTATAGTGAAAATTATGATAATCATGAGACAGCCATAAAATTTATATCATCATTGATGGTGACAATTCTAATCAAATAATAACAATAATGGTAATAATAGCGACAATCCTCATGATAGTAATTGCAATCATAATAAGGAAACATAATAGTCAATTCAACAATAGTACTAAAACGAATAATAAATGGCTACAATAATATGAATACTGCTACTTATCATCATTTGGCGAATCATTATTATTGTCATTATAATTTTGAATTGAATTTGAATCTATTTACATCACGCCGTGGCGAGTCACTTGGAGGTAAATATCATATAAGAAATAAAATAAATCAAACGTTTACATATATGTTAGAACAAACAAGTGTTTTTTTTTTTAACCAATATACTAATTGTTGATATACAAAAAGCACACCTCCCAAACTCGCTCAACTAAACCTGGCGTGGAACTAACGAACTGCAAACAGAAAATGGAGGTTCAACAAACGCGAGAGCCGTGCTAACCACACGCACAAACGCTCTGTATTTTACTGATTCAGCAGCATCCGTCAACTGGAGATCGCTTGCATCAACTAATGCCTGGGGAAAATGCGATGAATTATGGAGAATATTGTTATTTTGGATGATCTGTGAATGAAGTCTCGAACATGCGAGTGGAATCTATTCGTGGTGTACTATACAATCCGACAAAAGTTTAAAAATCTAGCGTTTCGCCATGTGTGGAGTACTTGAAGAAAGGCTCATCGCTCGTTCCATTCAGTGTGACCGAGTTGACAATTTCCCCCTTTAAAGTAAATGTAAATCAAAGGATATTTTCATTTTAAGAAGCAATTCTCCATTCTCTCACAAGAATGCTAATACCAATGCCCTTTGTTTCCAAAGGACG
>NW_028234429.1:10101506-10104006 GCF_977035675.1 Penaeus japonicus | reverse complement strand
GAATCTGCGAAGAGCCAGTTTCCTGAAACTTTGTAGGAAAACAGCGCTTCTGGCAAATCAGGAAAGGAAGCACGAAACAATGAAGTTATCCTCGTCCATAATCCCATATGAGAGCTAAGTATACCCCAGACAAGATAATCAAATGTGCTTTAATAATAATAATACAAATGATAATAATAACAATAATGATAATATTTATAATAATAATGATAATAATGATTATAATGATAATAATAGCAGTTCATCCCATTATACTACGGTGCTGTGGTAATTTACGGTAATTTGGACATTTTGTAAGTCGGCAGCGGACGCAAAGGTCTCCTGAAAGAGCAGCATACGGCTTCATATATTCGTCACATGTACAGTCTATTGTTGCCTCTGTCATATATCATAATCATATTTTTTTGCATATCTGCTGTTTTCATCATCCCAAAAACAACTTTCATGTGGTGAGTATTGAATCCACTAATAAGTATTTACGTTTTTTATCAACATGCTTCTCACAGTTTAAAGATGTTCCAGGTGGGAGTCCTGCTTACTATTTCTTTCGCAAACTGTAAATCACATGTCACTCTGTTGTAAACAACCTCATGCCATGCTGCCTATCCTCCCGAACGCAGCTCTCGAAGGCTGACGCGAAAAGAATCTAGATTCTGGCCAATTATAACTGGCAGCTGTGTGCTGGCTCAGAGGAATTGTTTGGAAAGGATTGTCAGTGATAGAAGTCACCATATGCACTAAAATAATCCAAATAAACCTAGATGATATTGCATTTATCAGTCAGTGTTTATACAATTTGTATATTATTGTGACTTTCACTGTAGTATCTTGTGAAGATAAGTTCATAAGATACAACGCAAAGCAACAACGCAAAAACTCCAAAGCAGTGCCATCTCAAGAGAGCGGGTGAGTGTGTTTATCACATAAGACGAGGCCCATAAAGGTAATGAAAATGCGCCAGACGGGTCGTCTTACTCCCAGTCCATCTGCACATCCGCATTGACACGCCCTTAGTTCACTCAGTGCACCAAGCCGCGCTCTGCACAGTGCACACCCTATCTCCGCGGAAGCAGACTTGCCGCGGATCCGTGTCCTCTTGACTCACACTCCGCGTCGAAATAACCGGCATATGATTAAACATCATGATCGCGGCAGCGTCTTCAAAGACCCTAGATCAATGGATTATTACTGTCAATTACAATGTAAGTTGTTCGGGTAACAATGCGGCAGATAATAAAACTGTTGCACATGGCGGCTTCGGTCACGGTGGGGATGAGTCGAGGAAATTATCCTGCTGATGTAGACCATAATTATAAACAAGAGAAAATGTCGAGGATAAATCAGAACCTGTTTCCCCACGCTCTGGTGACGTCACGCGAACTTGCTCTCCTTCATTAACTTGATTCATGCCCACGATTACATTGCAGTGACAGTCATCTTTTCAACAACTTGTCATCGAATATAATCTGGATAGCTAGTGTTATCCCTCTGCTTCTTCTCTCCTTTCCGCGCCTTGTTATCACAATTTCTTTGAGCGTGACCCGCTCCCCTCCCCTCCTTTTATTAAGTCCTTCCTCACCACCGGAACCGTTCCACACTACTTTCCCATCGTTCTTGCAACGAGAGAGTAGCCATTATCCACAAACGACTTCTCTCTACAGCGTCCCTCCACGCCGGTGTCCTTCAACGCTCCCTCACCTATGCATCGCCTCTCGATCTGAACATCAGCGCCCACCCGCTCTTCCCATAAGCCCGCTTGTTCCAATGCTATATTCCCTTCAAGCCAAAATTTTCAGTTTCGATTTCCCGCCACAACACCTTCTTCCCCAGAGAAGCCCCTCCAGATACTTCCCCCGTCTACACTCCTCTATCTACTTTCGTCATGGCTTTTTGCCTATTTCACACTACTCCACGTCCCATTTTCTGCCTCCTCTTTTTCGTGTATGTTTCCGTGCTACGAATCTGAAGTCATGACCCTTGCGGTTTGCCGCCAGAGAATGATTCACTCCACTTGCTGCTCTGCCACTCTCATTCCCTGGCTCTCTCGTTCAATCACAATTTCCTTGTCGTTTCTTTGTATATATCTCTTGTGACCTTTTCCAGTCTTTTCGTCCTGTTAAGAGTTCCTTCCTGTGTAGTAACATCAGGGTTCCTGGATGACATATTAATTTGATGACCCAGTTGCAGGTTGCAGGGCGAGCACGGAGAGGGACGACTCCAGTATTCCTGAACTGTACGGACACTGAAGGTCACGACCAACGTATCAAGGATTTAAGCCCCTTGTAACTCACGCGATACTGAGCCTGCCTCTCGAGATCCCCTCTGCGTCACAGCTAAATCTTATCGGAATGATCTTCCTTGACAAGTAATGGAGGCTCCCCGCATGTGAGCCGGTACACCTTCTGAGGCGACGCGGGCTGCGAACCGGCTGTCTCATTCCGGTCTCGACCTTTCTGTTCCCTGCAAGAGAGACGCGGCTGGCACTTTTGGTCACAAACTC
>NW_028234429.1:10089006-10094006 GCF_977035675.1 Penaeus japonicus | reverse complement strand
TGAATCCGATAGCGGAACGAACCTAGGTCCTCCTGCGGCAGAATCGGTGGCGCCATACAAATCTGTCCCTTATGCATATTGTTGCTAGTCAGGCAACCGCAGCCCTTTCGAGCAGCAAAAGATTCATAACTACAGCACCTTCTAGTAAGAGCAGCGGGCTGTCCGAGTAATGGCGATGTCGGAAATGAACATTCGTTTTCAGAGATGGCAAAAAAATATCAATTAATAACTAATTCTTGAAGAAAAACAGACTTAAGCAAACGTTTGGTGCGCTGTCAAATCACTTATATCGCTCGTATATCTTTACACACACACACATAAAAATATGTATCTATATCTATCTATCTATCTAAACATATATATATATATATATATATATATATATATATATGTATGTGTGTGTGTGTGTATGTATGTATGTATGTATGTATGTATGTATTATATATATTATTTACATGTATATATATATATATATATTATATATATATATATGTATATGTATATATGTATGTATTATGTATGTAAGTATGTTGTGCATGTGTATGTATGTATGTACGTATGTATGTATGTATGAATGTATGCATGTATGTATGTATGTATGTATGTATGTATGTATGTATGTATGTATGTATGTACGTATGTACATACGTACGTACGTAGGAATGTATGTATGTATGTACGCATGTATGTATGTATGCATGTATGTTTGTATGTATGTATGTATATAAATATATACATATATGTGTATGTGTGTGTGTAAAATAGAGAGGGAGGGAGAGAGAGAGAGAGAGAGAGAGAGAGAGAGAGAGAGAGAGAGAGAGAGAGAGAGAGAGAGAGAGAGAGAGAGAGAAAGAGAGGGAGTTAGAGAGAGAGAGAGAAAGAGAGGGAGGGAGAGAGAGTCAAAGATAGGCAAGACAGATAGATAGACAGAAATACAAATAGACCATTAGATAGATGGACACAATCAGCCCCAAACACGCTGTCTCTTGATCACTCTCCGCCACTTGCCATACACGCCCATGCATACAAACGGCAATGGCAACAGCATAAGAGTGGCCACATAATGATTACTTTTGTTACGCGTCGCATTATGACCCTCTCGGCTCGGTCGTGCGTGGCAGTGCTATATAAATGGTGGCTCTCGGGTCACAGGTAGCTGGCACAGGTCACAAGGGAACCATTTACGGTGGGCGTGGTTCCCTATACAGCGCCACACCCACACCCAATACAAAAGTTTATACCATGCATTGAGTGTAATCCTGATATAAAAAAGTGTGGTATATAGAGCATATCATAGCAAACGTTTCTTACAAATGGCACGCCATGTCCCCATCATGTAATATCATATATTTTGGTAAGGAATACTATAGGCATTATCTAACCTGATTACTGTCATTGAAATATTTAGTATTACTGTTTGTTCAAAGAGAGAGAGAGAGAGAGAGAGAGAGAGAGAGAGAGAGAGAGAGAGAGAGAGAGAGAGAGAGAGAGAGAGAGAGAGAGAGAGAGAGAGAGAGAGAGAGAGAGAGAGAGGGGAGGGGAGAGAGAGAGAGAGGAGAGAGAGGAGAGGAGAGGAGAGAGAGAGAGAGGAGAGAGGAGAGAGGAGAGAGGAGAGAGAGGAGGAGAGAGAGAGAGAGAGAGAGAGAGAGAGAGAGAGAGAGAGAGAGAGAGAGAGAGAGATAGATAGATAGATAGAGAGAGAGAGAGAGAGAGAGAGAGAGAGAGAGAGAGAGAGAGAGAGAGAAAGAGAGAGATGGATAGGGAAAAGTTTGAAGCGGCACAAAGAATAGAGTAATTATGCCTTTGCAATGAATCAAAAATGAGAACGACAACAGCTTTTGTATTACGAATCTATCGCTGCCGATTTTATTAAAAGGGTAAAAGGAACCACCTGCCTCCCCCGTGTGCCAAGGAATTGGGGTTTAAGCAGCTATGCTAGATACAGCATATACCCAATCATGATATTCGTGCTTACTTTACCATATGCTAAAGCCCTATTTACAGAATCTTGCCAATAAATTTGTCACGGGAGATTTCCAGTGATGCAATCTAGATCGTTCGCGTTTTCAACGAAACAGCAATTTTTTGTTGTCAGGATGAAACTAATACAATTGCATTTATAGGCAACGAATTCTGCACGGCACACATACACATGCCTGACCAGAACAAATATGAATTTTGCAAAAAAAAAAAAAAAAAAAAAAAAAAAAAGCGTTGCTATCTTAAGTCTCATACTGCAGACATATCATCTGAATTTCATAGGGTATGATAACGTAATCCTCACAGAAGTAAACAATTATATGGGTTATAATGTTTTTTTTTTTCAAGATTACTATCTTTTTCACAGAAGTATAGACAGATAGTTCGCAAGGTCAAAGAAAATGGGCACGTGACAACGAAAAACGAAATCCCGAGGCGAAATCCAGCCCGTCAATCCCTGATCAACAGAACACAAAAGCTTAATAACTGGAAACAGCAAATGTAATTTCGGACACGAGGCCGATATTGGAAAAGCCATTTCCTGGAATTTGGTAAATTCAATTAACAATCTTTTTACCATTAAACATTCAAATATTACGTGTCTGGGATATCATCGCTGCACCAGCTTCCGTGTTCCATCCCCAGAATTCGTTTTCCGGGGTGAGTCTTGCCTCATTCTCCGTCTTCCGAGAATTGGTTTGTATCCGATCTGGATACAAACTGGATATACATTTTGCAAACCAAGGCAATGTGTAACCAGGAATTCCCTGTCAAAAAGCATTGCCGGACATCGATATCTTCCTTCGGAATACATAACAATATATCTTCGAAGCAAACATATGCAAATAAGAAATCAGGAGATATTTCAAATCAACCCGATATTAGTGAAGCCATCCTCGTAAAATGTTGTAATTAATACTTGACCGCAAAAGACCGGCATCTGTTTGCGCTAAGACTGGCATGGTCGTCCCGGTCATTACCTTGTAGCTAATGAAGGATGGGCGCCTCTAATGGCCCGCCGACACAAAACGACAATGCTAACAATTTGTCCCGCTCCTGAATATTTGGGCGCGACCTGTAATTTGGGGGTTTAGCGACGGTTAGGGTCAGACTGGGTCGGATAAGGTCAGAGCTAAGATTGGGGGTCATTAAACTCTATGATCCGGAGAGGTCTCCAGCGGGTTGGCGATGATCCGCAAAGAATCGGGGCGGGGACGTTCATGTCAGCCATCCGGGCTCACACGTTGCACATTTCTCTCCTTTGTCCCGATGAGGCGTACGCGTCCTGCTAGGACCGGAGCGGTGTACCTTCGTGGATTTTTATTCTTGCTACTTGGAAACAGGAGATTTTCTCACTGTTATTTACGCACTGCTTCGCAATAGCTTCCAGCATATGAAATGCCGACTCTTTATATTAATAAAATTTGTAAGCTGCCATTATCATCTACAAAAGGAAGAAATAAAAAATGGCCGCAGCATTACGATAACGACCAAAGCCCCATCATCAATCAGCCGTAAAAAGTACAAGATCCATCACACTCTAATATATGGCTCGAAACGTCCCCTCCTCTGGGCAGGGCGCCCTGGCCCCGGGCCCGAGGCCGGTCACAGCGCGGTGAAATTAACCGTCATTGGCCAGCACTTACCATCATGGCGGCCGCAAGGGTGATGGATCGACTCCCCACTTGCCCGCCCGCCCCCAGGCTTATCATTTACCTACAAACTTTATGTCATTAGACGGAGGAAAAAGACAAACACTGATCAGACCTCAGTGACCGATCCGTGGAAAAAAATGGCATTCCTCAAGTCCTGTTTGGAAAAAGGGCTGTGTCGCCCTCGAGCTGAACCGCCGAATGCCCACTGGTAAGGAATAGTATGCCAAATGTATAAACAAATGAATAGGTCAATAATAACAAGAACGCGAAGTTGGTTATCTCCAAAAATCTAAAACGAAATAACGAGTTAACAACAGGACGCCTGCTAAAAAGCGAAGAAGAGGAAATCTAAAAGGATAAGCGAACGTTTGTTTCCTCGAATGATATCCTGCGACGCACTAAATGAAAACAAGGTGTTGACGATTGCGCCAATAAAACTCTGATAATTAATCCGAGCCTGAAAGCTTTTGCAACGGTAATGAGACGGGATTCCTGGTATTTCCACCCAGAAAATAGATTAATAGCAACGTTTATGTTTCGCTTTGGCAAGGGAATGGTAAAACTCCCTATATAGTTGCTAATGAACCCATCAAATTACTCGAATGTACATGAATTACCGGTTTCTGGTTTTACTCACGTTTCAGACTTAGGCGTGTATTTTTTGGTGGTGATCTCTGTTTGCTTGTCTTTCATGTTATTTCATAGGACTCTCTCTCTCTCTCTCCCTCTATCTCTCTCTCTTTCACTCTATCTCTCTCTCTCTCTTTCTCCCCCCCCTCTCTTTCCCTTTCTCTCTCTCTCTCTCTCTCTCTCTCTCTCTCTCTCTCACCCCCTCTCTCGGATCCATTCAGATGGGCGAGTCAGATTAGCAACGGATGTTATTAGATTTTACTAGATAGAAAAAGAGATAACAAAAATAAAATTGCAATCTATATTTGTCTCTGCAATACCAATTCATGACGACAACACATTTTTTTGTAATTTCCTGAGTGAGCAATTTTCATATTACAGTGCATGCAGATATCGGTATATGCTGCTATGAGGGCACCCATAAGGACCATCACCCTCATCAACATCAGAATCATCATCTTCATTATTATCATTATTATTATTACTATCATTGTTAATATCATTATTACACTGTCATGATTATCACTGTAATCAGTATCATTATTGTTATGTTCATTGTTATCATCATTATTATTATCATCATTATTGTTATTAATGATATCATTGTCACTATCATCGTTATTCTCATCATTATTATTACTATCATCATTACTATTATTAATATTCATCATCATTATTATCATGACTATTATCCTTGTTATTATCTTTACTATTATTATCATTCTTGTTATCATT
>NW_028234429.1:10066506-10069006 GCF_977035675.1 Penaeus japonicus | reverse complement strand
CTACATTTACCAGGCCCTGTCGAGCGGGTCAATGCTTCATCTCTGTATATCAGGAGATAGTAACTCATGGCGTATAGGCTTATTGGAAGCAGGTCAGTGATAATGCCATAAAGTATTGCAAACAATGTTGATGTAAAGGCGAAGGTAGCAATAATCATATATTTACGTGAACATCTCTTTTTTCTTTTACTCCTTATGGGAAATTATCATAAGGAATTAAAGATGCAAATTTACTGTCAGTAAATTTCCAAGTATAAACACCGAACTCGCAGTATTGCTCTGTTCCTTCATCTCTTACTGACATTCCTAGTAGACATTCAGCATATCAGTATATGTATAGATAAACGACTTCTCCGCCATAAGGAAATATCAGAGCTAACAAAAACAGATGCTGGTTACGCTTCGGCCAGAACAATGAATCTGCCCGTGTAATCATTGCCACATCAATCACAAGTCAAGCCGGAAAATCTACGGCTTGTTTTTGCCTCGTTTAACTGCGCTCCCGAAGCCCGAGGCGCCCCTGTCAGCCCCGTCCCGGCCAAGAACAGCGGCCGACCAGTTTGGTTGCTCCCGCGCTGGCATTTTTCAGTGACAGTTTTGGCTGATGGGAGAGACTAACTACTGTACAAACTGTTCATTTTTGCTGGTTGGTTTACTATACTTAAGTTTCTACTTGGACAAATTAACATCTTTCTTTACAAATGAAGCACTGTTTCCAACGTTGAGAGTAATGAAAAGGGCAGTTTCACTTCCCTCTAAGGCTAACACTTAAAGAGAGGATGAAATTCTATAGGTAGGCAGACTAAGAGAAGTTCCCACTTTAATATAATTTTTATAGTCACACTTTACACCAATGCGCATCGCACTCATACCACGGGATGGTACGTGAGATATAGGAATATGGTGGATTTTTTAGTTTTAGATTGTTTTTTGATTAGCCTCTAAATGTGTAAGTGTGTGTGTGTGTGTGTGTGTGTGTGTGTGTGTGTGTGTGTGTGTGTGTGTGTGTGTGTGTGTGTGTGTGTGTGTGTGTGTGTGTGTGTGTGTGTGTGTGTGTGTGTATGTGTATGTATGTTCCAGCCGGGGCCCAAGGAGGAGCCACACACGATTCATCCGGCGACGTGGCAGGTCTCTGGTCATCGTGAAGAAGGCAGCCTGAGGAGCCGGCGTGTCCCTTCGTGTCAGGGCACCCCTCAAAGGCGCCCTCAAATTGGCTGTCAGTCCCAGCCTCCCTACAAGGCCCTTATCCAGGTCTACTAACGACCTTTACGGGAGCCCTTCCCTCTCCCTTATCCTTACCTGCTGACGCCATATTTGTGCCGAAAATAAATTAATATCTGGCGGGGCAAACTTGATGAGACAGGAACGGCCTCTGACTTACAGAATCTCAAAATAATAAATGCGTTTCTCACGACGAGCGAACTTCGAAAAAACAGTCTTAGGCCTCACCACTCCCTTCGTGGCAGTGCTCTTCGTTTCTATCTTCTCTCTCTCTCTCTCAATCTCTCTCTCTCTCTCTCTCTCTCTCTCTCTCTCTCTCTCTCTCTCTCTCTCTCTCTCTCTCTCACTTTCGCTCTCGCGCTCTCTCTCTCTCTCTCTCTCTCTCTCTCTCTCTCTCTCTCTCTCTCTCTCTCTCTCTCTCTCTCTCTCAATCTCTCTCTCGCTCTCGCTCTCTCTCTCTTTCTCTCTCACTCTCGCTCTCGCTCTCTCTCTCTCAATCTCTCTCTCTCTCTCTCACTCTCGCTCTCTCTCTCTCAATCTCTCTCTCTCTCTCTCAATTCTCTCTTGCTCTCGCTCTCTCTCTCTCTCTCTTACTCTCGCTCTCGCTCTCTCTCTCTTTCTCTCTCTGTCTGTCTCTCTCCCTCCCTATCTCTCTCTCTCTCTCTCATTCTCATTCTCGCTCTCTTTCTTTCTTTCTTTCTTTCTCTCTCTCTCTACCTCCCCCTCTCTCTCTTTCTCTCTCTGTCTCCCCCTCGCTCTCTCTCTTTCTCCTTATTTCTCTCTCTGTCTCCCCCTCGCTCTCTCTCTTTCTCCCTATCTGTCTCTGTCTCTCTCTCTCTCTCTCTCTCTCTCTCTCTCTCTCTCTCTCTCTCTCTCTCTCTCTCTCTCTCTCTCTCTCTCTCAAGAACAAGCAGGAAAATGTCAAAGAGAGCAAAAAACAAGAGGATCGACTGCATTTAGAACAAAGAAGCAAAACCTGGCGCGCCATTTTTTACGTAACCGTTGGCCACATCGAAATGATCGCGGTGCCCCGTGTAATGGATATTCCTGTATTGATAACATCTAAAAGGGAACCAAAGCAGTCACGCGAGGTTGAATGAGGGGGAAGGAAGAGTGTGACCTTGTCTTCCTCCTCCCGCAAAGAGGTCACCTATCCTCAGAATATATTTTCGTAGGCTCAATCCAATGGCATTTCATTCGGCTACAGCAATTTTGGATTTTGTTTTTCCACAGCGAACGCGTTCCTAGGTATCAGGGCGTATTGAATGCAAATAGGTCG
>NW_028234429.1:10056506-10059006 GCF_977035675.1 Penaeus japonicus | reverse complement strand
GTGGGGGTGGGGATGGGGTGGGGAGGGAGGGAGGGAGGGAGCGAGAGAGAGATAGAGAGAGACAGCGAGGGAGAGGGAGAGAGAGAGAGAGAGAGAGAGAGAGAGAGAGAGAGAGAGAGAGAGAGAGAGAGAGAGAGAGAGAGAGAGAGAGAGAGAGAGAGAGAAAACGAGAGAAACAGAAAGAGAATATAAGAATTGTATCAAAGCAGCTTTTATAATCATTACAGTTACTCTTTCATGTCTGACAGCAAACCAAGCTTTGATAATGAAATCTCTTCCTAAGCTAATGAGTGTGATGGCGAGCATAAAAGCAGCGTGTGCAATGCATTAGGACAAATGACTTCGACAGCATTATGGCGAAACTTCTGGAAGGTAACACAGGATGACCGGCACTGTAATACTTGCGTATGGTGTTCCCACGGCATGTCCTTGGCGTTCCCACGCCATCGTTTATGCATTTTCAATTTGCGAAATCCCTGGCAGAAAAAGCGGAGGAGAAGCCAGGGTCGAAAGCTTATCCACTGACAAGACCGCCTCTACACCAACCGCCCCCCGCCCTTCCGCCCTTCGGTGAGTGAGGAGTAAACAATTGTCGCAGGTAAATTAACCAGTTTTTAACGTCCTATTATGGATGGAAATCGTGTGTCCAAACCAAAATGATAAGGGAATGACTGTTCCGAGCGCTTTGCGGAAATGGAAATTTGTCCTTTTATAAAACCAACCTTTACAAAAAGACGAAGCAAGCGGCGGTGATATCCTGGGCTGACCGAGGGGCGCTGTCATTAAAGCACTATCGGTCCTCACCGGATCGAGACACTGTATATTCTGCGCGGTAAACACTGCTTCTGACCGAGATATTGGTTCAGCTTTAATAGCACGTCGAGGCTGATCTGATCATACACATACTGAAGAGTTTGACGAGCCTTAATATCAAACCGCACACTCATACGATAACCTGACACCCGATACTTATCCTGGCGACGCACCCAAGCAAGTGAGAGCAATTCTTACAGTGACACATAACTATAACCTGATTTATACATGGATCCAGTTTTGGTTTGTGTCGTCCTAATACCCCAGGCAGCGCTTATATAATCTCACTTGTCACATTAACTCAAACGTATAATGGCTCATATAAACACGTGTCTACCAACTCTGTCACAGCATCTGTTGTCTTACTACCTCCCATCATGCCGCACTGTCAAAACGTCTGCTGCCATTGCTTGCTACTTACTCCTGTCTTACGGGCAGATCATTTTTTGTAACGGAGTCTTCAGCCTAATGGCGTCGGTAGCTGATCTTCTGCCCTGTCTCTCCACACCACACAACGCCGTGCCGATCCCGCCACCACTTCCGTCTTCCATTAGGATTTTGACTCATTTACAGTTTGTTGCATATCTATTTTTTCCGGAATTGTGCATTGCACCTTTCCTAAGTGGGTATGGGCAAAAGAAAGACAAGGGGGAGAAGAAGTGGAAAGAGAATAAAGCAAATGAGGAACACGAAGACTATAAATAAAAAAACAACAACCTCCTAACGAGGTTAACCCCTTGAAAGTAAGAAATCACGCACCTGGTTGCCTTTGGCACAACGATGAGGCTGAGGCAAAAACAAATACTAAGGTTCAGTGCCATTCTACTCTGCGTATACAATGCAACATGCTTAAAAGAACGTTCAAGAGATAGATAAATGAAGCAACTCGTATGCAGCCGTTGCAGTGCATCCCGAATTCGACCTGAGGCACAAAAGGCGCTCTGTGGCATCACGCGTGTATCTGGCGCTTCTAATTATCCTTCGGGAATGTCCTGATTTTTTCCCGTTACGTTCTGGGTTCTGCAATGAATACCACACACGCTGCCGTGCATCATGTGAGACTGCCTCAATATCTCCATTACGGCCACTTCGGAGCGCTGAATAAGCCTAATGAGATTTTATGGCGAAAAGGTTGTCGAGAACGCTAACTCAGTTCTAATTTCTGATGCTCTTCTCAGGGGGTTCTCCCTCCCTAACAATGAAAGAAACTTATGTTGCTCGAACAGTATACAAAGAACATACAAACGAGCAAATACCGAGTTACCGAAGAAGAACACGTTAATTGTACCTTCAGCATGATTTTCTTTTTTGTCTAGATGCAAGAGAGACTACAAATGAATAAAGAACAGATAACACGCGACCAGGAATAAAAGACATGTTTACTATGACTATGAGTGAGGAATGCGTTCCGGGCAGCCAACTCCTATATCAGTTCACGTCCACAAAACACAAGCGCAGAATATAAAAAGAAAACACAAGCTGTTGGGTCCGGAATGCAGCAATGCAAGACTAAAAAAGGAAGTCTGCAAAAAGTAAGTGATGAGACACGGCGATTGTAAAGCAGGTTCTGAAAGACTTGCACCTGCGGAGCTAGGGGAGGAGGAGGAGGAGGAGGAGGAGGAAGAGTAAAAGAACAAGATAATATAAAGATACAGTAATGATAAATGATTACTTGCTTGATTATAGA
>NW_028234429.1:10036506-10041506 GCF_977035675.1 Penaeus japonicus | reverse complement strand
GAAGGAAGAAGCGGCGCAAGAGGGAGGACTGAGAAGAGCAAACTGGGGATTGGGAGATGAAAGGCGAACTAAATAAAACACCGAGAAGAGGTAAACACCGAGACAAAGGGAGTAAACTGAGAGGAAGAAAGAAAACGACGATAAAAAGATTAATGTAAATACTGATAGGCAAAGGTCGTGTGATTTACACAGGGCGTTTTTAACTATCCGGGTGAGACGATGACCTGCAAGACCCGGTGCATTACAGGGCATTCTGAGGGGAATGCCAGGCGGCGGCGACGGGAAGGGAAGCCCATTAGAAATAATGGACAAAAGAGTGAGGATGGAGGACTTGGTTAATGAGGAATTAATTTTCAATACACATCAATACAATTCAATACAATATGCAATATGGTATCACTTATTTTTATAAGTTACTATTCACGTTTATAATTCCTCGGTCATTCGTGCTCGCAGTGCCTCGCGCATCCATCCGATCTAGTCAAGGGCATCTTCGTTTGCGCGGTCACTTATGACTGATAGATGCATAGATAGACCTGTATGCAAATAAAAGATTCTGTAATTCCGTAATTGACCTTTCCAGCTTTTTACGACAGTCTAAATATAAACTGTCCCAAGGCCCCTCTGATGAGAGCGACAGAGAACTCGGAGCTCATGGCTCTTCCACAGCCGATATCAAAATAAAATGTCGTGTGTAATCTTGCAGAAGTTTATCAATCCCCGGGCAAGAGAAGACAAACAACAGAGACAATTCATACAAGCAATATAATGTACATGCCACGTCTCTTCTGCAACTGCAACCTGTTTTATCTGTTCTACTACAGCTTGGCTTTCAACTACAACTACGTACTTCAGACATGAGCGAAGCAAGATACTTCTCCTGCCCACGCTACTCTCAGTGGCCAGTTACGATCTTTCATGCAGTTTTCTTGTTGATTACATCTACCCGATGCATTGAAGCAAAATATTTTCATCCTCTTCCCCTCACTCACTCGCTTACCACTCACATGAACTAGATCCCCTCATACTCGCCACTCGCAACAGTTCTCTCAGCGAAATAATATGCAGGTAATATGGTTGCAATTCATGCTCATGTGCTTTGATCCTTTCCAATTTATAAAGGATCTAACTTGCATTCACCTATGATTGTTCATCTGTGCAGTTTCCCCTTAACCTGTGTTATTTTCTGTTCGCTATTTAAAACAAGGAAAAGACAAACAGGATGGGGACTGAAGAATAACACGAACGCTACGATGGGAGGAGGTCCAGCAGCAGCGCCCTTGCGACGCCCCCATAGCCCTGGCAGGCGAAAGGAGGCCGGCATTAAGACGGTTGCAATTACTGTTAAACGATGCCATGGCGGCGGAAGGGGAGGGCGACGAAGGTCCTTGCTGAGCGTGCTGAGCTAGCGTGACGCAGGGCTATCAAGGCCCCTCCTCACGTCACCTCTCTGGCGATGTGGCTCAAGTAGGCGCTAATACTGGCACTCAACACCTATTTCCCACCTAGACTTCCCCTCAGGTACAATGTCCGTTATTTCTGTTTCGCTCCACACTCAACAACTAGTAGCATATTCACTCTACCACGGCTTTCGGTATCTCCAGTCTCACTGCGGCTATGCTAATTGGCGATACCTGGCGATACCTCTGTCCTGCTGATCAATCATGACCCTTCTTTTCCGTTATATGCCTACTTGTCAGAGTTTTCACGGAGGTGCTTCCCTGGATAATTCTCTAACACATAAATACCAATCAGCAGTTTACCTTTACGCTTTCCTTTCCTTTTCCTTCTCTTTTCTTTTAAAAATTCCCCTCCCCTCAACTCAACTCTTTTTCCCTTCCCTCCCCTCCCCTTCCCTTCCCTCCCCTTCCCTTCCCTTCCCTCCCCTTCCCTTCCCTCCCCTCCCCTCCCCTTCCATTCCCTTCCCTCCCCTTCCTTTCCACCTGGCCGGCCGAGGCTTAGTGCGCACAACCTTCAGCCAGGCCACTCTGCCCTAAAACGCGGCCCCGCGCTTCGAGCCATCCCGGTCTCCTGCCTGACTCGGAGTGCGTGCGAAGACCGGTCTGTCAAATTAGGAATGTGAATTCATCTTAGGAAAATTAAGAGGAAAACACTTCAGGCGTGGGTGCTGAACATCCAAAAAAGAATTCTTTTTCTACGTTGAAATGATTCTGTCAAATCAAAAGGGAATAGAATAACAACAAGCAGGAAAACGAGAACAAAAATATCGACAGACAATTGTATGGATAGAAACTAAAACCATGTCATGCATACAATAGGTAGTTACAACACCTGTTAAAGAGATAAACAACTGCCTTTACACAGATTAATGGATGGTTTACATCACCCGCTGCGCCTCGCTCCACGGCCAGGCCTCCCGATGAGGCTTTTCCAGGGACTGAGACGCCCCCCTCATGCCACGAGGCTTCTTTCATGTGGCATTACGCAGTCACTTGCGGGTTGAACGGCAATCGCGGATATATTGGATACAGTGCACGGCAAGTAAGTAAATACATTAAAATAACACAGGACTTGTGCATCACGCTTGAAGATATTCACATGTTTATACTTATTCATGAATAAATAGAAGAATGGAAGAATGAATATATGCGCACACACACACACACACACAAACAGACGTGTGTGTGTGTGTGTGTATATACATACATACATATATATATATATATATATATATATATATATATATATATATATATATATATATATATGTATGTATGTATATATATACGTATATATATATATATATATATATATATATATATATATACATATATATATATATATATATATATATATATATATACAATATATACATATACATATATATACATATATATACATATACATATATATACAGATACAGATATATACATATACATATACATAAACATATACATATATATATATATATATATATATATATATATATATATATATATATATATATATATATATACATACATACATATATAATATATATATATATATATATATATATATATATATATATATATATATATATATAAATATATACATACATATGTACACAACACACACACACACACACACTTACACACACACACACACACACACACACACACACACACACACATATATATATATATATATATATATATATATATATATTATATATATATATATATAATATATATGTGTGTGTGTGTGTGTGTGTGTGTGTTTTGTGTGTAAGTGTGTGTGTGTGTGTGTACATATGTATGTATATATTTATATATATATATATATATATATATATATATATATATATATATATATATATATATATATATGTGTGTGTGTGTGTGTGTGTGTGTGTGTGTGTGTGTGTGTGTGTGTGTGTGTGTGTGTGTGTGTGTAGTTGAATAAAAAATGAATAAAAAACACACAAATACATAGAAAATACGTGTCCATGAATCAGAGCATCAGAGAAACACCAGGAGAGCCGAAGACTCGACTCGCCTGGTTGCCAAGATCAGACGCTGCGAGGGCGAGGCGCCGCTGCCAGGGGAGGCCATAAAGTGACAATTAGATGAACAAATGTAACAATGATTTTACAATCGGCCTCCGGGAACAATCGGCGACACGGCCCGGCGCGTCGGTCTGTCGCGATACAGGCCGCTTGTCCCTCTGCATGAGCCAGTGCATTCTAAACAGCCTTGGTGGAGAAATTGATGATTTTTGATGTTGATGTAATAGGAATATTAGAGATGAAGTCTATGACGGAAATCCTCCGCATTCAATTTATCATACAAAAAATAGTTGTTGTGAAGCTTCTGTTGCAACTGCTTTCTAAATACAAACTTTCATAGTTCAATCTTTTCCTTGCGGCAAATGAGCTGCAGACTAATATTGAATCACGGATCTGTCGACCATCTGTCGCTGTCTCATGCTGCCTCATTCACAAAGCGCCGTGAGAGTCTGTCACTTCCGGGCATGCTACTGAATTACCTGAGATGATCGCGGCCACAATTGCTGCACACGTCACTATCGCGGCGTTTAATCAAATAAAGAGGCTCCCGCCCCCGCCTCTTCCCCGCTCCTCCCGCCCCCGCCTCTTCCCCGCTCCTCCCGCGATAGCATCGCCGGATGCGTGTGAACAAGGAGAGGCGGAGACCCAACCTGCCCTCGCTAAATTAGCCCAATCAAGGCCTCGCTTCGGCCTCCCAGACCTCGGGTCTCTCGCTCCCCCTAAAAAGTCGAATGGAAATGGATTGCAAATCACAAGGTTAATATGCAAGACTTATTCAGGATAACAATCATGGAGGGAATTCCTCGGGAGCTCGAGAATTAGTTCAGTTACGGCCACGCTGGCGAAATTAGGTTCATTACCGAAGGGTGTGACCGCCAGTGAGCGCGAGGATGTGTCGTCGTGCGGTGGCTGGGCTGGGGTCTGGGGGCCGGGGTCTTGGGGCTGAAGACCAGGGCTGCCTTGAGGAGTAAGTGGCTAACGATTGGGGGAATAAAGCTGAACGGCTTGAGTCTGACACTGACATACTTCGACGGGGATACCTCGGGAAATCCTGGAGGATCCGTCCCCTTTCCTTTCGACAAGCCATGTATCCGGCAGAAGGAGGGGTTTGATGGGACTTGAAGCAATACTAAACTTGCTTGAGTATTCTAGAATATAATGGTTATACGAGATATTCAGTCCATTAATCATGGTCACAAATGAAAATCTGGAGGATCCGTCCACACCACCTTTCATTTCTTTCGACAAGCCATGTATCCATGGCAGAAAAGGGGTTTAATGGACTTGATCAATACTAAACGCTTGAGGCTGCTTCTAGTATATAGGAAGAATCTGTGATTAAGCACTTTACTGCTTGTTTATGTGGATTATAAACACCAATCGCTATGTCGTTAAAAAGTATATCCCTCAGCTTCGAGAACAGTGTAGATCCATCTGGTTCAATCCACACGAGACATTCACGTCATTACATGGGCACATTTGAAAATAAACA
>NW_028234429.1:10019006-10026506 GCF_977035675.1 Penaeus japonicus | reverse complement strand
AACTAAAGGATTTAATGAATAAAGCTCTTCAGAAATAAGGGAAATACATTTTGATATCGAATGACAATATATATACGTGTTATCTATATTTGGACATTAAGTAAACATATGCACATATCGTGAGGTTCCGCGTCGGAGGAAGAAAAAAAAAGAATATGTATAAACTTTGACTTCTCAAATACCGGCGAGTGCATGAACCCCGACACCTGCTTGGCCTCACGACCTCACAGGCGGGGATTCACTCACACCTCACTCAGTCGCCGAGGCTCACTTATAATGAGGCCTCCTTAGGACTTGGAAATTAGACTCATCAAGCGTAATGAAGGTTTTCGTCTTCCAGAGAACGCGCCTGATAAAAAGCGAGCGACGGCATTAGCGCATTCATGGGTAATCCAGGAAAGTGTGTTATGAAACAACATTCGTCAAACAAGCAAAACTGCAAATAAATAAGCAACTGCAGTGGAACACAATGGAAACAGCGGCATGAACAAAGTTTAAAAAAGGAGACGAATATATAAGTTTGGTATAAATAAAAGCATTTGGGCTTCACAATAGGTACTGTTTGCTACGTCAACAGCGACCCAGCAATACTTAAAAGTCCAGATGCCATCACAATGGAGGGAAAAGGTTCAGTCAACTCCGACTCTTCTCGGAGTTTTTCGTTCATTGCACAGCTTTTCTTTCTAAATATGTTGCATTGTGATATATAAAAAATATCATGCACGCAGACAAGAACAAATGAAAAATAAAGAGTTCTCTGGAAGCGAAAGGAAGTCGGAAGTGGTTAGCTCTGACATTACGCAAAGTTCCAAGAATATACGTATTATCTCGAAAAGAATGAAGATCAGAAACTCGCAGTAGAGCATTAATGCAATGTTCTTACTAAATTTGACTCTTCGTCTACGAGAACATTGGTGGGTGTGAGTTACGTTCATGGAGGATGTACAGTTGAGGATGCATGTTCATTTAGGCTATAAAGAAGACGCTCATATATACATGAGGGAAGGAACAGATACCTTACGGCATGGGGACGTTAGTAAACAGGTACAAGCTATTTAAGGAGTTGATTAACAGACTTGTGGGATAGATTGATAATTTAATAATTCTACTGGACATACATACATATATATATATATATATATATATACATATATATATATATAATAATAATAATAATAATAAATCACAGTGCGCTATCAATTCAACAATTTAACAAAATATCACACATAAAAGATCCTTAGACTGGAAAAAAAACATCCGACAGGACAGACCCGGCACAATATTGTGGTCCTATCTGGTTGTCTGTGATAAACAGGCGTTGCGAGCACCGCAGCGTTCGCCGCGTTGGCGAGGGCTAGGTGAAAAAATACACGAAGGACACCCTCCATTCCAAGTAGTTCACTTGCATTCGTCTTTGCTAAGATTTGCAGAGCAGTTCTGTAACACTTGTTTACTGGTTTACTGCTTCGTATGACCCTTTACTCCACACACTGCTTGATACAACCGAATGTCTTGAAATGCACACTACTCTAGCATCCTTAACAAGCTGGTCGGCAAGTCCTTCCCCGTTGCAGCCTCGGCTTAGTCCTTTGGGTGCGGTCGCCTTCCTCCGAGCTCTTGTGCCTGGCCCTCTGCCACGAGGCGGCTAGAGTGGTGTCGTGTCATTAAAACGCACTCAGGCTTTTAAACAAATACAAGAGTGGAGGTCGACTCGTTATGAGCGATTAAAGGAAAATGAGAGAGGAAATGTGGAGTATGCGATGGGGTCGCTGTGCACTGTTCAGTTCTAGTGTGGTGCTGCAAGTGGGAATGCTGCAGTGGGCGTCCGTGAGGGGGGATTGCACTAAAGCATTAGTGTAGTGCTGTGTGGCGAAGCCCCTGTTTTATGGTGACCCTGGGTTAATGCACGGGGGAAATGAAGTTACGATGCTTCTCAAGCGACTGGCATCAACGCTTAGTGAAATGCAGCTGCTATGGGATGCAACAGGACGATACTTGGGTATTTTTGGAAGAGTTGATCTCTTGTTCCTACTTATTGATTTAATATGATCAATTTTCTATTTTCATTTTCATTATGTTTTCATATTTGCCACATTTGTAACTAATCACTATCATTTATGCACACACCCGCATACTCACTACCCCCCACACACAAACACACTCATTCACACACACACACACACACACACACACACACACACACACACACACACACACACACGTAAAATGCCGTGCTGTGTTAATCACAAGAATACAATAATGGTAAATATCACATATGGAGAACATATATATATTATATGTATTGATAGCACAATACAACTCGAGCAACGTGGCGGCGGCGACTACTTGCTCGTACAGAAGCTTATCAGCCTCCGAGCAAGTGCAATGATTCGTGACGTGGTCGTGGCTGTTGCAGTGCGAACGACGTGACGATGCAAATTGCACAATTCCTACTGTCCCTCCCCTACACCGGGAAGGCGATTTGTGTAAATAATGATTGGGGTCAGCTGGATATCGGAATTTTACGCCATGAAAATTGTTTTTGCCCTTTGAGGGTTAGCAGTCTGGCTGCAGTACACCTGCATTAACGAACTATCGCTGATTTTGATGTGTTGCATCAAAAGGGTTTGCGCATGCGCGCGCGCGAATGTATGTATGCCTAGGAATTCTCTCTCTCTCTCTCTCTCTCTCTCTCTCTCTCTCTCTCTCTCTCTCTCTCTCTCTCTCTCTCTCTCTCTCTCTCTCTCTCTCTCTCTCTCTCTCTCTCTCTCTCTCTCTCTCTCACTCACTCACTCATTCACTCTCTCTCTTTCTCTCTCACACGCACACATACACACACAAATATACATATATATATATATATATATATATATATATATATATATATATTATATATACATATATATATGTATATATATATATATATATATATATATATATATATATATATTTATATATATATATACTCATATAGACACACAGACACACATTTCTCACTCTCTGTCTCTCTCTGTCTCTCTCTCTCTCTGTCTCTCTCTCTCTCTCTCTCTCTCTCTCTCTCTCTCTCTCTCTCTCTATATATATATATATATATATATATATATATATATATATATATATATATAAGTATATATATACATATATATATTTTTTTTTTCTTTCTTTTTTTTTTCTTTTTTTTTATGTATGTATGCATCTGGGAAAACACATACCGTCCCCTCCTAACCCCCAACAACCATAGTCTTCAACATTACGTTATGCCTGTTCTTATGAGGTCCAGGCCCTGTCCACCGATGCCAATGTCTGCAGAGGATGTTTTTACATGGTAGCAGCTGTTATCGTTACACAGACACACACACACACACACACACGTTCGCACGCGCGCACACGCCCACGACCACGCACACACACAGTCACTCATACACATCTTTACCATATCCCAGCGAGCGCAGGAGAGGATAAAGCACTCGCGCCCCGCAAGCCCCATCAAGCAAGGATTCGTTACTAAGACGAGCAATATATTCCCTCCGCCTCCGTAAGTCCTTCCTTTCTCCCGCGTCCTCCAGCTTGTATATCAACAGCGTGGGTGCCGCTGAAGCACTCGGTCTCTCAATCCCCGCCGGGATATTTGCGTCTCCCACGACATTGTGTGAGCGGGACGGGTCGCCAAGGTCCCGAGGAGGTTTATCTCCGTCTTGGCTGATCTTATGTGTCCTTAATGATGTTGATCCTGTGGGTAACGAAGGCATAAATCCGCTAGAGGGTCCGATAAGACGGATTTAAACGCGCTGGTCTGACGCTGAAGGGGCTCGTCCCCTTCACTCATCCCTCTTCCTGACGGAAGACTCAAGATTTCTATACTTCTTGCCAAACCCGCTCCTGCTCTGTGGAACTGCTTATTAAACTGTTCCAGGACAGGTTTATGATTCAAAGAGATTAGGCGCGGCGCCGGGGGACATGCTATATCGTTCGCATTGGTTGCTTATCAAGCCAAATTACTACACACGTCGGTATGGATAAATCCGTACGTTTTGTTTAGCTGTTCCCGCCCTTGCCTTCTCCCTTTTGTCGCCTGCGAATGCCAAGTCCCTCAACCAGGAAGCTTCGTAAATGTGGCTGTCGACCTTGTCAATTCCTTGAGTCCATCAGCGACAGGACCGCCCTATTCATAAGACTTGGCCGCCTGCTTTTCCAAGTGTCAGGTTCCTCATGAAGGGGATCGTCTGGTGGAATTGATTAAATTTTCTTTGGAAAACTTGTCAGTGATTAGATTGAAACGTGACGTAAATACTAGCAGGGTAAAACAGCTTCCAGCCTTGGAAGGGTGTTGGTTTATATGCAAAAGAAAGGAAATAATGAATAAACAGCCGTTGAAAGTGTAACAAGTATTAATCATACTAACGAACCGCATTATTCTTTTCCTTTATCTTTTCCGCTGCAGATAGCATCTCGCGCGAAGAATGAAGAGAACAAGCACAACTTCCGTCATAATTTGGCTTCCCTTTATGTTGTGTTGATGAGGTCCGCCCAACCCTTCCTCGTCGCCGTGTGCGCACTTAACAGCTTTGGCCACTTAGGCAATCTTTGATGTTATTCTGACCTCTCTTTAAACTTATTTTCCAGCCGCTTCTCCGTGTGTGCGTGCGTGTGTGTGTGTGTGTGTGTGAGTGTGTGTGTGAGTGTGAGTGTGTGTGTGTGTGTGTGTGTGTGTGTGTGTGTGTGTGTGTGTGTGTGTGTGTGTGTGTGTGTGTGTGTGTGTGTGTGTGTGTGTGTGTGTGTGTGTGTTTGTTTGAGCGCGTCCATGTTTCTCACCAGCTCTGCCTCGACAGCGTCGCCAGTGCACTTCCGTCGCGCTCTGCTCGCCGTTCGAAGGGCGTGGCGGCGGAGGCGAGGGCCTGAGGCAGGTGGCTGGTGCGGCTGCTGCCAGACCCTGTCATTTTGGCTTTGGTTTGTCGGAAAGTGACGCGTTCACTTCATCGCTCTACAGGGTTATTGTACCGCTTTTCTTGCTCACGGATTCCGGACGAACAAGAGAAAAAAGAGAAAATAAGTGCTAATTAGCATGTCATCTCTCTAGATTTACAGCACTACATCACTGTAGAATGGAAGGAAGAAAGTTTTTTTGGGGGATTTGTTCGATTCACAGTATTCTAAGACGGTGACAAAGAAAATCGCTTTGATCTGATTTTCCTGCAATAGAAAACACAGGCTAACTAATGTAGCAAGTAGCATGACTCTTCCTTCTCTATTTCACACCTACATACTTTTAGACTTGTTCCGGTTGAGGTCAGACTGTATGCACGCACACTTGTAATCTCTAAACAAAAATGGTTGTATATCCTGAAGTACTGATTACAAAGAAAAAAAGCTCCAGAAATATAAAATATATATATTTTTTATGAAAATGGTACATTTGTTCATATATATTCTCAATCCACATCCAGAGGGAGAGTCACGCAGGTCTTGCTTGCTTCCTCACAGCTTGAACGAGTCCCAAACTCGAGTGCCGAGCGTGCTCCGCCTCCGTTCCCTCGGCACCAGCCCTGATGAAAACATGACCTTCGTCCAATATCGCAGAACCAATAGAGCATAGGCGGACCTTCCCTAGAACTACGAAAAAATTCCCAGACTTTAACGACAATCAATTACCCGATACTGGTCTGAAAGCTCACGTTAGTTTTTTTGGAGAAAGTGTAGGGCGAGGAGAGGGAGGCTAAAAGGACACTCGTCCCCTCGGAATGGCCAATGTATACCGACTGACTTCCGCTGACGAAGTGATAAAATGCTGATGACGGAAGTTTACCGTGGGCCACGCGAGGGTGTTGATGCGCGGGCCATTACGCGGTTCCTGCCAAACTCCTCACTCGCCAGCCCTTCCTCTCGCACTCATGATCCTTCTACTCCCTCTGCCTCACTTACAGCCTGTCTTCCTCATCAAAACACGCACCTGGATATACCTTTAAAGCTGAGGTCGTTTCTCATTACGCTGCCTTTCCGTTCTTTTTTCCTCCCTTTGGAGTTGCCTCTTCTCCTCTCCACTCTTCTAACTCCTCCCCCTTTAAAAGCCCCCTGCCTCTCCTCCCTCTTGAAGTTACTCCATCATCCATATTTATACTTTTTATATCTACTAGATTTTTCCTTTCATGAACCTCCCCGAAAGTTTACCCTTCATTTCTCGTGATTCAAATTAAAATCCATATTCCCGGGTAAATCAACTTTCCTTCGCATCCTTTCTCTCTTGTGAATAAACTTTCTCTCCCTCCTCTCTCTAGTTAATCCTTCATAGTGCTTCTCTGTCTCTTGTGCGATAATTCTCAAAAGTTATCGAATTCCAAGTAATTTTCTTTTTCCCCGCGGTATCTGCGTCCCTTCCCCTGGACTCAACTCATTCATCCGACCTCCTCCTTAGATGTGTTTTATCTTTATCGCTCAAATGCCTCTCTTTAATCATCCGAGTGAGAGGCAGAACTCCTTCAGTAGCACCGTGAGTGCTACCAGAGAAGCTGTGTTATTCTCATTTGTAAGTCGGAACATGGACCTACAGTGCGGCTTTTTCTCCTCTCTCCACAGCCCACTCTCCTTTCGTCTAATCTGTCTATCTGTAATAAGATTTCCTTACCATTATCCTTCCACCCAGGAGAGCCATTACCTCCTACAGGGGGAAGGGTATGTGTGTGCTAACGTGTCGGGGTGTGTGTGTGTGTGTGTGTGTGTGTGTGTGTGTGTGTGTGTGTGTGTGTGTGTGTGTGTGTGTGTGTGTGTGTGTGTGTGTGTGTGTGTGTGTGTGTGTGTGTGTGTGTGTGTGTGTGTGTGTGTGTGTGTGTGTCATAAGCTTAACGGGTGTAGACAGACATACTTGTGAATAGTTGTTGCTATTCATAAGGGTGAGCTAGGGCCCCTCGCCAGCTACTAACATCTATGTCCCGAGGTTGTTCCCTCGGACGAGTTCGCCTCCGGCACTGCTGAAGCGGGCGCGCGTGGCTTCATGTCCCCGCACTTCCGCCCTCGGGTAATTACCACCCCTAGAAAGGGCGCCGAAGCGAATATATTGGGGGGAGAGGGGGCACCTGCGAGGCCCGAGAGCGGAGCCATGAGCTGCGTGGAATAGGCCCAGGGCGAGTGTGCGGATACCCTGAAGACTAGTTGAATGATCTGAGAGACAGAGATGAGCGACTCGATAGAACTGCCGGTAGTATGGTAGGCTGGTGTGAGGCAGGTCTGAGAATAGTGTGGGGTAAGGCAGTCTGAAAGGTTGTGTGGTAGACAGCGCGAGGGAGATCTGTGTTAACCTACGAATGGAAGAAGAAGGCAGGTAGGCTGTGCGAGCTAGGCCTCAGGACAGGTTTTATGGGAGGTATGAGGCAGGGCTGAACGCGTGAACGTGGGCAGTGTGAGGTGTGTCAAAGGGGAGGCGGGAGACACGGTCCTCACTCTGTTACATGGCAAGGGCAGTAGCTGGTGCGTAAGTTGTAATGAGGCCAAATGACCGCTAAAAAAAAG
>NW_028234429.1:9994006-9999006 GCF_977035675.1 Penaeus japonicus | reverse complement strand
CTAAACGTCCGAAGGCGAGAAGCCAAGCCCAAGAGTAGCCCCAAACCGGCGCCCGAAAGGACTCGCTCATTAACCCATAGCTAATCATACTCGGTGATGATCCTTCAGCCACAATCAAGCGAGCTGTTTCAAATCCCTCAAAATCCTTCTAGAAATCTCCACCTTTCGAAACGAAGAGTCCGAAATCGATCTCTAATTCTCATTCCCCTTGAATACTGAAGGGTCACCTTGACATTTCCTGGAGTGCATAAACCATTCGCCTCCTTCGTTCTCAGCGCCCGCGAACCCTTCAGACTCCCCGACGCGCTCCTTAGCCCTGCTCAGCGAAGCCTTAACCCAGGGTCTACGCCTCAGCCCTCCTCCATCCTGACCCTTAGCGACGCCTTCGAAAGCCTTGGCTCTCGCGACGTCCGTAATCCAAGCTCGTGCCTTCCTACTCGTGAGCCACCCCCACCCCCCCTCCATGTGGTCGCATATCCCCTCGGTGACATCTATCGACATCTTGGCCGAAGAAAACGGTTTCTGAAGCGCGTCATACTAGGTAAATCTCTTACCTTTATTTATTTTTTCTTTCTCGAAAGAATATGGGAATAATTGATGTGTAGTTAGAACCAGTGGCTTCGAACCTGAGACAACAATATATATGGGAAATCCCGGCGGTTGGCCATCTGAACACCTTACCGGTCCAGCAGACACACATGATTTTTCGCATACGTACCTGGGGAAAGAGAGACACGCTATCCGTTAGTAATCAATAATATAACAGAAGTTAATTACAGTAAGGTATGAATGAGCTGGCAAGGCAAGGTGAATGAGCGGATGATGGTGACATAAACAATTTCATGCACTGTACAACAAAACTGAGTCTCTGTTAAAAAACTGATTTTATAAAATCAACACAAACATACTCTTCATAATGATGATAATGATACTAATACTAATTGATATTATTATTAATTAATAATAATGATGATGTGATGTGACACACGTGATGTGATGTGACGTGATGTGACATGATGTGATGTGACGTAATTTGATGATGATGATGATGATGATAATGATAATGATAATGATAATGATAATGATAATGATAATGATAATGATAATGACAATGATAATACTGATGACAATAGCAGTAATAATGATAATGATAATAGGAACAATAACAACAATAATAGCAATGATAATGACGAAAATAATAGTGACAACAATGATAAAAAGGTGAAAAGCTCAAATGTCTCTGGAACTCTGTGCGTATGGAAGCCTGGATGGGTAACGTGTTGCGATCTGCACCGGGTTATTTATAGGAGACTATTCCTAAGCGAAGCGAAGTGTTACCCCGACAACCGCGTCCTCTGGCTCCGCGCGAGGCAGGGCCTGGCGGGCGTCCAGGCAGCGGGACGCGGCACCCAGCCCGACCTTTGTGATTTCGGGCGAGACAACCACGTGCCAGCTGGACCCACCCCAGCCTGGAAGATGACCCGAGGCGCTGACCCGAGGCGCTGACCCGAGGCCTCGACCACCTGCGTAGCCTAACATTGCCGGGTTTCCTTCGCCCGCATCTCTTCACCAAGGCTCTGTCATTCGCACCCTTCGCCCTTCAGCCGACACTCGGCCGCTCTCTTCCAACACACTTCATCATGTTCTACCAACCGCTCTCCGCCACTCATTGTTAGTTGACATACTCTGTAGACACCCACAGTGCTGCGCGGCGCCGGCTGCCTCCCTGCCTTGCTATCCAAGTGCGGAGAGATTTGTGATGAAAAAAAAGGTTTTATGCTCAACGCAAATTAGCATCAATTAATGTTTAATTGATTAGAGTAAATAATATAATGATATATTTCCAAAATTCTACGAACGGAAGGACAACGTGTAAGAATATATGTATATATTCTCTCCGAATATCGGAAACCTTTTACTAAAATTAAATCAAACTAATCTGCATGCCGTAACGACGAAATATCATCCAGGTTATTAACATTTTCATTATGAAAATCCTTTGTAATCTATTCCAGAAACAGATACTATACTTTTTGATACGATGAAACTAGCGTCCTAAGGGTATAAACATTTATCGCGAATTTCTGATGTTTGTGTCGCCTGAGTTGCACTCTGAAAGCATGAATTTCACATCAGATGTGAACATTACAAACTAGGTTTACGTGCTGGAAACTTGCATCATATTTGGGAATGAACATATTTGAAACACATTTAGATGCATAGGATTTGTAGAAAGTGTATGCCATCATTTCTTTTAATAATACCAAGATCATTTGTAAATGCATTTCCTTCTGTTTTCAAAATATATTAAACAAAGCAGAGGAAATACAAAATGGAACACCTTGCATCTATTTCACAGGCTTACATGCACGAGCACATGAAAAATGCAAGTTGTCATGATCCCATAACCACTTCATCATTTCAAAAACCGAAGGCTGTCACGTGAGAGTGCTCGGCCTCATGCACTCACGCATGCACGCACATGTTCGTTGCAAGTCTCGATCCGGGACAGGCCTGGCCAGAGTGTGGCCACGCGTCCCCCGCCCGCGCGGTCGGCCGCTCCGACGGGCCTTGCAAGACGGCCATTGTTGCGCCTTGTTTTGCATAATATATTGGAGTGAAATATGCAGCGTGTCGTGCTGGAGGTCATTTCTTATTGAAATTTTTGGCATCAATGTTGTCGCTCGGGGCGTGCGAGCGTGACCTGCGTTGATAAACCCGCCGAGTTATGGGCGTCGGCGCGGGGGCGGCGTGTTATCTGTTATCCGCGAGAATCTACGGCCCGATGAATCACGTCGTAACTTCTATTGTCGATGTTCACGCCAGAGACCTATTGATAATGAGGGGGGGGAGCGAAGCAGCATCTGGGCTCGTAAATATGATAATGGAGATGCGCACAGATTATCAAGCGCTATCGCCAAGATTAGAAGCAGGTTATATGCCATACTTGGCTCTATGTTGGTATTCTCTCTATCTCCCTACCTCCCTCTCTCCCCCCTCCTCTCTCTCTCTCTCTCTCTCTCTCTCTCTCTCTCTCTCTCTCTCTCTCTCTCTCTCTCTCTCTCTCTCTCTCTCTCTCTCTCCCCTCTCTCTCTCTCTCCCCTCTCTCTCTCTCTCCCCTCTCTCTCTCTCCATCCTCTCTCTCTCCCTCCATCCTCTCTCTCTCCCTCCCCCCTCTCTCTCTCCCCCCCCCTCTCTCTCCCTCCCCCCTCTCTCTCTCCCTTTCTCCCCCAGTCTCTTTTTCAATCTACCTCCCCCTCTCGCTCTCTCTCCCCCCTCTCTCTCTACCCCCCCCCCTCTCTCTCTCTCTCTCTCTCTCTCTCTCTCTCTCTCTCTCTGCCTCTCTCTCTCTCTCTCTCTCTGCCTCTTTCTCTCTCACTCTCCCTCCCCCCCTCTCTCTCCCTTTCTTCCCCCAGTCTCTTTTTCTGTCTCCCTCCCCCTCTCTCTCTCCCTTCTTGTCCCCTCTCGCTCTTTCTCCCCCCTCTCTCTCTCCCTCTCCCCCCTCTCTCTCTCTCCCTCCCTCTTCTTTCTTTCTCTCCCCCTCCCTCTCTCCCCCTCCCTTCTCTCTCTCTCTACCTCCCCTCCTCTCTCTACCTCCCTCCCTCTCCCTTTCCCTTCTCTCTCCACCCCTCCTTTACTCCCCTCTCTCTCTCTCTCTCTCTCTCTCTCTCTCTCTCTCTCTCTCTCTCTCTCTCTCTCTCTCTCTCTCTCTCTCTCTCTCTCTCTCTCTCTCTCTCTCTCTCTCTCTCTCTCTCTCTCTCTCTCTCTCTCTCTCTCTCTCTCTCTCTCTCTCTTCCTTCCTGTAAAGGCATATTTATTCTGCTCTCTCCTTCTCTGTCCGTCTGTCTTGGAGCATATATTTGGGTGGCTGCCTTGGCCCGGTGCAGTTTTCCGTGAGCCCTGCTAAACAAAGGGTTCCATACGTCCCATTTAATTAATAGGCGCGGAAATGGAAGAAAAACTTCCCTTAGACGAGGTCAATGACCCGGGATATTAACTCGAGATGAATTCAAGATGCCACCGGGGTGGAAAATTGTCTTCCGTAGAAACAGAAGAATGTGATGGAGTTTTGTGCGCAGCTCAGCCAGTCCGCGCCCGCTGTTTCCTAATCATCCTTCGCAGGAACCGCACCAGAACGCGAAGGAAAACGAACATCCACTACTCCTTCCACACGATCTGGAAAAAGCGACACGCGCAGAAAGGAGGCAGGGATGAAGAGAGGAAAGTGTCGGAAAGAATAAATCTGCAACGTATGCTCGATGCAATATTCTCCGGCGAGGACCAGGATTTTGGCAGAGTGTTGACTGGGGCAAAAGAAGGAGACAGCGACGACGCATCGGCGCTGAATACCAAGTAAAGTCGGGCTAAACCGGGTGAGGAAAGAGGAGGGGAGGGGAAGGGGATCATGCAGAGGGTAAGAGAAGTGATACTAAGAGGAGATGATCAAGAAAGAATAAAATAAAGAATAGCACATTAAAGAAAATGAGCTGTAGGCACACACCTCCTTTATCCCGCTTGATACAAGGCCTATAGAATCCTATAGCTAATATCAATAAAAAGATACGGCTCATAAAATATAGGCTAAAACCTGGTACTATATCGTGTTTAGGCAATATGCCCCATAGCAACATATAATCTCGGCGTAATATGCCTGGGGTCTAACCTGTCCCTCCCGACAGAACCCTTCCTTCCGGTCCAGCCTCTCCACTGTTCTGAAAAACCTAGATAATAATACGTCGCACAAAGGAGCCGAGGAGCACCTAGAGTAGCCGTAAGGGTCCTGTGTAGGACATCTTCAGGAGACCGTCAAGATCCCGAGCCTGTGATAAAGTGGCTCCCCAAGCTTCGCTGATATTAAAAAAGAGGCACATGGACGATCCTTCCTTGTTTATGAAGCGGATATTCGACCAGCGAGGAGCACCGCGACAGCGAACAGATGCTGATAAGGGCCGTTTAAAGGACAATATACTTTCCGGCACCAAAGGATTTTATCGGCGTTT
>NW_028234429.1:9971506-9986506 GCF_977035675.1 Penaeus japonicus | reverse complement strand
TGGGAGTGAAGGTCGCGGGGGCGCTGGGAGGGAGGAAAGCCTAGGAAGAGATGTGTAGACGGAGGAGGCGCCGTGAGAGGCTGAGAGGGGAAACGGCGAGTAGGAGTTGATATGGCTGGATATACGTAAGATAAAAGAATGCTAAGATATAAAGATAACATGAGTGACGAAAAGCAATGCATTTGGGTTGCCTGATTCAGCAAGTCACGTCAAGCTGAGTATGTTTATTTCAATATATGATTAGATTCACACACGAACTGATAAAAATACTGGTATAGACTCCAAATACTGACGCGCCATAATCCATAAGCGAGCAACTTTTCCTTAGAGAAGTGCAAATACGTCGCCCGCTACCAGAACCGTTTGCATGGCTCTTGGCACCTATTTGATCTAGTTAATCCGATACAGCTATATCTTTACAGCTTTCGAATATTTGTTTAAAAAGACACACAGAAAACTTTTCTAAACATGATTAATTAAGCTTATTGATCATGCCAAAGGAGATATAAATATAAAAGAAAGAAAGGAAAAAAATACAGCAAAGCAAACATCAAAATGAATGCCCAAGAATAAATACACACAGATCTAGATAACATCATTCCGTGTAATATTTTCTTTCCGAAGTTGATGACAATAACAGGCATGCCCTCTAAGTGTCTGCGGAGAGACTTGTTAATTAGAAGATTGGACCAGTAAACTGATCCCTAAGATTACATTCGGAAAGATTCACATCTTACGGCTGACGTCGTAACTTGAAAAAACGTTCTCGAGGGGCTGACACCCGAGCCAAAACACGAGAAGAGGACAACAAACAGTGTCACATAATTAATCAACATCCCGGCCGATGTTTCGGAGCTAACAGGCTCCAACAGACGGACCAAACACACAAATCAATAATCCAACGACGAACTTTCACTTGGCCACAAAACCTCTGTGGGAAAAAGTCCATCCGGGACAAAAGAAACTCCGCGCACAGAGAAATGTCCGAACACGCAGAGAATTAATGGCAAGGGCTATTATCCGAGCCGCCAAGACGGAGGACGTTGAGGGTACTTGTTTCTTAATGCTCCGTCCTGCCCGGCCAGCCTGCCTGCCGCCCCTCGCGCTTCACTGAGCTGCTTGTCGTACACGGAGGAGAGCAGGGGGGGGGGCACTATCAGTTCTCGGTAAAAATGACGCCCGGGAGAGGGAATGGCGTGGGAAAAATGAGGTAACATAACATACAAAAGAGAGTGAACGATAAAAGGAGCCATCCCACGAATGAAACAGGGGCTTAACTATGATAGAACTCTGGGGCTCGAATCCGTTTTCCTACTCAACTAAGAGAGATTGCAGATTGCACAGAAAATATACAAAACAATACGAAAAAAAGAGAAATAGGGGAAGTTTATTCAGGAGAGAGGTGAGAGACCAACACGGTAGCAGGTTGGATCAGCAGAGCCGAGGGAGAAAGAGCGAAGCGGTGCTGGCGGCAGGTGTAGGGAAGGCGAATATGACAAATAATCTGTGCTCTCTTCCGTATTCACCAGTCACTACAGTATTTGTCACTCGCCGAGCCGCCACCAGGGGGCCATAGCGAGGGGGGGAGGTAAAGAAAGAGAAGGAGCGTATCTCGGGTCCATCTCTAACCACAACAATTTTTCCTATCCTTTTTATTTCCTTCTCTATCTATTCTTTCATTTCCCTCCCCACCCCCTCCCTCCTTCCCTATCTTTTTTTCTCTCTCCTCTTTCTCTCTTTTTCTCTTTCTTCCTCTCTCTCTTCATCTATTCTCTCTCCTTTAATCTCTCTATTCTCTCTTTATCTCTCTCTTTCTCTCTCTCTCTTCTATCTACTATCTCTCTCCCTATCTCTCACTCACTACTCTCTCTCTCCCATCTCTCTCACTCCTCACTCACTCACTCTCTTCTCTCTCTCTCTCTTCTCCCTTTCTTTCTCTCTATTTCATCTTTTTAATATAATAAATTATAAAAAAAAAAAAAAATAAAAAAAAACCCCCCCCCCCCCCCCCCCCCCCCCCCACCCCATTTTTTTTTTTTTTTTTTTTTTTTTGTTGTTTTTTTTGTTTTATTTTTTTTTTTTTTTTTGTGTTATTTTGTTTTTTTTTTTTGTTTTTTTTTTTTTTTTTTTTTTTTTTTTTTTTTTTTTTTTTTGTTTTTTCTTCTATCTCTTATCGTATATCTATCTTCTTTAGGATAACGCGCGATATATACTTCTTCGCTCGATGGGCGCAGATGCGACTCGAGCGAGAGCGCGTAGCTGAGCTATCGCCCTTGAGGTGCAGCGCTCGCTTCGAGAGGCGCTAAATCTATGAGGCGCGAGCGAGCGGAGAGAGGCTGTGCGATCAGAGATGGCGTAGGAATCATCGAGCGTACTATCTGAGCTGGATAGCGAGAGATAGCGATGGCGAGAGCACGGTCGTACCTGTCGGAGCTCTTGCGCCGCGCAACCGATAGCGCTACGCTCGTATAGCGATAGCTAGCTGCGCTCGCTAGCGATAGCTGTCTGGTCGCACTATATGACGCGCGCAGATGAGCTCAGCTAGAGCAGCGCGCGATGCCTCGCTATATATCTCTTCGCTCTCTGTCTTAGTAGCTCGATTTGGTCGCTCGGCGAGGTCGCGCGAGCGGAGCGAGCCGCTGCGGAGATATGAGTAAGAGAAGCGCGGAGAGATGATAGAGACTGAGCAATATGATTTTTGATATTTTTTTTTTTACTATTCTACCAACGCGAGCGCGCGCACGCTGCGGAGCTGAGATAGAGCGCGCGGAGACGCGAGACGCGCGAGAGAGGAGAGCGCGAGCTCGAGCGGACGAGCGACGAGAGCGAGAGAGCGGAGACGCGATGAGGGTCGCAGAGGAGAGCGACGCTGACGCGAGCGAGAGGGGCGGAGAGAGAGCGCGAGCTGAGCGCGTTAGCGAGACGGTCAGAGATAAGGATGAGGAGCTGCTATGATCTGGCGGAGCGAGCAAGAGAGCGACGAGGAGAAGGCGAGTCGGAGAGAGAGAGCGAGAGGAGCGAGAGAGGAGAGTGGGCGAGAGAGAGAGAGAGTAGGCTATGAGAGGAGAGAGAGTCGAGGCGGAGCGGCTTGAAGCAAGCGGAGAGGAGAAGATTTGAGATATTGCTATTAATATTTTAGCTACTGTTACTTCAATCCACGCGAGCGAGCCGAGATGAAGCTGCTTGCGAGCGCGGCGTCTGGCGTAGCGAGAGAGCGCTCTTCTGAGGAACTAAGAATACGTAGAGAGAGAGATCGCGCGTCCGCTCCGCTAGATCGAGAGAGTCAGCTAGCTAGGAGAGAGCGATCTTTTCTTTTTTCTAAGTTTATACTATCGCATAGATATAGTGGCGGGGATGCGCTCGGTTGCGCTGACGGTCGGGCGCACAAGCGGGGATTGACGAGAGATCGAGAGTGGTCGTGAGCGCTAGGCGCAGAGTAGCGAGTGGCTAGGAGGGAGAGAGAAGCGGTGAGGAGAGGAGAGAGAAGGAGAGGAGAGAGGAGAGAACGCGGGATGAGAGAGAGAGCCGGAGCGGGTGAGAGGCGAGAGAGAAGAGAGAAAGAGAAGAGGAGAGAGAGGCGGGAGGGGGAGGTAGAGAGGCAGAGAGGGAAGAGATGAGAAGAGAGAGAGGGATGAGGGGAAGAGAGAGAGGAGAGGAGGAGGAGAGGAGGGATTAGAAAGAGGGAGAGAGAGAGGAGGAGAGGAGAGAGGAACGAGAGAGAGAAGAGGGGAGAGTGAGAGGAATGGAGGGAGAGAGGAGAGAGGAGAGGGAGAGGAGGGAGAGGTAGAGAGGATGGGAGAGAGGGAGAGAGAGAGAGAGGGAGAGAGAGAGAGAGAAGAGAGGGAGAGGAGAGTGGAGAGGAGGAGAGGAAGAAGATGAGAGGAAGAGTGAATGAGCCAGAGAGAGTGGAGAAGAGCAGAGAGAGGATAGAGGAGAGAGTAGAGAAGAGAGAGGATTGAGGGAGGAGAAGGGAAAGAGAGAAGGGAGAGATGGAGGGACAGCGAAGAAGAGGGAGAGATGAGAGAGACGAGAAGAGAGAGGGGGGAGAGAGAGAGGGAGGAGAGAGAGAGGATGGAGGAGAGGGAGGAGAGGAGGGGAGGAGAGGAGGAAGCGAGAGGGGAGAGGAGAGGGAGGGAGAGAGAGAGAGGAGGAGGAGAGGGGGGAGAGGGAGGAGAGGAGAGGAGAGAGGAGAGAAGAGAGAGGAGAAGAGGAGAGAAGGAGAGAAGAGAGGGGAGAGAAGAGAGGAGGAGAGGAGGAGAGAAGAGAGAGCGGAGAGGGAAGAGGGAGGAGAGATAGAGAGGAGAGGAGAGGAGAGGAGAGGAGAGGAGAGAGGAGAGAGAGGGAGAGGAGAGGGAGAGAGAGAGAGAGAGGAGAGAGGAGGGGAGAGAGGAGGGAGAGAGGGAGAGAGAGAGAGGAGAGAGAGAGAGGGGAGGAGGGAGGGAGAGAGAGAGAGGAGAGAGGAGAGAGAGGGGGAGAGAGAGGAGGAGAGGGGGAGAGAGAGAGGAGAGGAGGAGAGGGAAGAGGGAGAGGAGGGAGAGAGAGGGGAGAGGGGGAGGGAGGGGAGGGAGGGAGGGGGGAGAGGAGAGAGAGGAGGAGAGAGGGGGAGGGAGAGGGAGAGGGAAGGAGGAGAGGGAGGAGGAGAGGGGAGGAGAGAGGAGAGGGAGAGAGAAGGAGAGACAGAGAGGAAGAGAGAGGAGGGAGAGAGGAGGAGGGAAAGGAGAGGGAGAAGAGGAGAGAGAGAAGAGGATGGGAGGAGGAGAGGGAGAGAGAAAGAGAGGAGGGAGAGAGAGAGGAAGAGAGAGAGAGAGAGAGAGAGAGAAGAAAAGGAGAGGGAGAGGGAGGAGAAAAAAAAAAAAAAAAAAAAAAAAAAAAAAAAAAAAAAAAAAAAAAAAAAAGGGGGGGGGGGGGGGGGGGGGGGGGGGGGGGGGGGGGGGGGGGGGGGGGGGGGGGGGGGGGGGGGGGGGGGGGGGAGAGAGGAGGAGAGGGAGAGGGAGAGGGAGAGAGGAGAGGAGAGGAGAGGAGAGAGGGAGGGAGAGAGGAGAGGAGGAGGGGAGAGAGGAGGAGAGAGGGAGAGAGGGAGGGAGGAGAGAGGGGAGAGAGAGGGAGAAGAGTGAGGGGAGAAGGAGGAGAGAGAGAGGAGGAGAGGAGGAGGGGAGGAAGGGGAGAGAGAGAGGAGGAGAGAGGGAGAGGAGGAGAGGAGGACGAGGAGAGAGGAGGGGAGAAGAGAGACGGAAGAGAGGAGGGAGAGGGAGGAGTGAGGAGAGGAGAGAAGAAGAGAGAGGGAGAGAGGGAGAGAGAGGAAGGGAGAGGAGGAGAGAGGGAGAGGGAAGAGAGAGAGGGGAGGGAGAGAGGAGAAGAGAGGAGGGAGAGGAGGAGGAGAGAGGGGAAAGAGGAGAGAGGAGGAGAGAGAGAGAGGGAGAGAAGGAAGAGAGAGCGAGAGAAGGGGAGAGGAAGGGAGAGAGAGAGAGGTGGAGAGGAGAGGAGAGAGAGAGGGGGAAGGAGAGGAGGGAGGGGGGAGGAGAGAGAAGAGAGAGGAGGGAGAGAAGGAGGAGGAGGAGAGGAGAGATGAGGAGCGAGAGGAGAGGAGAGGGAGGGAAGAGAGGAGAGGGAGAGGCAGGGAGAGGAGAGAGAGGAGAGAGGGGAGGAAGGGAGGAGAAGAGAGGGAGGAGGAGAGGAGGGGAGAGGAGGGAGAGGGGGGGGGAGAGGAGAGAGAGAGGGGAGAGAGGAGAAGAGGAAGGAGGAGAAGAGAGGGGAGGAGAGAGAGGGAGAGAGAGAGAGAGAGGAGAGCGAGAGGGAGAGGGAGAGAGGAGAGGGGAGAGAGAGGAGAAAGGAGAGGCGAGAGAGAGTGAGAGAGAGAGGAGAGAAGAGGAGGAGAGGAGAGGAGAGAGGGAGGAGGAGGAGAGAGGAGAGGAGATGAGAGGAGGAGAGAGAGAAAGGAGGAGAGAGAGAGAAGGGGAGGAGGGAGGAGATGAGAGGAGAGAGGGAGAGGAAGGGAGGAGAGAGAGGAGGAGAGAGAGAGAGAGAGAGGAGGAGATGAGGGAGGAGAGAAGGAGAGGGAGGAAAGGGGAGAGGAGGAGGAGAGAGAGGGAGAGAGGGGAAGAGGAGAGAGAGAGGGAAAGGAGGAGAGAGGAGATAGGAGATGAGGAGGAGAGGAGAGAGGAAGAGGAGAGGGGGAGATGAGAGGGTGAGATGAGAGAGGAAGAGGAGAGAGGGAGAGGAGGAGGGGAGAAGAGAGAGGGAGATGAGAGGAGAGGGAGAGGAGGAGGGAGAGAGGAGAGGGAGAGAGAGAGAGGAGAGGAGAGAGGAGGAGAGAGGAGAGGGGGAGTAGAGGAGGAGGAGGAGAGAGAGAGGAGGAGAGGAGGAGAGGAGGAGAGAGAGGGGGGAGGGAGAGAGGAGAGAAGAGTGAGAGGAGAGAGAAGGGAGGAGGAGAGAGAGAGGAGAGAGAGAGGAGGAGAGGAGGAGCGAGAGGAGAGAGGAAGAGGAGAGAGAGGGAGAGAGGGAGGGAGAGAGGGAGATAGGAGGGGAGAGGAGGGAGAGAGGAGGAGGGGAGAGGAGGAGGAGGAGGAGAGAGGGAGAGGAGGGAGAGGAGAAAAGAGAGAGAGGAGGGACGAGGAGAGATGAGAAGGGAGGAGGAGAGAGGGAGAGAGGAGAGAGAGAGAGAGGAGAGGAGGGAGAGGAGAGAGAGAGGAGGGAAGGAGAGGGAGAGGAAGAGAGAGGAGGAGAGGAGACGAGGGGGGAGGGAGAAGAGGTGAGAGAGAAGAGAGGCGAGAGTGAGGAGGAGAGAGGGAGAGGAGGGAGAGAAGTGAGAGAGGGAGAGAGGAGAGGAGAGGGAGGAGAGGACAGAGGGAGGGGGAGAGAGAGAGAGAGGAGGAGAGGGGAGAGGGGGAGAGGAGAGAGGAGAGAGAGAGAGGGAGAAGGGAGAGGAGCAGAGAGGAGGAGCGAGGGAGAGAGGGAGAGAGAGAGAGAGGGTGAGAGAGGGAGAGAGAGGAGAGAGAGAGAGGAGGGAGAGAGAGAGGGAAGGGAGAGAAGAGAGAGAAGGGAGGATGAGGAGAGGAGAGAGAGGGAGAGAGAGGGAGAGAGAGAGGGAGAGTGAGGTGGAGAGAGAGAGGAGAGAGGAGAGAGGGAGAGAGAGAGAAGGAGAGAAGAGGAGCGGAGAGAGAGAGGAGGGAGAGAGAGAGGAAGAGAGGGAGGTAGGGAGGGGAGAGAGGAGAGAGAAGAGAGAGGAAGGAAGAGAGAAGAGGGAGGAGGGAAGAGAGGGAGAGAGAGAAGAGGAGAAGGAGAGGAGGCGAGGAGAGGAGGAGAGAGGAGAGGAGAGAGGAGAGAGGAGGAGGGAGAGAGAAGGAGAGAGAGAAGAGAAGGAAGAGAGAGAGAGAGAGAGAGGAGAGAGGAGAGAGAGAGGAGAGAGGAGAGAGGGATGGAGAAGAGAGAGAGAGGAGAGAGGAGAGAGGAGAGGAGGAGAGAGGGAGGGAGGAAGAGTGAGAGAGAGAGAGAAGGAGAGACAAGAGGGAGGTGTGAGGAGAGAGAGAGGATGTGAAGAGGAGTGGTAGAGAGAGAGAAGGAGAGAGACGGAGAGAGAGGAGTGAGAGAGTGAGAGGGTGGAGTGGGAGGGAGTGGGAGACGAGTGAGGCGAGGAGACAGAGTGAGAGAGGGAGAGAGAGAGAAAGGGAGAATAGAACAGAGAGGGCGAGGGGAGAGACAGAGACAGACAGAGAGAAGAGAAGGGATATAGACAGCGAGGAGGACGAGAAGGGAGAGAGGATATAGAAGAGGGGAGGTAGTTGAGAGAGAGAGGGAGGGACCAGAGGAAGAAAAGAGAGGTAGATAGAGAAGGGAGGAGACAGAGAGAGGAGAGGAGAAAGAAAAGCCACCGAATGGCCGGATCGCGCCGTAAAACCGGTCGAAAGGGGATTTATTAAACCGCCCTACCTTATCCCCTTTAAGTTTTCGTCGGGCTGTTTGATTTCGGCTGCATCTGCTGCATATGCTTGTTCAGTTATCGTTCGCCTAACTCTGCCCTTTTTTTATGTTTCTCTATTTCTGCAAACTCTTTGCTGTGCAATATATCAACACTTCTTGCCTGTCTTGTTGCAACACGGTACGTTCCGTTTTTTACAAAATTTAATACATTTCATTGACAGTCTCGACTCGTTTTTGCCCAAAGCGAACAAGCGAAAGCTCCTTTTTTAACTTCCTCGGACGGCCCACCCCCCCCCCAAGGAATGTTTACTATATATATTTTCTCAACCAACAAGGGAAATATACTCCCCAAGAAACCACAAGGCCCACCCACCCCCAAGGCCCAACCCACCAGGAAACCCATAGGAATGTCTTTAATCTCATGTGGGCAGCTTAGGCCGCTCCCCCCGTTCGCATACCCCCCCCGCCTCCCGTCCCCCGTCGATATAGATATCCCGATATAGATAGATCCTCCTCCGCCCGCCCCCCCCCCCTCCGTCCCCCAACGCCCCCCCCCCCCACCCCCCCATCCCCCCGCCGCCCTCCCCGCCCCCCCCCCGCCCCCCCCCCGCCACTACCCCGCCGCTGCATTGCGCTCACTCTCTGCAAGCCCCGCCAGGCCGTCTCTCCGCCGCCTGGCTTGCAATTGCCGCTGCAGCCCGCCAGCCACCTGTGACCCGCCGCCTTCGCTTTTTCTTGCAAAGAGCCACGCTGCAGCAGCCTCTATATCTAATAATTATTTCATGATTGCTAACTGTCCCCGCCCCCCCCGCCCGCTCCACGATACCTGTCCTCTTCCCGCTGCCCGCTGCCACCCCGCTGCCGCTGCCTGCGCCCGCTCCCCTTCTCCGCATCGCCCCCCCCCACCCCCGCCCCCCGCCCCCGCCCCGCCCCTCCGCCCCCGCCCCCGCCGCTTTCCCACCGCCCACGCTCTGTGTTGCCGCTTGTTCCTGCTCCGCACGCGCTCTAGTGCAACAATGCATACGCCTGGTCCGACCGCTCTGCCTCGCTTGCAGACCAGCCCCGCCCAAGCTAGGCCTCATGAACCAACCTGGATGCGCCTCTTTGGAGGTCCCTTCTCTTCTTCTGGATTCATGAGGAGGAATGGGCACCTCGCGGGGCACACCCACACGGTACGGTCCCACGGGTACTAGCAACCCACTGTCCACCCACGGCACGGTATGTCACGGGCCCACGGCCCACACGTGACCACCTCCAACGGCGAGATACTTTCCCCCCCCCAACCCCTCTCCCCACGGGTTATAGCAATGACGTTAGCACATGGCGGGGGGGGGGGATCATAAGATAGATAGATAGGATAGATAGATTTGTTTGCTGGAGAAAGTTGAGTGTTTTAGTCCTTTGGTATGTTGATTTCTTGTGGGGGGGTTGATCTGCATGTGATGTGTTGGATGATATCTTTCCTTTTATTAAAACTGATGCAATACGGATGGAGAGATTGAAAAATGATTATGCTCTATGAGAAATATAGAAATGAGGAGAATGTAATTGAAAGATATAGAATGTTGGTAGTGTGCTTGTTGATGATAATCGTGCTAAGATGATTGTCACCCGATCTGAGTTGCCGTATCTTAATTTTCGTCTTGCCAAATCAGTAGTAATAATTATAACGAAAAGAAAGCATAACATGGAAAAGAGAGTAGCGTAAAAAACGGAAACAGGAGTAAAAAAAAGAGTAAAATGGATGTTTAGGTAAGTAAAATACTGAGATTTGTGAATGATTTTTGATGTGATGGATTGATTGAGAGGGATAACAGAGTAAGTAAAGTTTATAGGTAGTAAGTTAAGATATAGTAGGTAAAGTTTAAAAATTATGACATACAGAGTAAGTAAGTACGGAAAACCAGAGTAATGTACCCAAAACAATTACCTTATATCCTCAACGTGTTTCACATAGGTCGCGAGCAAAGAAGGCAAACACATATGGATAGGCAAAAAAAAACACCCACAAAAGCAAAGCAAAACACATTATTATGTTTTGGCACCCAATACCCCAATACAAAACACTATGTTTCACCAAAGATCAGCTGTCTTTTGTATAGGTCTGATTTGAATGTAAACAGGACAAATAGCCAGCCAAGTCACCTGCTCCCGTCCCCCCCACGAGTCCACAGAGTGGTCTGCCTGCCCCGGCGGGCGGAGGGGTATAGGATGGCGGACGGAAAGGTAATTTAGGTAATTGGAGTATTGATGGTATGGGCATATGCTAGGTAAGATTAGGGGGGGATAAATAAGGGTGAGGTTGGCGGTAGGTGGGAAAATAGAATAGAAGGGGTGAATTTTCTTGAAAGGGTTAATATGTGGCACGGGGGGAGGGTGATGTTAGTAGTTTGTTATATCCTGCACCCACACGCGATAACAGGGTATGTAGTTGTTTGGAGAGGGCTCGAGCCATCGAATGGTAAGCGATACGAGGTCCGTGTGTGGGTGACTGTGGGGTTGCGTAAGTTGTTCGAAGAGAGTATCCGTCATATATACATGGCGGTGTGAATGAAGTCGGGAGAACTTGAATGGTTAAGGAGGGCAGTGTTCTTTGCGTGGCACTACTTTCACTACAACACCTGGCGATGGTTAAGAAGGGGTGCTACCCCCCAGGTGCGTGGAGTTTGGCGGGAGCTGGGTGTGCACAGGGGAGGGGCGTGACGGGTGTGGCGGCGCCATACTATAACCTGAGGGGGGGGGGAGCGGTTACGGAGGGCAATAGGTGGTAATTGAGTTGTTGTTTGAAGGGTGTTAGATTTGCTTTTGGTAGGAGGGGCGGGGGGTGGGGGGTGGGTGCATGGGGGTGGGGTTGGGGGGGAGTTGGTTGTGGGGTACCCTGTTCGCGGTAGGGGATGTGTCAGGTGCTAGTGGAAGTGGGACAATATACTTAAAACAGAAGTGGGGTTAATATGTTTTTTTTTTTTTATGTTGTTTTACTCCAGTCGGAATTATCTGACCTCCCATTTATTTGTGGATTTAAGTCGTGCCTTATGCCACTGTGGGTTTTTTGTGTATGCCCGGTGGATTGAGTTGTTGGTTGTTGTTTATATTGGTTGCAATATAGTGGGTAATAGAATAGGGTGATTTTTGACTATTTAAGGTGGGGGGTTATGGTTTATAATATTTGTGTATGGTTTTTTTAGATCCACAAATACCCCAACTTCGCGGCTGGAGTGTTGATTTTTTTTTGGTTCTTATGCAATGAAGATTTATGAAAAGGCAGTATTTTTTTTGACCCAGCACTGTAAGTGATTTTGCACTTCCTTCTTCAATCCAAACGATTTGTAAGAGGCCGGGCAGCTGTCTTTCCTCCTCTTGGCCTCTCTTTAATCGGGGGGACGCAGCGGGGGTATGTTTTTCTTTTACCGATTTTTCTACACTATCTACCTCACCTTGGGAAATCTTCGCCTAGATCCCACCTCTCACACATCTACTCTTTCCTTTTTCCTCTGTTTCTCTTAGACCCGGAATAATGTTTTATCCTTTTTTGTGTGGGGTGGGTGTTCCCCCCTACACCCTCCCCCAAAGTGCCCCTTCCGTCGCGGGTCACTACGGATCTTTTTCGGATTTTATTATGATGCAATAATAGACAAAAATTAAAAATGAATACCTCTAAAAGTTAATTAATATGTTGGTGGTATTAATTTTTATATAATTAAAATTTAGAGGAGAGGAAAATTAAAAAATATTGTATCGGGGGGGAACGTTTCTCTGGGCATTTTCCGACAGGTTTTTTTTATTTTTTTTTTTTTCCTAAGCCGTTTTTTTTTTTTTTATTTGACAAGAAGCTTATTTCCTCTCTCTAATAAATCAGGAACCCATCCCTTGCATCATTGTTCCGGTCCTCGGCCCGTAACATGCGGACAGATCGTTTGTGGAATATTTGATGTGCAACATGTAGAATAGAATTTGGTTCCGTCCTTTCTTATCTCTTTACGTGTAGAAGTAGAAGAGAATGAGGAATGGCTTTAAATTGCATTATAGATTTTTTTTTTTTTTTTTTTCGCTTTTTTTTTTTATTTTTTTTTTTTTTTTTTTTTTTTAAGGTCATACACCAAGTTACTAAATAACTGCGGAGAAGGAATGCTACGCTATCAATAAAGAAATGACAAGAACGGACGTGTAAGGTTGAGGAGGAGTACAATAGTAATGGTGGATATATTATTGTAATGGTGTGAACAATGTTCGACAAGAGGGAGAGAGTGAGAAGGAGAAAGAGAACTTAATACCAGAATTAGAGAATTTGATCTGATCTCACGACTTTTATGTACGTACTAAGAGGTGGAGAAAATAATCAACACCGGAGCCCGCGCTCCGGGCCCGCGCGACTGCCAGGTCAGGTATTTTTGCCAAAGTACTGTAAATAGTTTGATTTTCATATTGCATGTAATGGGTTTTATAGGTAAGGAAAAATTCCTGCTTGATTATGTCATGAAGTACAACGACAACAACAACATTCATTTTTTTTTTTTTATTTTTTTTTTTTTTTTTCTTTGGACTAGCCATCCATTATTAATTATGATTTGCAAAACCAACTCAGACCTACGTAAGCAGATATGGCATGTGATAGGTTTATTCTTTACAGTCTCGTGAAAAAATTACATCTTGATGCATTACGCTTTTGCGTATATTGTAAATGTCCCATTTTATGTATATGTATATGTACATACATACATACCACATACATTATTTACATACATGTAAGTATTCTAGTTAAGTGTGGAAAATAGAGAGAAAAAAAAAAAAAGATAAAAAAAAAATAAAAAAAAGATTGATTTTATATCAATCGACATTTTTTTTTGTCATATAAAAGGCCAAAAAAGGCCAATTCGTTGTTGTACGCCTTAGGCTAGTGGACCTACTGGAAGGCTGCGGCCAGAGACACAGGACAGAAGGGGGGGCCCGCCCGAGGCGAGCAGCGGAGCAGCGGCCGCCGCAGCGCCGTCGACCTATAAATTCCTCGCCGACGACGTATTAAATGATCTGTGACTATCAAGCGGCGGTCGGATTATCGCCTTCCATGACCATATTATCGGAGCGAAACGCCAATTAATCTCAGGCCTTAAGAGTGTCGCGTCTGGAGAACGAGATAAATCACACCTGTTAATAGCTAATATGACAGCTTCGCCCTCCCTTCGCCCGCTCTCCGCCTCTCTCTATTAATATCAACATTCCTGGAATCATTAGCTTTCTCTTACATATTTCGCCTTAGCCTGAAGAGCACAGGAAATTTATTATCTCAGTGGTGAGCACTTTGTATTATGGATGATATAGTTTGGATACGGAGACTTAGGATTTAAGGATTTATTTGGTATCAGTCATTCTTTCTAAACAGCGTTCTCAATATTAGGTGTTTCAGGACGACCAAGCAGCTATTTCTATGCAATTCCGCCTTTGGTCGTCATCGCTATATCAGTTCACCGCATTCGTCTATTATTCCTATTACTAAGATTTAAATTTAAAGCGTGAGCAAAATCCTCAAGATCAGACAGTTACCACCACTGTACCATATGGCTAACTACAATCCACTTGCTTCGAAATGGATAATGAATGATCCAACATCTATCTCCTGGTGAGCCAGCTAGTTTTTAAGTCCTGAGGGTGGGTGGATCCAAGTCATTGTGGGCGTCCTAGATGCAGTTGAGCCATGGCTTTAACAAGTGGGAGTGAGTCGCCGCAGCCACCCCGTGACTCCGGCGCACAAGTGGGCAACCCTCGAGGCTTGCGAGCCGCCGCCACCTGGGCCCCAGAGGCAGATGAGCCTCAATTCACCATGTCGGTAATAACCACGTTGGCTAATGCCCGTAACATGGGAACGGAAATTGATTTTTCGTCCCGAGACAGTGTGCAAACCTTAGCGTTGTGACGTAGCTGCCTCCAGGTAATGGCGGGCGCTGGCTGGAGACCTTCGCGAAGGCTGAGTGGGCAGGAGCAGGGAGGGGCGGCGGCTGAAGGAGTAAGTTGTTCACTGCTGTCTTTTTCTGTGAGGGGCTGGAGTTCTGTCATTTTCATTTTATTTTCTTCAGTCGGTACGCAGTGGCCTAACATCATAGGGATCCGTTTCACCCATTCAGACTAGAAGACCGTTACAATGAATTGCTTATCCGTATTCGATCCAAGCATTGTGTTATGACGTCTTCAATGAGTTTATTTTTCAATGTTTTCGTTTTTTTTTTTAATCAGACTCAGGCGTTATGAAAGGTGTTACAGTTACGTTTACTGGAGGACGTTTTTTTCATATTTTTCATTTTTAACAGTTTGTTCTTATAAAGAAAACCCCCGTTTTTTTAATCATATGGTCATCACCGATCCTCTTCATGACGGCTGGCATTTCCCTTCCATCTAGAGGAACACAAGGCACCATCACGTGGTTCAAAGTCGAATCTAATCCAGTGATTAAGAATTGAAGTAGTTAACTTTTTCTAGCATCGGACCATTCCGTATACGAACCCTGGTTTTAAAAAAGGCGTTTGGGGGGAACCCCCCGTGGGGGGTCCCAAGTTGGGGGATTTACCCAAGGGGGTTTGGGGGGGGGCGGTTCCACCAAAAAAGCCCCCCAAACCCCCACCCCCCCCCACCCCCCCCAACCCCCCCCCGCCCCGCACCCCCCCCCCCGCTTCTCCCCCCCGCTAAAATTCCCTTTTCCTTTTCCTTTTTTTTGCCTTTCCAGTGGGGGCACCATACTTTTTTTTTAAAATGCTGTCATCGGGGACCCACCCTTACTAAAACGCTCTTATCTGCTCCTTGCTGATCTCCAGTGAAGCGGGTCCTTATACGATTCATTTCGTTTTACATCTTCGTTATGTATGACTTCTCGCTCTCCAGTCTTTCCCTCCTTAAAGCTATTCCGTAACTTGGGTTAATTTCCTCACCACACAAGATTTCACTCTAGTGAAATTATTCCCGATGTGTTCTATCGCCGGCTGATGCGCACATAATCCTATGATCTCTGAACGATCAAGTTGCAGACGAACCTTTGTGGTCATATCTAGGAAGCGCTAACAGGCTACTAATGAATCTGTCAAAGACGACAAGGAGAGC
>NW_028234429.1:9944006-9961506 GCF_977035675.1 Penaeus japonicus | reverse complement strand
AAAGTAAAGTAGAGCTTAATGGAAGAGGAAAGGGGTGGATGGAGAGGGAGAATGAAGAGCGAAAGGCATGGCGCTGTGGGAAACATTGAGGACGAAGGAACGCGAAGGAGGGGAAGTCGCCAAACAGGAGGGCAAGAGGGGGAAGAGGAGGTCAAGATGAGGGCAAGAGGAGAGTAAGAATAGGAGGTTAAGAGGGGGACAGGAGGAGGGTAAATGGAGGTAACAGGGGAATAATTATAGGAGGTTAAGATGAGGGCAATAGGAGAATGAAAAGAGGAGGTTAAGAGGGGGGTCAAGAGAAGGGTAAAAGGAGGCAGCAGGGGAATAATGATAGGAGGTTAAGAGGAGGGTAAAAGGAGGCAACAGGAGAGTAATGCTAGGAGGTTAACAGGGCAACATGAGAGCAATAATAGGAGGGCAAGCTGAGACAAGGAACTCGGCAGAAAATTAAGAGCTGGCCACTCGTAATGCGCAGTGTTGAAGCCACACCTCGCTGCCGTTGGGAATAAAAACAGATAAATCCGTTAATGAATCACGCAAGAAAAACTGACCCGGCGGTTTACGGCGCGGGAGAGCGAATGTCGGCGGAGCGGGAACGCCATTACCTGTTCGGCCAAATTTATCTGAGCGAGCGAGCCACTGCGCCTCCGCTTTATGGCCGGATTCTGATCTGAAAGAAAATAAGCCAAAGATTCCCGGCGTCCATTATACCACGGCTCAGTTCAGAGGTTATGTCTGTTATCTCAGTTGCGGACTGTTAATATTACCATCAAAGTCAGCTCCAACATCACCAGGGGTCACCTTTCTTTCTTTCTCTCTTTGCTCTCTTTCTCTTCCTCTCCCTCTCCTTATCCCTCTGTTTCTCCTCCTCCCTCTCCCATTCCCTCTCCCTCTCTTTCTACTTCTCCCTTTTTCTCTCCCTCTCCCTCTTCATCTCGCTTTCCCTCTCGATTTCGTCCACTTTATTTCTAACTCTCCACACCTCTCCCTTCTCCCTCTCCTCTCCATTCCCTACTTCTCCCTCTCCACTCAACTCTTAACGAAACCACTCAATTCCTTCCTCTCCTTCTCGTTACCATCAGTTTCCTCTCCACTCCACCTCACTCACCACTCATCCATCCCTCCTCTTCCTTTCCCTCTCCCTCTTCTCTTCTCCCCCTCTTCACTTCCCTCTCCTTCACTCTCCCTCTCCTCCTCACTTCCCTCTCATTACTGCCTCATCTCACATTCCTCTCCTACTCGTCTCCTTCATCTCCGCGAATTTCTATCTTCTCTCTCACTCCCTTTCCTCTTCTCACTCTCGACTCTCATATCTCACTCCTCACTCTTCCTTTCCCTCTCGTTCTTCCCCTTCCCATCTCCTCTTTCACTTACCTCTCCTCTCCCTCTCCTATCCTCTCCTCTCCTTTCTCTTCCCTCTCCCTCCTCTCTACACCCTCTCCCCCCCCCCCCCCTTTCCATATCTCTCTCTATCTCTTCCCTTTCCCTCTCTCTCCTTCTCCCTTCCCATCTCTCTTTCTCTCTACCTCTCCCTCTCCCTCCTCCCTTTCCCTCTCCCTCCTCCCTTTCTCTCTCCCTCTCCCTCTCTCTACTCCCTCTCCGTTTCCATCTCCCTCCTTCTCCCTTTCCATCTCTCTCCTTCTCCCTTCCCATCTCTCTTTCTGTCTACCTCTCCCTTTCCCTCTCCCTCCTTCCTTTCTCTCTCCCTCCTCCCTTTCCATCTCTCTCTCTCCCTCTCTACTCCCTTTCCCTTTCCATCTCCCTCCTTCTCCCTTTCCATCTCTCTCTCCCTCTCCCTCTCGCTCCACCTTTTCCATCACTCTCTCTCCCGTTCTCTCTCCCTGTCCCATGGCTAATCATTATTTATGCTGATGCTTGGGTCTCGCGAATTCTTAGCGTAATGGTTACCACGTGTGCGGTGAGGATGAGGACGGTGATGTGTGTGTGTATGTGCATCTAGTCCTATGCACACAAACATACCGAAAGATGTGGAGGTGAGGAGAGGAGAGAGGGAGAAGAGAGAAGAGAGAAGAGAGAGCGGAGAGAGAGTGTAGATGAGAGAGAGAGATGATGATAGAGGAGAGGTGAGGAGAGGAGAGGAGAGGAGAGGAGAGAGAGAGAAAGAGAAAGGAGGAGAGAGATGAGGAGAGAGAGGCGAGAGAGAGAGGGAGAGAATAGAGTGAGACGAGAGAGAGAGAGAGAGATGGAGAGAGGATGATGAGAGGGAGAGAGAGAGAAGAGAGAGAAGAGGAATGAGAGAGAGAAAGAGAGAAAGAGGAGAGCGAGAGAGAAGAGATAGAGAGGAGAGCGAGAGAGACGAGAGAGAGAGGGGGAGGAGAGGGGGTAAGAGGGAGAGGGAGGAGAGAAAGAGAGAGAGAGAGGGAGAGAGAGAGAGAGAGAGAGAGAGAGAGAGCGAGAGAGAGAGAGAGGAGGGGGGGGAGAGAAGAGAGGAGAGAGAGAGAGAGAGAGAGAGAAAGATATTTGAGAGAAAAGAGAGAGAGAGAGAGATGCGAGAGGAGACGAGAGAGAGATGGAGAGAGAGAGAGGGGGGGAGGTGGAGAGAGAGGGAGGGAGAGAGAGAGAGAGAGAGAGGTAGGGAGAGATAGGGAGGAGAGAGAGAGGAGAGGAGGAGCAAGAGAGAGAGTGAGAGAGAAAGGTGGGAGAGGCGAGGAGAGAGAGAGAGAGAGAGTAGAGAGGGAGATGGAGAGGAGAGGGAGAGGGAGGGGAGAGGGAGGGGAGAGAGAGAGAGAGAGAGAGAGAGAGAGAGAGAGAGAGAGAGAGAGAGAGAGAGAGAGAGAGAGAGAGAGAGAGAGAGAGAGAATGAGAGAGAATGAGAGAGAGAGAGAGAAATTGAAATAGATAGATAGAGAGGACGAAGTCGCAAAAGATTGAATAATTATTATTGAACATTTTCAAGATCTTAGTTCTAATCATCGGCAGTTCTTGATAAGATGACCATGACCTTACCTACGATCAATTAGCACATCGCAATGTAAGTATGGCACACTCACACCTATTTAGACTAGATATGTTATCAATTTTCCTCTCCAAGCATTTCGAATACCGTTTTTTGCAAACGACCCACCGTTAATTCACAGCAAGTCATTTTGTTCACGCAGTTAGCGCCGTAGATGTAGGTACGAGTTCATCATGGAAATCCACTCAGAGGCGGAGTGCGAGGTGCAGCGCCCGTGTGCCTGGCATGTGACATTCCCGTCGAGGTCAGACTGCATGCTGGCGGGGCCGAATAAGGCGGGGAAAGGCCATTCCGGGCCACCTGTGTCGCCCGCGCCTTCGGGGGGCCGCGCGCCCTTTGTCCTTCTGCCGCTTGAGCTTGCTTTCACACATCATGTTGTAGGTGTGCACTAAATGTGTTGCATATGCACAGCATCGGGTTCGCAATCCAAGAGCTTTATATTGTGCTTAAACAGTTACTGAATATATACAGTTACACATAAAATTATAAATCATATTCATGGTAAACTCTACAGCATGTTTGGCAAAATTTATTTGAATGTGATAGCCACTGCGCTTCAGATCACATTTATAAATTCGTCTTTGATCGATATTAAATGGAATATCTCCCTTTAAAAGGTTTCGGTAATCACGGGCATAAAAGTACGTTCAGGAAAGTTACATTAGGGATTTGGCCAATCCTTGATACTATAATCAATAAATATTCATCAACCAATGTATCTAATTTTTTGTTACATAATCAATACCTTTTTGTAATGTGTGTACGACTTAGGTTCGTCCTTTGGCCCGCGTGCCCTTGTAGGATCCGAGGGCGAGCACAGTAACCCAGAGCCTCGGGAAGGGAGGGAGACTCACACAACAAGAATCTGCGCTGAGGACCTCGTTAGAAACTGGTCTTGCACGCCGGCCCTCGACGGCCCCCGCCCCACGCCCGAACATCCATCCTAATTAGACACGTATAATGTTCTCTGGACCAGCAATCAGTCATTCCTCTCGGTGCTATTCAGTCTCGCGGTAATAACAAATGTTGCAAATACTTAGTGTGTCTTCAGTTTCTTGTAGCGAGCCATGCAAGTTCGGGGTGGGAGGTTTGACTGTGATAATCGGCCTACGATCTCACAGGAGGGTAGCCCAATTGCCAGCATAACAATCATCATTTCTCTCATTTCCGCCCAACATACACAATGAGGTATATGTATAACTACTGCTTCATCAGAACTTATTGAAAACTTGGAATGCCAACAAAAAACACATGGCGTCGCTTCAGGGTAACCGAGTTGTGTATCTAACCCTCGCCTCTGTGAGTATCACAAAAATGCATTCACTGGCATCGTGATAACAATACACGTTATATCTAATAATGTAGGAGGGGCTAAAAAGATAGGATTTAATGAAGTGTACTTTGTGCAGCCCGTAGCCATCCTTGCTGCACAGGCTGCGGTGACGTCACGCGCTCATCAACATTCCTACCACATAGAGACTCAATGAAAGTTTTGAGGTATGGAACCGTCACTCCCTTATTTTTTGCTGTCTGCCCTTTTATTCGCTGTATTAGAGGCTTTCAAATTACCTGGGTTGAGTGCGACAAGAAAGACTATTTCATTTTGTAAACATGAGGTAATGAGATTATAATCTATATACTTACTACATATTTAGATATATTATATTTAATATTAGTATATATATATAATATATATAATTTTCATATAGTTTTTTTTATATTATATATATATTATTATATATATATATATTTATTTTTTATTAACACACACATCACACGCACTCACACAACTCACTCACACACAGAATATATATGATATATATATATATATATATATATAGATATAAAGATATATATATATATATGTTATATATATATATATATATATAAATATATATTTATATATGTTATATATAGATATATCTATATATATTCTCATATATATATATTTTATTTATGTGTGATGTGTGTGTGTGTGTGTGTGTGTGTGTGTGTGTGCTGTGTGTATGTGTGCAATATATATATATTATATATATATATACTATATTTATATATAAATATATATATATAAATATATACTCATTTTGTTTTTATATATATATATATTTATATAATATATATACATATATATATTAATATATATCTATATTATATATATATTAATATATATATATATATATTATATATATATATATATATATATATTACTATATATATAAATTTTTATATATATATTATATATATATTACATATATATATATATATATATATTTATAGATAATTTATATATTATATTCTATATATATATATATATTTTTAAAACACAACACACACACACTCTATATATGTATATATATAGATATAAATATAAATATATATCTATATATATTATATTATATCTAATATATATACACACCACACACACACCACACACACACTCAACAAACACACACATGAATTATTATATTTATATATATTTATATATGTGTCGTGTGTGTAGTGTGTGTGTGTGTGTGTGTGAGTGTGTGTGTGGAGTGTGTGTGTGTGTGTGTGTGGTGTGTGTTGTGTGTACATAAACACACACACACACACACACACACACACGTATATATATGTGTGTGTATATACATATATATCCATGTATAAATATATGGGTTTATTTCGTGTATATCGAGATAATCTAACAATTTTCAAAGGGTAATGCATAAGATCAGACCCTAATGTAAGTCACCATGCGCCGAAAAGCGTCCCCACGCATCAAGCTGCAGTCCCAGTGACACATATGAAAGAGAACATGACGGGAAGTCGATAAAACGATAGAGTCGATATCATTTACATACAACGAAACTCTCCGGCGCATAATGACGGGGTGGTGCGCCCCGACACAATAAGGATGAATATTTAAGAAGTTGAAAGCCTTCTTCACTCTCGGATATCTTCGGGTCGGCACAGCAGACAGCTCTTCCCCGAGGCCAGGACGCGCACGGCCGCCCAGAGCCGAGGGGCGCCGCCGCCGCCGCTCCTTCAGTATGCAGATGAACCTATACACGGCAGCCTTTATCCGCAGCCCGGCCGTGACCCGCGCGCCCAGGAGCCGCGTGGGAAGGACGGGCGGAGGAGGGCGGAGGAGGGCGGAGGAGGGCGGAGAAGGGCGTCGCTGCGATGGTTCGACGAGTTATTATTATAATTCATATCTTACGAGACGAGGAAGTAGCATATTGATATAATGTTGATAATAAGATAAGTCATGTCATAATGCTCTGATATGATACTGATAATGATATTGCTTATTGATCAGGATAAAGTAATAATGATTATTAAATACTGATGATTATCATGTTGCTGGTGTGAAATTAAAACCTAAAATAATATGAAAATAATGATGATAATAATAATAATAAATAATATGTAAATGAAAATCTCAACCACACACTCAAAAAGAAACATACGATAATTTAGTCCAAATGTAAAAAAGAGAGTTATGCTAAGGATAAAATACTAATTGCAATACAGTCTACAACACAATAACTTAGATATGCAATCATCAAGAAAGCTAAAGCGATAGATAGAGATGAGACTCTACCGTTAAATATATTGCCATTCTCGATATACTTAGCAATCACTCAGCTAGCTGATAGTTTGGCGACCAAGATCTCTATTATCTTTCTATAGAAGAAAGGCAGAGAACGCTTATCACTAATACGATAGATCTAAGAAATATAGATAGAAGAGGCTAGAGAGAAGAGAGAGATAGTCTTAATCCCGGAATGAGAGAAGACTCAGAAAGAAGAGAGAGGAGGGAGGATGAGGTGAGGAAGAAGGAGAAGGAGGAGGAGAGGAGGAGTCTGCCGCAGACTCTTACGCTGGAGGAGAGTCGGAGTAGAGATGGCCGACAGAGATGAGATCTAGCGCGGTTTGAGACGAGAGTAGAAGCAAAGGGAGAGCGAGAAGAGAGAGAGAGAGAAGAATTAAAAAAGAGACGAGAGAGAGAGAGAGAGAGAGGGGAGAGAGACGGGTGATGAAGGACGGAGAGAGAGAGAGAGGCGAGAGAGATCGAGCGAGCGAGAGTTGTTGAGAGGTCGCGCTATAGAGCAGCTAGTGAAGAGAGAGAGAGAGAGAGAGAGAGGAGTAGAGAGAGCGCTTAAAGAGGACAAGAGATGAGAAGATCGCGAGAGAGAGAGAATGAGAGCGACGGGAGAGAAATATAGAGATGAGCGAGTCGAGGAGCGAGAGGGAGAGAGAGAGAAGAGAGCTGAGAGAGAGAGCGAGAGGAGTAGAGCGGGATTGAGATGTAGAGAAGCTCGAGCTACGTTGCCCGTGCAATCGAGGAGACGAGAGCAGAATACTTAGAACGAAAAGAGTGAAGAGCTAGAGCTGCTAGACCGTGTAGAGGAGAGAGAGAGCGCAGCGAAATGGACGAAGAGAGCGATAAGAAAGGAGAGAGGAGGAGGAGGAGATGAGGCGATAGAAGAGAGGACGACGAAGGAGAGAGAGAGAGGAGGACGAGGTAGGCGGATGAGAGAGACGAGGAAGATGAGAGAGATATGAGAAGTACCGACGAGAGCCGGGACCACTGACCAGCCAGAGCGAGAGATAGGAGAAGAGAGAGAGAGGATTGAGAGAGAATGGAGAGGAGAGAGATGAGAGAGAGAGCACGAGGAGGAGCCGCAGATCGAGAGAGAGAGAGGAGAGAGAGGGAGAGGAAAGGTAAGAGAGAGATGAGAGAGAGAGGAAGAGAGATGAGACGAGAGAGAGAAAGAAAGAGATGAGAGATGAGAGACGGAAGGAGAGAGGAGAGATCGAGATAGAGATTGAGAATCGAGATAACGAGGAGAGTGAGAGAGGAGGGAGAGAGCTATGCTAAGAGAGAGGAGAGAGAGGAGAGAGATGAGGAGACGAGAGAGAGACAGAGAGAGAGCGAAGACGAGGAGAGAGAGCGAGGAGTAGAGAGAGAGAGAGAGGAGAGAGGAAGATGAGAGAGAGAGGAGAGAGAGAGAGACGTGAGATCAACTGACGAGAGAGAAGAGAGAGAGAGAGAGACGAGTTGCAGAGAGAGAGAAGAGAGAACAGGGGAGGGAAATGCAGAGAGAGAGAGGAGAGGAGAGGGAGGAGAGATGAGGAGATGAGTAGAGAGAGAGACAGAGAGAACGAGAGGAGAGAGAGAGAAGAGCTCTCTAGAGAGAGAGAGAAGAGAGGAGAAGAGAGCTATGTCACGAGTCGCAAGATGACGAGAGAGCGAGCACTAAGAGAATCTAGCGAGAGAGCCGAGAGCTCGAGAGCGGAAAAGACTGAGAGAGAGAGAGAGGAAGAGAAGAGTGAGTAGGCGGAGGAGGAGAGGAGACCTGAGCCGGGAGGTGAGGAGAGAGGGATTCGGGAAGCCTCGTCGAGGAGAGAGAGAGAGAGAGGAGGCGGAGAGATGAGGCTGTGAAGGAGAGGAGATTGGGGGAGAGAGAGAGCTGAGCTTGAGGGCCCAGAGAGAGCGAGACGAGCGAGAGAAGAGAGAGAGAGAGAGAGCAGCCAGAGAGTAGGAGAGAGCTGGAGAGTAGAGATGAGAGAGATGAAAGAGAGAGTTGGAGGAGAGAGAGGAAGAGGGGTCGTGGCGGGGAGAGAGAGAGAGGAGGGAATGAGAAAGAGGAGAGAGAGCAGAACAGCGAGACCGAGAGAGATGAGGAAGAGGAGAGAGAGTAGGAGAAGAGAGAATGATCTGCTATAACGAGAGAGAGCTGATGAGGAGAGAGGAGAAAGAGAGGAAGAGAGAGAGAGAGAGATGAGAGAGACGAGAGAGAGAGAGAGAATCGAGAGAGAGAGAGCGAGAGAAAGCGGAAAGGAGTTAAGAGAGGCCCGTGGACAATGCAGAACGAAAGGCAAGCCGAGAGAGCTAGAGAGAGCGAAGAAATGATCGAGGAGAAGAGAAGGACTGAGAGAGTAGGAAGTAGAGCCACAAGAGGAGACTCACGAGAGAGAAGAGAGATAGATTGAGAGAGAGGCGTGCAGACGAGACGAGAGACCGAGACGTTAGAGAGAGCAGCGTAGAGAGGAACGAGAGATGAAGAGAAAGAGAGAGAGAGAGAGAGAGAGAGAGAGAGAGATAAAGAGATAAAGAAATAAAAAAATAAAGAGAGAGAGAAGAGATGAGAAGGGAGTGTGGTGAGAGAGATATGTAGGAGAAGGAGAAGAGATAGAGAGAGAGAATTAAAAGAGAAAAGACAACGCAAGGGAAAAGATGAGAGAGGAGAGAAGAGAGAAGCAGCAGAAAGAGAAGGACCAGGACCGGAAGGGGTGGGTTTCCGAGAAATGGTAGCGCATAGTGGGACGGGCGATCGGAGACGGCCTAAAGTCCCAGTTTGCAGAGGCGAGGACGCCCCATAGGACTCAAGGAGAGAGGAGGAGGAGGAGGAGGAGGGGGAGGTAAAGAAGGAAAGCGAAGAGATGAAGGGTAGGAGGGGGGAGAGGAAAGGGGGAGGAGGAGGAGAGGAGAAGGAGAGGATGGGAAGAAGAGTTGGCCGTGGGTAAAGGAGAAAGATAAAATATAAGAAAAAGAAATAGCTAGGAATACATATATAGATATAGATAGATACCTAATCGTATAGATAGATACAAATATGATATCGATAGATACAATTTATTAAAGATCGCTAAAAGATCTAAAGAATAAGAAGAAAAATATCTATAGCACGATAGTATATAATATATATAATATCTCAAAAAAAAACCCCCCTCCCCCCCACCCCCTACCACACGATAAGATATCTAATATATAGATATAGATAGATACATATATAGATATAGATATATATATCGCGATAGGTAGAGGATAGCTAGATAGATAGATGGGTGGATATTTTCAGAAGCTCTACCCAGCTAGCGATGGCGATAGCAGGATCAGGTGTATTGATCTAAAGTTATATTTATATATATATATATATATTATATATATATATATATATATATATATATATATATATATATACATTATATATATGTATGGGTACTATATATATATTCTATATCTGTAAATAATATACCATATTATATATATATCTCTATATATATATTTATACATAAATTATATAAAATAAGTGTTATATATATTGAATTATATATATATATATATATATTATATATATATATATCTTCATATATATATATAAATATATATATATATATATTATATGTATATAAATATGGTGGTGTGTGTAGTGTGTATGAGTGTTTGTGTGTGTGTGGGATGTACTTATATATCAAATATATCAATATCGATATCTATATATAATATCATATATAATGTAACACAATACCACACCACACACAACCCACACACACAGAACATATAATCTATATAATATATATATATATATATATATATATCTATATATATATGATATATATATATATACTATATATATATATTTATAAATATATATATATAATTAATTTATTTAACTATATATTATGTCTATATATAGTATAGAATGATAGATAGATAGATAAATTAGATAGATGATACGTACTTAAATAATACATACATACATAACTACATAGAAGCCGTGGAGCGAGTGGGGGAGAGCGATATGAGCGGAGGAGAGAAAGTCGTGAGAGAGAGAGAGACGTGAGAATGCGAGAGAGAGAGAGAGAGAGAGAGAGAGAGGGGATATGAGAGAGAGAGAGACGAGAGAGAGAGAGGGGGAGAGAGAGCGATGAGAACGAGAGCAAGAGGGAGAAGAGAGAGAGAGAGTAGTGAGATGAGGTGACGAGAGTGGAGAGGAAGAGAAGGGAGAGTGAGACGAAGAAGGAAGACGAGAGAGAGATGAGAGAGGACGGAGAAGAGAGAGAGAGGAGAGATAGAGACGAGAGAAGAGTAGAGAGAGAGATAGAGAGAGAACGCGAGAGAGCGAGAAGAGAGCGAGATGGGAGAAGATAGAGAGAGCGAGAGAGACGAAGCGAAGCGAAGAAGAGAGAGAAGAGAGGCGAGAGAGAGAGGGAAGAGAGAGAGAGAGAGAGAAGGAGAGAGAGATTAGAGAGAGAGAGCTGATGTTAGAGAGAGAGAGAGAGAGAGAGAGAGAGAGATAGAGAGCGAGAGAGCGATAGTGAGCGAGAGGAGGAGATGCTGAGAGAGAGCGATAGCAGCGAGGAGAGAGAGCGCATTAGAGGATGATGAGGATGAAGAGAGCGAGGAAAGTTTAAACTCCAAAGTAATACTAAAACTCCGACCGGTGAGTGATGGGAAGGAGGTAGCGAGATAATTAATTAGTACTAGAAAAGAGAACAAGATATCACGTTAGGATGTTTGTTAGTTTGGTATTTGTTCGACAGATATGTAACTCCCAACAATATAATTTCAGCATTTTGTATCACTCCGACACACGTCTGGTAAAAAATAAAAACTCATACTCGAGGCTTTATGATCAGCTTGTTAATAAATTATCCGTAGTTCATAAAGAATAAAAGGCAGCACCCTCTCTCTCGGAAGCACAGGCATAAGTAATGTGTGGTGAAGCGGTTCTCAGAAGCTGCGCTGTGACACAGCATTACTACATGGGTCAGAATCCTCAGTCGGTGTTTTTCTTTCCGTCATAAATCATAGTCCCAGACGCAGGATGCCTCGGAATTATCTTCCCCATAAAATCTCGGCCGAAAGGAGGTGAGGGTCGGGCCATCACATCTCGGATGCGTTTCCCGGCGTCCAAAAAGGCTTTTATCTTATCAGCGCGCCGCCTGTGCCGCCTGCGCCTCTGACGGTATGAATGGGCGCGTTGCCTCATGGACTTTCTTGGAACGCCGAGGATCTTGTGCGCCGGAGGTTCATGCGTGAGAAAATTGTAGACCTCACTGCCTGCCTTTACTTCGTTACTTCTTTAGTTCATTTACTTGTTCCATGTTTCTATTTTCTGCAGTTCTGTATAGTACAGGCGTAATGATGTGGGAATCGCATTCCTCTTACATAGCAATACACTCAAATAAAAGAGGAACAAAAGAAAATACAGTACACAAACAAACAAACACATATACAGTCCCTCACACACTCACTGAAAATCCTCATGACGCTTTCATTTCGCTGCATGACAAGTAGCTCCCGACAAAGTACAGAGGAAGATATGTTAACAGGCAAACGTCGGGTCAAGGGCGGCCAGAGCCGCGTCACGTAAGTACACGCCGTAACAGGACCGCCTCGCCACCATGCGGTTAAACCAATTTTCTAAAACACTTTGGCCAGGAGGGAAGATAAAGCACGAATCGTAATCAGCGATCCCGTCATTCCGAGACAGGTAATGACAGGTTCTCCGGGCTGGCTTCAGCCCCTCCTCAGGAGGACCCCCCCTCCCCCTCCCACCGCCTCCCTAAGGATGCATCCGAGCCGCACCTTGTACCGCTTCCCATATCCTAAATGCTACGTTATGAATGAGACCGCTTGAGGGGACTTTAACATGATTTGACCTGCGGATAGACATGCATTTACATTATTGCTATTTTCTAAACAACAACAACAACAATAAAGTAATGAAAAGTAAAATGATATCAGTAGTAGTAAAATTAACAAAAATAATTATAACAATAATAAAAACAGCAATAAAAAGGATAAGAATAATACTATTAATAATAATGATAATAATAAAAATGATAAAATAATAATAATAACAATAATAGTAATAATAATAGTAATAATTAACGATAAAAAAATTAATGATGATAATAATGATTATAATAACAATATTGATATCTATGATAACTGATGATAATCATGATAACGATAACAATACTAATAAAAATAATCGTAATAATGATCACCATTATTATCATTATAATTGTTATAATTTTTCTTATCAATATTATTCCTGTTATCAACATTATCATTATTTTTATCATTATTATCATTATTATTAATAATACTGTTATCATTATCACGATTATGATTACTTTTATCATTATCAATATCGTAATCATCATTATCCTGTTCATTATTATTGTTATCATTATCATTATAACTATCGTTATCATTGTTATCACTATTATCTTTAATATAATCACCACTATTTTAACTATTGCAATTATTATCCGTGTAATTATTATTACCGATATCATTATTATAACAGCAACAACAACAATGATAATAGTAGTAACAATGATAATAACAAAAACTATCATAACAGAAAGATATATAACAGAAGAACTACCAATAACAATAATGATAACAATAACTTTGAAAGCAACAAATGATGCAAGCAGCAATAATAACGACATAAATACCATGCTATCGCTAACAATCAGACTGTATGAAGTAAACAAGTGACTAAATGAGAGCGTATCAGAGCTCGTCCATAACAGAGAGTGAGGGAAAAGCCGCAAAGTGCGCTTGGCCCTCGGCTGTTGTGCCAGGCTTGTATCTTCACTTTTATTGCGCTCTAAAAACATCTTCCTCTCCGCTTAAGCTCCCCTCGCCGTGTTCATACCGACAGGACATCCTTTTTTATCGCGCATGGCAGATAGGCGGAGTGACTTGCCGTCCAATTCCTCGGCGGCATCCTCATCTTCGCCCTCCTCACCTTCCTTTTCCTCCTGGCCTCGGCTCCTCTGCTGTGATCCACGGGCGCAGGTTTCCCCTCACCTTCGTTCTCATCTTCGCAGTTTTCCTCAGTGAGCACAGTGCCTCGCCGGCGGCCATGTTTATGCATCGAATGTGTCCATATTACAGGCGAAGGATAACAGGTGACTGGATATCGGGCTCGGTTTGGCTGAGTCAGCGCCGTGGACATCAGCCTTTCTTGCCCCGTGAGGTTTCGTCATTGTAATCCCCGAACGCCCACTGTGGTTCTGTATGCGGCAAGCATACAGTGCCGTTGGGCGTCTTGTCGTTAATGCGCCGTATGTATTTATGTCATATATGATCACATATGAACTATGACTATCAGCTTTAAGTTACAAAATCGGCATCATCAAACAAATACCCGAGATAAAACAAGTCTTATAAATCAAATCAGAGAGCTTGATCATTAGTTCCAACAACACAATTATTAAAAATGATTTTGATAACAACGACTATTATGATACAAAACAACAAACACAAATATAAACCCAAATCTGCTTAATGTGATTCACTTAACACACTACACTGGACGACTTCCCAGCCAGCATACACCTCGTAACAGATACACTCATAAACAACGCTTGTCGATGCTTAAATAAGCGTTAAGAGGCGGCCGCATCAAAGCGCCTGCGCTGAGAGTCCCAAATAACGAATGAATTTATACGGCCAGAATACATCGTGCCAGCCCCTCCCAGCCGTGCTCTCTGGCGGCTTCGGTCTGGGAAAAGCCGTAAATACGCCAAACTTAACAACTAATAAAAGCGTTTTTACTATCACATCCGCCGCCGCCATCGCCCAATAACTCGCAAATATTTCTGTGGCGGTTATAATAAGCGTCATATTTCAAGAGTGGCGTCAAAGCGAAGGCAAGGTGAGTACACCTAACACCCTCCCCCTCCCTCCCCTCGGGCATCCCCGCGGCCTGGCTCACTCATCACGCTAGATATCCTTATTTGTCCCGCGTGGTCTGTGAGCCCTTGTAACAGCGCGCGAGATCGCCAGTGTCAACATGATCGCTTCAATGACACTCATCCGCATCTCTGTGGCCAGGCTTGCGATCCGGGCGCGGGCATGCAGAGAAATGACCGTGGTGGGCGGCTTGGGAAACAACACTCATATCAAACTGCGATTTTGTATCATCACCTTGTCATAATAACTTCTCTCTTATCATCATTATATGGATTCGTACGTGAATACACTGCATAGGCATGTGCAAATATGTGTATCTGTATATATACTGCTTATCAATATATCCATCTGTATATAACATTAAACTTGATTGGTTGTGGGTGTGGTGTGTGTGAGTGTGTGGTTGGTTGTGTTGGGGTTGGGGTGGGGTTTGGTTGTTGTGGTTTATGTTTAGTAGTATGTATGTATGATGTAGTAGATATATATATATATATATCTATATTTATATATAATATATATATATATATATATATGTAAATATAATATATATATATATAACTATATAACTTAGGTGTGTGTACAATATTTATGTGTATATTATATATTGTATTTTTTTTTTTAATATTTATATTTATATCTATATATAATATATATATATTAATATAAAATATAAATATTTATATAGAATATATATATATATATATAAAAATAATATGCATATTATATATATATATATACATATATATACATATAAATAATATAAATATAATACATATCATATACATATACATATGATATTTCATAATAATATAAGATATACATATATATAGATATATTTATATATATATAACCTATATATACATATATATACATATCTACATATATATACATATATATATATACATATATTACATATATATATATATATAATTATATATTATATACATATAAATATATATATATATATATAATATTCATATATATATATATATGTAGTGTATATATATTATATATATAATATATACATTATATATCTATCTATCTATCTATTTATATATACACACATATATATAATAAATATAAATATATATATTAACGTATTGGTACATATATATATATATATATATATATATAGTATATAATATAAATATAAATATATATATATATAGATGTCTATATATATATTATTAATATATATATAATAGTATATATATATTAATAATATTTATATATACAGTGGGTATGTATAACAACAACACACACACTCACACACACACACACACCACACACACACACACACAACATATATATATATATTATATCATATATATATATATATATACGTTTATTTATATATATATATATAGATATAATTATCTGTATATATATATATATTTAAATTAAATATATATATATATATTTATTTTTTATATAATATATATATATATGTATGTTATATATATATCATCTATATATTTAGTATGTATATATACATATATATATATTTCATAAATCTTTTTATGTGAATATATATATATATATATAATATATATATTATATATATATTAAGATAATATATATATATATATGTGTGTGTGTGTCTGTGTGTTGGTGTGAATTGGTGTGTGTGTATGGTTGTTGTGTGTGTGTGTGTGTTGTATGTATGTATTGTATTTAGAGATTTAGTATATATATATATATATTATATATATATATATTATATAATATTTATATATATTATAAACACACATATCCATATATACATTTTACATTCACACACATATAATTTGTAATTATATGAATAAATTATCTGTTAAATCTATAATATATATTATATATTTTATATATATATAATATATATATATGTTTATATATATATATATATATATCTATATATATATATATATATATATGTATGTATGTATGTATGTATGTATTGTATGTATGTCTATTATATATCTATCCTTCTATATAACGTTGTATTTCATATATATATATAATATATATATAGTATTATATATATATATCTATATATATATTAATATATATAATTATACACACAACCTGCTATATATTAAATTATATATATTATATAATATATATATTATATATATATATATATATATATATATATATATGTGGTGTGTGTGGTGGGTGTGTGTGTGTGTGTGGCATTTATTATATTTTTTATGTATGTATAGATATAAATTTCTATTTATATTATATTACAATATATATTTGTTTAATATATATATATATAGTATTATAAATATATAATATCTATATATAATATACCATACATAAACACAAGGTAACTATATATATATATATGATATAAGAGATATATATATTATATATCTGCTAATATATATATATATATTATATGTATGTATGTGTGTGTGTGTGTGTTAAGGTGTGAGTGTGTGTATAATGTGTGTTGTGGTGTGTGTTGTGTGTTTATGTAATGTTATATATAGAGATTTTATATATATATTTCCTTATATATTTGGATAAATAGGTAAGGGTTAAGATCTATATATATATATATCTAGATATATATATATCTATATATACATTATATATTAATATGTATATAGTATAAGGTTATACATATTATATATATATATATATTATATAGATAATATATATATTTATATATTTATATATATCAGACCTATATATGTATGTATATAATATATATAACATATTATATATTATACCTATTATTTAATATATATATATATATATATATATCTATATATATATTATATATTAATTTATATATATATGGAATAATATATAAACAATACATATATATATGTAAATATATATTATTTATATATATATATTTATTATATATATATATATATAGTTATTATACTATATATATATATGCAGTGCGTCCATGGTGTGTTTTCTTCTTAAGTAACTAATCAATCAGCAAATCACTCAATTTGCGAAACAAATAGAAAGCAGCGCCGCCAAGCGCCGGGCGAGGGCGGTGAGGCCGAAGACCGCGACAGAGACGGAGC
>NW_028234429.1:9919006-9924006 GCF_977035675.1 Penaeus japonicus | reverse complement strand
ATCCTCATTCCGAAGGTGGCGCTATTTTGGCGTGCCTCAGGACATGCGGTGATCATATCCTTGCTCTGATACTTCTCAATACTGTCGAAATGCACACCTCTGCGAGGCTAGTCAGCGTATAATGGCAGCGCTCACTCCATTCTTCCTGGCGATATCTCTGGGAATACTTTTTGCCTCTCGCAGAGTGCGGCCGGAGATTAGAAGCGAGGCAAATGCTCATCAGAATCATTTATTACACCAGGAATAAAAGGGTTCACATTTTACCCGTGAACAAAGTGGTTAGAACGACACAGTTCCTAATTACAAAAATAATTACGTTGCCTGAGGCACCTTCAGCCTAAAGGGTTGCCAAGTCGGTATTTTTCTAACCAATTTCAGATTTTTCCCTAAACCCTCTGAGCGGAAATGAGGATGCTGAAGTTCATCCTGTCTTCCATGCACTTCCTAGTGTCATGCAAGGCTTTCACTTCGAAGAAGAGCGAAAGAAACCAGCGCCTGATTGCCAGAAATACAACTACGTTGTTTGTAGTAACTTGGAATTTATAATATTAAAGACAATTAAATGCCTTCTCGCCTGCAACCTGCCGACCTTTCACGTATGGCGCTTGTCGATGTGTGGAATATACATATGATTCTTTCAACACAAAACAAACACTCACACACTCACACACACACATCGACCACACACATATACACACATATACACACACACACACACACATATACACACACACACATATACATATTTATATATATTTATATATATACATATATATATATATATATACATATATATATATATATGTATATATTATATATATATATCATATATATATATATATATATATATATATATATTATATATATATATATATTATATATATATATAGTATATATATAATATATTATATATATATATATTATATATATATATATATATATACATATAATATACAATATTACATATATATATATATATATATATATATATATATATATATATATATATATATATATATATATATATATATATATATATATGTGTATATGTGTGTGTGTGTGTGTGTGTGTGTGTGTATAAAGAGAGAGAGAGAGAGAGAGAGAGAGAGAGAGAGAGAGAGAGAGAGAGAGAGAGAGAGAGAGAGAGAGAGAGAGAGAGAGAGAGAGAGAGAGAGAGAGAGAGTGTGAGAGAAATATATATATATATATATATATATATATATATATATATATATATATATATACATAAATATATATATATATATATGTATATATATGTATATACAAATATATATATTTATATATATGTATACATTTATATATACATACATATATATACACATAAATGTGTATATATATACATACATAAATATATATATATATATATATATATATATATATATATATATATATATATATATATATATATACATATATATACATATATATATTACATATATATACATATATATATATATATATATATATTATATATATATTATATTATATATATTCATATATATAGTGTGTGAGAGAGAGAGAGACAGAGAAAGAGAGAGAGAGAGAGTGAATGAGAGGGGGGATGGGGGGAAGAGAAGGTTAGACACACACAGACACACACACACACACACACACACACACACACACACACACACACACACACACACACACACACACACACACACACACACACACACACACACACACACACACACACACACACACACACACACACACACACACACACACACACACGCACACGCACACGCACACGCACAGGATTGTGTTTTTTTAAACTGATTATGTTCATCTTAAAAAAAAACTCCATCATAACGTTTTAATACTTCATGAAAAGATAGATTAAATCATGATGATAATGATAATGACAGGGACAATAACAATAACAACAAAGAACAGCAGAGCTGATGTCGATAATAACAAAGATAATAATAACAACTAATGATGATAATAACAATAATAGTAATAACAATAATTATAATAACAGTACCCTCCTGTACCCTCTTACCCGTCCTCCTCTCTCCCTCTTCCTCCAACGCCTCTTCCCCCCCCCCTCCCCTCACCCCCTTCCCCCTTCTTCCCCCTCCATCCTCCTCCTTTACCCCTTTCCCCTTTCCTCCTCTCTCCCACCTCCCCCTTCCTCTCAGCCTCCAAGATCCGGCCCGAGGGAGCGGCGGAGGCGGCGGGACGAGCGCGGTTCGGTCGTGACGGAGGATTTGGTCGCTGCGTTAGTCTGATTTATCGTCAGGAGCAGCTGGTCACGCCCTCCATTGTGCCACCATGGCCATTATGCACTGCCATTATGCTCACACAATCCAGCCAACGCTATGCCCATACAACTGGGGCATAGCGGTCTTTATATACCGGCTCAGTGGAGACAACAGCGCTATCAAATTATTTGTAAATCGGTCGCTCCTCACTCTCGCAGGGAATCATTCTTACACATTCCTTCGCAGTCCTTAGGACTTTATACACGAATACATTCCTACATGCAAACACACACACACACAATGTATGTGTGTATGTATGCATGTGTATGTTTATATTTTATATGCATGCATGTCTATACTGCACTGTGAGACCGCGTACGGATATTACTGTTCACTATACCATGTCCAAACACGATAAATGCATCGATGCAGATCCAACATTCTTTGCGAATTTGCTGGGAACTATAGCTCGGTATGAGGAAAGCAATGCTTTGTATCATGGACTGAGGAATGGCGACAGTGTAACAAAGCACAGGAACTGTCCTCCAATTACATGCCTGTTTGCCTCAGCATTGTCGCCTTATGAGACACCTCCGATCCCGTGGCATTTGCTTATGACGAAACATCTCGCAAAACCGGTTGTGGAAGCTGTTGCCCTGCGCTTGGAACAGCAGCGGCCAAGGTTAGAGCGAGTGTCCTTACAGCGCTTTCATAAGCGAGTGAAGAACATCCTTTTCTAGAGATGCTTTACGCTGTCTCCATCCAGAAATGTCCAAGGATGCTCTAAGGAGAATCTAAATGATCTAAAAGACGTGAGAAAGAGGGACGGGAGTTGGTATCAGGACATTTCCTTGGCATTGTGACGGCCGGATGTGTGAACTGTTACCCGGAGCTCTTGTGACACCGCTAGGTATGCTCGCGCTCTCCCTCTCCCCGAGTCTGCGTCCATTAATGCTGCTCGTGCATTTGCTTCGTTTGCCAAAGCATTAATGACGATAAACCGTCATACGAAAGATAAGATATGCGACAAAATAAAAAATGAATGAAGGTACCTGATTGACAAGTTTTATGCATAAATGATAAGGTAAAAAATAAACTTGTATTACTGATCATTTTGCCAGTCCATTTAGATATATCAAAATAAATTCGCCATTTAACGGTCTATCCAGCGCATTATCAGCGTAATTTGTGCCCCTATAAATCTGGGAGACGAAGACAAAACACATTAAGTCATATGAAAAACGTAACACCATGTAACAAATTATGAGCGTATTTCAGAGGTGAATCCCCGCAGATCCAAACAAACCATTTCTAGCCTCGTAAAAATAGCTCAACACGCGTATGGTATTTCGTGCCGATTCTTAGCCTAGATATTTTCTTACGCGTAATATCCGGGAAGGCGAGCTCGCACGGGCGGCCGGGTCCTGGCGAGCCGGTCAGCGCCGCCCATAAAGGAGCAGGAAATCGTCTATCACGGAGGACAACGAGTAACGTAAGTGCAGAATATGATATTTGTGCAGCGCTTAACACAGCGGAGTCAGCAGGCAAGGAGGCGGAACAGGGTAGGGCAGAAAGGTGAGTTAGCAGGCCAGGGAGAAAGAAAGGGGGATAGGAGACAGCAGGGAAAGAGAACCTACGGTGAGAATAGGGATCTAACCAGTGGAGAAAAGGATAGAGCAAGAGAGGGAGATAGAGAAAGGGAGGGAGACAGAGAAAGGGAGGGAGAGGGAGAGGGAGAGGGAAAGGGAGAGGGAGGGAGGGAGAGAGAGAGAGAGAGAGAGAGAGAGAGAGAGAGAGAGAGAGAGAGAGAGAGGGAGAGGGAGAGGGAGAGGGAGGAGAGGAGAGGGAGAGGAGAGAGGAGAGGAGAGGGAGAGGGTGAGAGGGAAGAGAGAGGGAAGGAGGGAGAGGGAGAGGGAAAGGAGAGGGAGAGGGAGAGGAGGGAGAGAGAGGAGAGAGAGAGAGGAGAGAGAGAGAGAGAGAGAGAGAGAGAGAGAGGAGAGAGAGAGAGAGAGAGAAGAGAGAGGAGGGAGAGAGAGAGGGAGAGAGAGAGAGGATGAGAGAGAGAGAGAGAGAGGGGGAGAGAGGAGGGAGAAGAGAGGAGAGAGGAGAGAGAGAGACGAGAGAGGAGAGAGGAGAGAGAGAGAGAGAGAGAGAGGAGGAGAGAGAGAGAGAGAGAGAGGAGAGGGAGAGAGAGAGGAGGAAGAAGAGAGAAGGAGAGAGAGAGAGAGAGAGAGGGCGAGAGAGAGAAGGAGAGAGAGAGGGGAGACAGAGTAAGAGAGAGGGAGAGAGAGAAGAGAGGAGGACAGGAGAGAGAGAGAGAGAGAGAGAGAGAGAGGAGAGATGGAGAGAGGAGAGAGAGAGAGAGAGAGAGAGAGAGAGAGAGAGAGAGAGAGAGAGAGAGAGAGAGAGAGAGAGAGAGAGAAGAGAGAGAGGAGGAAGGATGATAAAGACAGGAAGGGATGCACGAACTGTCTGATAAACGAATCAAAGAGAATCAAGGAGACAAGGGGACTGACAAAAGACAACAAACTTAAAGAGAAGAGAGGGAAACGAGAATAAAGGGAAGACGAAAGGAAGCAGCGAAAAACAGTGCGCTGTTATCTCAGCACAGTCGCCGCGGAATAAGAGGTTAAAGGGAATAAATTGACAGGAAATGATGTCGGATTCAGGAGAGCGGGAAGCGAGCCAGAAGACGGAGCAGACCGAGAGACATCGAAGCAGCGACTCATCGAAGCAGATGACTATGTGATAGAGGAGCGACAGACTCACTGA
>NW_028234429.1:9874006-9884006 GCF_977035675.1 Penaeus japonicus | reverse complement strand
CACACACATACACACACACACACACACACACACACACACACACACATATATATATATATATATAGATATATATATATATATATATATATATATATATATAATATATATATATATATTATATTATATATATGTTTGTGTATGTGTGTGTGTGTGTGTGTGTGTGTGTTTATATATTTTTTTATTTATATATATATATATATATATATATATATATATATATATATATATATATATATATATATACATGTATAATGTATACATGTACATAGATACATAGACACACACACACACACACATACACACACACACACAAACATATATAATATATATATATATATATATACATATGTATATATATATACATATATATACATATATATATTATATATGTGTGTGTGTGTGTGTGTGTGTGTGTGTGTGTGTGTGTGTGTGTGTGTGTGTATACATATATATATACATATATATATATATATATATATATATATATATATATATATATATATATATATATATATATATATATATATGCACACATAAATGCATGCATGTATACACACTGCACCGTTATATCATATAACCCATGCGTTTAAAGATAAGTTTGACCTCGTGGCTGAGACTGAGAAAGTGAATTAGCGTGTGGTCGAAGCCGATCCCTTTGAGGTGAATGAGTGTCTGACTTAATCACCATCGAGTTGGAACTGACTGTACAGGTGTAGGAGCGCACCCAAGTGTGTAGCTGGGAGGGAGAGGTTATTACCAGGCTGAATGTGAGAGTCAGCAGGACTTTCGCTCATTTAGTGTGAGTGTAGGTGTTGCCACTACCAATACTTACAGACGCTCTAGTCCGCCCAGGTCGCGGAACGCGCCCCTTTCCACCGTCTGAATTTCATTATCCAACAATGTCCTGCAAAAACATCATCCACGGTTAGCTGACTGGAAGACATTGGCTTTCGCGGAAGAAAAAGGAAGAGAGGGAAAAGGCGGGAGAGGAGAGGGGGACGAGAACAAGGAGGGGGAAGGAGAGTGGATCTGTTTGCTGATGGGATGAGATCGGTCGAACAAGGAAAGAAGGAGCTCACATAGCGGGGAACAAGAAGGAAAGTGGGAAGAAGGAGAAGAGAAAAAATAAAGAACGGATCAGTCTTCAATTGGAGGAGGAAGGCGAAAAAAAAATGAAAAAAGGAGAAGGAGAAGGAGAGGGAGGAGGGGGAGGAAGAGGAGGAGGAGGAGGAGGAGGAAAAGGAGGAGGAGGGGGAGAGGACGATATAGAGAAGTTGGCGGAGGAAGTGCAAGGAGGATAAGGATATGGGGATAATGAGAGAAAGAGAAAAAGGAGATATAAAAGAGAAAAGGGGAAAGAGGAGGAAAGCGAATCGAGAAAAAGAGGAAGACTTTGCAGGAAGAAGAGGAGTGAAAGGAGGTGAAAAAGAATGAGGAAATATAAAGGAAGGTGGCGGAGGAGGAATGAAGCGAGTAAAAGAGGAGAACGGGGAAAACTAGGAAGGGTAGAAGGGGTACGAAGAAGAGGAGGAAAGTGAAGCGGCAGGGCCTTGAGTGCTGCCGCGGAGAGGGCCAGAGGGAAGGGCCAGAGGGAAGGGCCGGAGTCTACTGTGTGGACTACTCATGTGTCGAATGTGGAGAGGAGAGAAAACATATGGGCACAGACAGCTATACATTATAATCAAATGAAATAATAACCTCTACGTTATCGGAAAGAAGCAATATCTAATAAACATCCGATGAACTCAAATGATTACTTGTGTCATTCCGTATCACTACTTTACAGTTCCAGTCCTTACTTGGAATATGAAATTAAATTGTGTACATCATATGTGTATTTACAATGCATATATAATTCTACTAATTACTCGTTCCTATTATGAAATAATTGTAATCCAAAATCTAAATATGCAACAGAAATAAATAATTCAATAAGATATGAATATACAGCATACATCGACTATATCTACTCACTAGTAACTACATAGCATGCAATTTTAGCATAAAATTAATATCAACAAATCAAATGGAAATCACAACTATGACAAAAGAAATGGCACATGCATAAAAGCAAACTTAGAGAATGCTAAAGAAAGTAGGCTGCCCACTGATAAATGCCACGGGGGCGCGGGGAGCGACGCCCCCGCCAACCTACCTGCTGAGGCTTTCACGTCGCACACGGCACCGTAAGTACTGTGTCGTGTATCTCGAGTGTTTACAGGAGCCAAAGAAGTAATACATATATATCAGCATTCTATTCATAGATGGCAGACAGACCACTTATCTACGTTTTTCAGGAGCCATTACCGTTGTTTATACAGTGAAGAAAGGACAAGGTTGCACAACATGGGGGCACATGGGAGGAATTTTACATCGCAGGGTTCATAGGGTTGATAGAGTACCACATCGTATCGGCACTGCCATCACTGTCACCGTGGGTATCGCAGGCAAGGCTTCAGCACAAATATTTGCAATGAAAAACGATAGATGCTTATATAAATCATGCTTACCTTTTTCCTGTTTACATGCCTTCGAATCAACCCACTTGCTTTCTACCAGTGGCTCTCACCCTCCGTACAATATGTTATTCATCACCAATTACTTGCTTAACAAACGAACATACTTCATGCCACAAATACACGTGTTATAACACACATTCTCTATAAACCATCACTAATCTCTTCATATACAAACTGTGAAAGAATTAAGAGATGAAACTTATTCAGAGGAAACATCAATGCTTGAGCAATGCGCTACGAGATTATCCTGCAAGCGTACTGTAGGGCTACATTGAAATGCGGAATGAGCAGACTTGCGCCCGCGGGTGCTGTCCGTTCACGCCGCAAGCGCGAGGGTTAGCAAGATGTTCCACTAGTTGCCAACGATGCGGCTCAGCCAAAACGGCAGAAGATAAGTATGCAAGGCAGAAGAAACAAGGACACGACAAGATAGGACACCTCGGCTACTCACAAGCTATTGTGGCGCCGCGTGGGTCTGGGTGCCGCTAATCAGGGCCGGCAGAGCCAACAAAGGGCGCCGTTCCCATCTTCACCACAGAATTGACCACCAGCCACAAGCATCGATCATGATTTTTATATACGCTCATACAAACGTACGTACATACACACATAATACATATATACGTACACACATTCATACACGTAGTCCATAAATACATGCATACATACATACATACGTAATACACATACATATATGTGTATTAAGAATATGCAAGATCTTCGACAAATAACAACCTTTACACATATCAACCGACAACCTTTATCTCCTATTTAGGCCAGACAGACTCCCTCTTTCTAATTAATTCAACAGCTGATGCTGCTTCCAGTGACTGAAGTCATCGTATCAATCACTACGGAAAGGCTTATTCTTCGAACAAAAACAAATCCGCTTTCGTCTTCCCGGCGGCGCCTTCGTGCCGGGCCTCCTCCTTCCCACTGGTGAAGATATGATTACTGATATTTGCCAATGCTTCTCCGGGATTCAGTTACACGCCGCGCCAAACTGAATGGCTTCCTACAAAAAACGATGTTTGTTTTCACAACCACTAACTGACGCAAGGAGTCGTACAATCAGGGCGGCGGCCACGTCCTCACGCATAATTCAGTGGCCGGTCCTGAGGACCCCGCGGACCCCATCGCCCGTAAGCGGGCCGGGAGGCGGAGCTGTCCAACAGACCTTCCTTTAGCGCCTCTCTCAGGTAACGAGGAGACCTATCATCGGCTGTTCATCCGCGTCATTATCCTCGGTCTCTATTCCAACCAGGTAACACAGGTAACAATTACCGACCTCACTATTATCACCTTATAAAGTTCCTCTCAATGGCACCGCAGGGAAGTGGCCATGCGGGGACGTTTCACCGCGTGGTTCTCTAACCAGGTGGAAGAAGCGGTCGCCTCGTATATTATGCAGAAGAAGAGAAAGGCTAGAATCTGTGTGCAATCCAGAGCAAGATCAATGACCAACCTAACTGGTTGCAGAAATCGGTGAGAAATAACAATTGGTAAAATAGATTATCATATCTCTAATCCTGGCAAAGTACCTTGTGGACGACATGAACTCGAAATAAAACGCACTGGAGTGAGCTTTGATGTGGAGAAAACGCCGACCTATGCATGCCTGAGGAGAGGCCCTGTTTGAGGTAATGAGAGAGCAGAGCTTAAAATTATTGGTTGGTGTGATTGTCTTTGTGAAGGTGTGCCTCTGCCAAGATGACCCGCGCCGCGTGTGTTTTGGGGGAAGACGAGCAACTTTGTAGATGGTTTGGCTAATCCTTTACATCCGTTTATTCATGGATCTACTTTTCAAAGTTGAGGCCTCAGTGCGAAAACAAGCAAATGAAATCAATCTAAATAAGAGCATTCATGATCTGGTTTAAAGTTACGAACCCTTTCTCAATGCCTTTTTTCGAAGGCCTTTTATTTGGCAGGTAGAAACCGTTGCTCCGAGCGGATGCCCTTCCTATTTTCGGACCTTATGCAGGAGTCGAACCCATTGCCTTGAGGACTCTACTGGCCCCCATTTGTGCGCGTTACCACTGCACCGTGGTCTCTTTAAAGAATCACGACAGATCTGAATTTCACACCACTGTTTCGCCATTCTGATGCTGTCAATAAGAGATAGCAGTAACTGGCATAACATCCTTTTATATTTCCCGAGGGTGCAGGCACACCGAGGGTAATCAACGTTATGCCATCACATGTGAACTAGTCTCAGCCCCAGCCAGATATGATTAATTTCATACTTTTTACCCGACCATAATAAAATACTATTTATCAGATTTGAAGTATGAATGTATCGCCATAAAAAGTAATTTTCAGTTGTTTATTTCATTATTCTTTATAACAGCTATTGCATCGTAACTTTAGCGGAAAGCTTAAAGCTACGGCATATATATTATAGCTTTAATACTTGTGCCAGTGTTAAAAAATGCCAAAAGCTGTGCCATTGCTAATCTGACTTAACCTAATCTATCTTAATCAATCATATCGCACCCTAACGTAACGATATTCCTATCACAGAAATCACATGTTCTTTTCTCAGATTTAACCTCTTTAACAGCTTTGCCGTACCGTTAGCCTATTTACTAAAGTGCGATACTTGACAAACATCACATGTCCTGTGCTTTTATATTATCTTCTTGTCATTCCAGTTGCCATCACTCTTATAAACCACCATCAATTGAATAACTGCTAAACCACCATCAATTGAATAACTGCTAAACCACCATCAATTGAATAACTGCTAAACCACCATCAATTGAATAATTGTTAAACCACCATCAATTGCCATCAATTGAATAACTGTTAAACCATCATCAATTGAATAATTGTTAAATTACCATCAATTGAATAACTGTTAAACCATCATCAACTGAATTATTGTTTAACCATCAACTGAATTATTGTTAAACCATCATCAACTGAATTATTGTTAAACCATCATCAACTGAATTATTGTTAAACCATCATCAACTGAATTATTGTTAAACCACCATCAACTGAATTATTGTTAAACCACCATCAACTGAATTATTGTTAAACCACCATCAACTGAATTATTGTTAAACCACCATCAACTGAATTATTGTTAAACCATCAACTGAATTATTGATAAACCACCATCAATTGAATTATTGTTAAACCACCATCAACTGAATTATTGTTAAACCATCATCAACTGAATTATTGTTAAACCATCATCAACTGAATTATTGATAAACCACCATCAATTGAATAATTGTTCAACCGCCATCGATTGAATAACTGACAACGTCATGCAAGTGCTTCTATAATGTGTATATTCCACCCCTATGCTACTAATATGTCACCACCGTTTACTGAAATGTAAACATTACTTTAACTCTTGGAATAGATGTTCTTTTTTTGTTGTCAATACGTCCAACTAGAGAACACCTTCAAGGTATTAAATGCAGGAGAACTAGCATTGCCTTGAAAATGATATTCTTTAGAACAGGTGATCGAAGGGTCCTTGGTCTTCGAGGGACCAGCCAGGAAGCGCCTTAAAGGATCACTTTTAATCCTAACTTCCGCATTATCTCCTTCCACCACCGTTTACTCATATTCTGGTCATGATCACCGAAAGGCTAGGTGAAAATAATCACATTAATGTCAAGATTCATTAGTTTATCTAAATTCGGAATATAATCGTAGCACTACCATCCACGTTTTAATCCTCAGATACAATGCTGTTGGGAGGCGTAACACGGCTGCTCAAATAATAATCTAAAACAAGACCTCATAAATAATGCAGTTCAAGAAGCCTAAACAAATGTCTACTCATCTGTCACACGAACACCAAACCTGGATATTCCACGCACATGACGTCAGACAAAGCAGGCAAATGCGATGTCTTGACCGTAAATATAAAGTAACAGCTGTTTCAAAGCATCGCTAACACTGTTTATAAAAGACCGAAGAAAGACGAAGAAAGTCATAAGTTGTCAAGTATATGATACACAAGCATACATACATACACACACAAATGCAGACACACATTCACGCATGCATGTATGTAGGTATGCATGTCTGTATGTATATATTTATGTATGTATATGGTTATGCAGATGTATATGTATATGTATGTGTGTGTGTGTGCGTGTGTGTGTGTGTGTGTGTGTGTGTGTGTGTGCGTGTGTGTGTGTGTATATGTGTGTGTGTGTCTGTGTCTGTGTCTGTGTCTGTGTCTGTGTATATGTATGTATATGTATATATATATGTATATATATATATATATATATATGTATATATATATACATACATATATATATTTGATAATAGTAATAATAATAATAATTAGTGTAGTAGGTGTAGTAATGATGACGATCATGACGACGACGACGATGATAATGACGATGATGATGATGATCATCATCATAATGATAATAATAATGAAAATAATAATAATAATGATAATTATAATGATAAAAATGACAATTGTGATCCTAACAGTAATGATAATGATAATAATAATAATGTTAAAATGATAATAGTAATGATAATATTGATAATGATACTACTACCACTACTTTTACTACTAATGATAATAATAATAATGATGATTATAATGTTAAATATGATAATGATGATAACAACGATAACAATAATGATAACAAGAACAGCAACAACAACAATAATATCAGTTAGATGACAGCCTTTGTCCACACGTCTTCCTCTCGCATGGCACAGTTCAGTCCCATCGCATTTCCGTTCGGTCTTCCTATTCATCGACCGTTCCCGCTGAGGGACCTACTTTTGCGAGTCTAAAATTAATGCATCTATATTTTAAAGTAGTCACATCACGGCAGTTGATAGGAGTAACGCGAACCGCACATTTTCATTGCAAACAGCGATTAATCTTATCATTCCTCCATACACTTAAAAGCTGTCTGTTCGATAACGGGCGTACTTAGGCGGCGTGGACTCCAAAATGTACTTTAAACAGACATTTCTAAGCCTTCCAATTGCCCCTATAATAAACAGAGACGCTCGGCTCTTACTTTGCAATCGCGTTTCGCCTCCCCGCCCGCCCCTACCCTTTCCCATCCTCCTGCCGCCCACAACACAAGGTATGTATTATCCGTGTTGGCGGGCGGGGGCCTCGCCAGCACAGATGATGGGGCCGAGGACGTGGGCTGCATATGCTTAGCGCCGGCACGCAAACCTTCGCCAGGCGAGTACGGGAACCCGTCAGGGGAGGCTGGCTCATCCATCATGACAAAATATTTAGCAATTAATATTTCTAAGGTAAGGAACAAATATAGTTTCCATCACCATCTTTCACTTCTATAGCAGGGAATTATCATTTTCTTATCCTGTCTGTTTACTTAGATAAAGTGTTTACACATACTTAATCACGCTATAAACCTTTCTGATTCATCAAGAACAGATCTTAGTATCGCTCTAGGCAACCTTCCGAGGCCGACAGGAGCGAGGGCGCAATAACTTCCTTGCTTCACGCAGCGGTAACGAGAAAGTAATCAAAGTATGGAGAGTTAGGAACAACATCACTGTCTGGCTGATAATGAGGTGTTGAAGAACATGCAGCCCGTCGGGAGATGCCGTGTGATTTTACTACCTTTGCCATTGCTATAATGTTATGCCTGCTTTAAGTGTGCACTAGATTTAGCTATAGGGAGACACGAATAAAATGTATTGTATATCACACATAGTGTTATTCCATCTAGGTAATACCCTGTATCAATAATAAGAAACAGACAAACACACGGGTTCTTACACGCGAAGATATGATGCATCACTCCAGTCTCGCCAGCAACGGCAACGCACCTCTCCACTGTGGCCTTACATCATCAGCTTAGTCACACAACAACGTCTCTTGCTTCCTATGAGTTATTCTAGCATTTCTAACAGCATATCCAGCGACCAGCTCTTCCCCTTACTACAGTTGTCGAGCAGAAATTCATGTTTTGATGCTGCAAGTGACTAGACTATTTTTATGTATGTGACTCAGGATTTAGCTGTCTCTTCCGCCTGAAACATTTTGCAATGCGTCATCATTGGCTCGTCCTACAATGGTCCTGGAAAGCTTAGCTGCGCTACGTAACTGTTCAGGCAGCCTTGCTCAAAGCAACAGTAAAAAAAGACAGTTTACACATAAAAGAAATGTGAGATCAAAAACGATCAAGGCCAACTGCCCCAGGTCCAGGGAAGGCAACACCAACAAACACGGTGAAAAAAATCAGAAATCTTTTCAGTTCAAATGACGGAGAAAAAAATAAATACCAGAAACATTTGCTGGCTGTACAATTTCAAACATTGAAGTACCAATTCCCAAATACAGTACACACTGGCGATGACGTGTACACCGCCTAGCAATAAACAAAAAATGGTAATAGGAAAATTGGTTTTGCGATGTGCGACCGCCATGGCAATTGTTATACTTCGTTCTATATATGGAAATCGGAAAGAGTTTGTGCTGAACAGAGACATGTTCAAGTATGCGCACTGGCCTCTGATAGAAACTGTGAGGGGAAGGGAGGAAGAAGAGAGGAGAGAGAGGATGCAGGGAAGGGAGGAGAAAAGAGGGATGTTAGTCAGGTAGGTAGATAGATAGGTACGGGGAGAGGAAGGAAAACGCAGAAAGAGAGAGAAGGGGGGGGGAGAGAGGGGGGAGGGGGGAGGGAGGGAGGGAGGGAGGGAGGAAGAGAGAGAGAGAGAGAGAGAGAGAGAGAGAGAGAGAGAGAGAGAGAGAGAGAGAGAGACAGAGACAGAGAGAGAGAGAGAGAAAGGGAGAGGGGGGATGAAAGAAAAAAGAAAAACAGGCTTACCTAATAGGGATTACTTAATTCTCCTCTTACCTGAGAAGATGCTAATTGCGTAAGCTCTTCCATGTATATTAATGTTCTTATTTTTTAATCTAGCATCCTCTTATTTCCCGATCATCCTCACACACTCTCTCACAGCTCTGTCTTTCTCTCTGTCTCGTGAACCCTCACTCTCACCCCAACAATAAAGTCTCCGATTGTTTCCCCTCCAAGACATCAATTTCCCCTTTCTCTCCCCCTGCGTCGTTACCTCCACGGCCCCTCCCCCTGCTGGTCCCTGGCGAAACAGCACCCATGTCTCTGGCCAGCCATTGTGCCAGTAGAGAGTATAATTATCTATAAACCCCTCAGGCAGGATTAAAACCTGGGGAATCAATGGCATCGCACCGGCCTTTGTGAGGGGCCCAAGCAGCGACGCCTGTCCCCCCGATTCGCTCGCTCGCCGTCCCAGCCGCTCGCTCCCAGGACGCACGTCGGGCCAAGCGTCATGGCCAGGCAGGCGGCGCAAGGACTTGTCCTTCGTCGAATCGTTTTCTTCCTTTTCTTTTCGTTTTCAAGAGAGCCAGAAGACAAGGGTTTTCAGACCGCCGCGCATGAGCTTTTCCAAGGACTATGAATGGCTCAGGAAGATGTATTTAAAGGTATCTTTACACTCATCGTATTTCAACACAGTCAATG
>NW_028234429.1:9846506-9849006 GCF_977035675.1 Penaeus japonicus | reverse complement strand
TTCCTGTACTTGCCCCCCCCCTTTCCTGGTACCAGCGTCTGCCAGGCTGCTGACACGCACCTCGGCGAAAGAGCAGATTACCGCGACGTGGTGACGGCTGTAATGATGATGAAGTCGAAAATAATGACAATGATAAGGACCCTGATTGCATTAATTGTGATACTGAAGATAATAACCCCACGTCAATACCCACACTATAAAAAGGAAGAGAAAACAACCTTTATTGATTTATAACCAATAATCTGATATCTCGAAGCGCAGCCACTCTGCACTTAGAAAGACTTAAGCAACAGATAAAACACTCGGCACAGTCTGGCCTTCTACACGACGATCTGGGCCAGATAATGCCTCTGTATTTTCAGCCTCGATGCTCCATATCAGCGCTTTATTGGAACGATGGGAGGAAATAAACAGATTCCGATAATTCAGCTGACCTATTTATGATATGCAATTGACGACGTGTCATTCATATTGTTCTCCTTTAATACATACTTTATGTCATCCTACAATCGTGTGTGTGTGCGTGTGTTTGTGTATGTGTTTGTGTATGTGTGTGTGTGTGTGTGTGTGTGTGTGTGTGTGTGTGTGTGTGTGTGTGTGTGTGTGTGTGTGTGTGTGTGTGTGTGTGTGTGTGTGTGTGTGTGTGTGTGTGTGTGTGTGTAGAGGGAGAGAGAGAGAGAGAGAGAGAGAGAGAGAGAGAGAGAGAGAGAGAGAGAGAGAGAGAGAGAGAGAGAGAGAGAGAGAGAGAGAGAGAGAGAGAGAGAGAGAGAGCAAGTAATGAAGAGGCAGGTATGCAGGTCTCCACGAAACAGAAAGAGAAAATGCCTTCGAGTCGTTTCTTTCTTATCGTGTTGGTACAGCATTTAGTCTGGCTCACTTTGTGTTACTAACAGCGAGTGGAGATAATATCAGCCAACATACGGTTAACAACCATCAATTTATAGAAATAATAGCGGGACAGGCGAGTGTTCATCTCAGAGCAAAACCAACACGGGCCAGTGCTGCGGTGTGGGGTGTTCGCATCACGGCAGAGCTGAAAAAGCGGCCTCCCAGCGCGCCCCAGCCCCGTCGCCGACGCCGTTGTGGTCCAGCTAATGACAGGTAATGATCCCTGGCAAAACACACACGTGAGCGGGGTAATCAACACCGGCGACTTGCAGCTACATGAACACCTTTGGTAGCAACAGCAAACTTGAACAACGTTATAATTAATATTAGAACAGTTTTGTGGTCGGTGTCTTTTTTTTTTTTTTTTTTTTTTTTTTGGGGGGGGGGTGGCCGAAAGGAGCCCGGGCCTTCTCTCCGGGTAGCTTTTGGCGGTATGGACACAAGGAATGCCAACTTTCGACAATGTGTAATTTTCAGTCACTTAGAGCGGGGGAGGATTAGCGGAATACGAGAATAGGAATAAGAGGAGCAGCTCTAGCGAACACCGGCGGGTTCTAAACCCTTCTTTAAGATTACCGCAAGATCATTTGGCGATCTTGCAAGGTCTCTGAGCCAAGGAGAGCACTGGTACTTTATAATCTAAAACACCCCAGTCCTTGCCTAAGTATTTACACGTTTAGAACGATAGATTGATCGATCGAGCGACACACCGATAGACCCAATAAAGTGATGGTATTTAATTTCTAACTCCCAAACCTGTTCTATCAAAGAATAAAAGAAAAAGGTGAACGGTCAGAAAAAAAAACAGTGGAGAACATGGGAATAAAAATGCCACCATCATTTGGTTAGTACTTCCCTCCAAGTGCCTTATCGTTCCGCCCATTCAGCATCGCGCAACCTCCTTTAGTCAACCTCTCTCATTAACAAGGCGCATCCCATTACTGGACCTCCCACTCTGGCGTCCTTTCGGCGGCCTCAACGACGACTCCCGGACTGCTAGCAACCCTAGCAACAATCTCCTACAACGCTAGCCCGAAGGAACCACGCTGACAAAGATAATTTTCTTAAGATATATCGTCAGTCTATTAAGATACATTCTGTGTACTCACACTATAGGGACCTTTCATCAATTCCAGGTGGATGGTGATTCCCGAGTCAGCATAAGTGTGGCCTAAAAAAAAACCTTCAACGTATCTAGTACATCATTTCTAGCTCCTTTCCAATATATCTTACTGACAACTCCAAAATTGGAACATTAATTAGCCGACTTTTTCCCAACAGGACACGTTAGTTTGGCTCATTAGGAGGATGTAATTACTAAACTGTGTTATCTTTGTGATCAAGGATGGTGATTGGGGCGGAAGGGCGCCGGCTGCCTCTGTATGGCATCTATTTATTCAGCTTAGGTAAATGCTCACAAACTGGAAACTAAGCCGCCACCTCTTTCTTTATATCTTGTTTATTGATCTATTTATTCTATCATTATCATTCATTTTTACTATACTACTAGCATCCATTTTCTTTCCCAGTGCATTAATTAGATCCACGTAAAACACACCACTATCACTATCTCATATCTTGCATTTACATTCCATAAACCCAGCATTTAGGT
>NW_028234429.1:9816506-9819006 GCF_977035675.1 Penaeus japonicus | reverse complement strand
TGGGAATGCACTGAATCCTGACTCCTTATGCAATCCAATGCTCTGCTTTAGAAACCAGATTGTTGATGGAGAATTCGGCCGAACAACAAAGAGCCCTTTCCTGGTAGACTGGCTGGTGTTATCTCCGTTACTTGCAGCATCAATGCCGACTCCTTTGCTTTCCCGGTAGGATTGCTCAAATGTCCCTCTTAGTCAGAAGGAATGTTACAAGATCTAACATGTAAAAATATGTTAAAAAGAATTCGGATATCTTCCCTAAAGCTTCAGCAAAATGAAAGTCACCCGAAAATGCAGATAACATAATTTCTTCCTTTACTTAAGATTCTCCATTTGAGTATAATTTAGATTTAAATCATCTATTTTTTTCTTTTCATTTCGTTGCTTGAAACCTCGTCATTTTCTTCCTCTTACATTATTCTCTCATATTCAGTCTTATTTTAATTCTAAATCGTAAATTCCTCTTTCACTATTCACAATACCGAGTTGATAATCAGACCTATTTTCAGCCACACTGTTCTATATAACTATATACGGCACGCGTCATCTAATGTGTTTACCAGCATAATAGATTTCAAACAGATTTTCCCCTTTCATTCTTCTTACCTATTATCTTCGTCATTCAAGTTCACTCTATCACAACAGGTGATGACGCTTTCATTTGCCCTTTTATTTTTTACCCTTTTTTTCCAGTCTATCTGGATCCGGGCTTTATCTGCAGCCCTGCGTCCGCGTCGTGAACCGGTGAACGGGGAACTGTATCTCTGATTTCTTCAGTTAAGATGTCATACAATTGTAATGTTCACGTGAAATCTGTTGCACGAGTGACTCCTTGATTACGAAAGGGAAAATTTCAAAGGTTGTATTTTCTAAAGAGTGTTATCGCTCATGTGTTTAAGTTGTTTACTGCAATGTCGTCAATGCATTGATAACAATGCTGATGCGCCAGCCACGTTGTATCAGATCTCAATTTTGCTATTCGAATTATATGCAGATTTTAAAGATGTGTCAATATTTTGAGCGAGGTCCTGATTGTGGCTAGTGGTGTGCAGATTAGGACATGCATTCCTCACATGTCCCTGAAGCTATTAAACTTAGCCAAGCTCTGTTGATTTGTTTATGCATCAATAACCATATTCAAGGAAACCAGAGCTGAGCCGAAATTTTAAAAGCATTCCATTAGCTTGCGGATTATGGGCATATTGCTCTTTTGATGAATTAACATTCAAATATCTATATGCATCTCTGCAAAGTAAATATTATTACGGTTTGGAGAATAAAAGTGCGTATAGCATACTCTGGGAAAGGGAAGCAGAAGAGAAAGATTCTCCCCTTCCTCTGAGAGCCAGCCTGCGCTCCACAGGAAATCCTTCGCCAAAGAGAATCACTCACTGCAGGCAACGCATAATGACAAAGTGGCCGCGTGATGGAGTCAGAACTTTATTTTCGTTGCCAGTGACTTACATCCTACCAAGACAATGCATTTATTTTGAAAGTCAGTATTTATATTTTGGAAATGAACTCGACTCATATAAATGTAAATAGACTGATCACGAGAGCGTAGCTACACACCATTCATTATTGAGGGAAAACATATTAATCCTCTGGTTAAAACTCTATAACAAATATTAAAGGATATTCGAATCCGATAGTCAACCTCAGACGTGCCAGCCTTTACAGTGAACCATCAAACGCATCGTGGTATATTAGTGCTCCTTGTCCCAAGCACCAGCGAGAGCGACTCTTCCCGTCTCCCCCCCCCCCCACACACCCCCGATCCCTCCTCTTATCTCCCGCTTCCATCTTCGAATCCCCTTCCCGTACGCGCCTTGATTGCTTTCCTCTTAATACGCTGTTCTTGAGGGCTGTTGATGTAGAAACTTTCCTAGATCTATTTGAACTGCCAAAAGTTTTGTTCTAGAAATGTAGAAACTTTTGTTATGGAGAACTTTAATGTGAAAACGTTTATTCTAGAAAATGGTGGATGTAGAAACTTTTGTTTTAAAGACCTGTTGATGTAGACATTTTCCTAGGTTCCTTTGAACTGCTTCGAGTCAAAATGAGGACAGGTATAGCAGGAATGGAGGAGTGGTCCTGTCGCAAGCATAACCTCGAAAATCACAATGATTCCAAAATGCAGTAGTATTGTGCGCCTCAGAGAAGGCCCTGGGATGCAGAGTATGACGTCGGATTGTAAGGCAATCGCGAGAGGTTGCGAATTCCAATAAACATCATGGAAACTGCATCTTAACAATGCTACACTAATGCTGCGGTGAAGGAAAGCTCGTACAAGAATCTAGAATGCTGATTCGTAAGAAACATCGTATATATATAAAAAAAAAAATGGTGAACAATATGTACAGATGAACATAAAATAAGTCCCTGATAGCAATTTTCTAAGAATGTAACGTAATTCAAAAATGTTCCAATGGTGTGAAGATGCAGGAGTGAGCTAAAAATAGCGATGGTGCAGCGGCTACAGCTATTAGACCTATCTATCTCC
>NW_028234429.1:9791506-9794006 GCF_977035675.1 Penaeus japonicus | reverse complement strand
TCAGTAGTTCATGGTCATTGTAAAACAGGATTTTTACACCAGACGACTTATTCACATAAATATCACTCTAAATGCGAACTCAAAATGCACCGATATATGCACTGGAAATTCGTACTAAGAACTGTATAAAAGAACTGTATTTTGCGTTTATTTACACCACGTAAATACACGCAAAATACTTGACAAGTAATTTTATGGCAGCAAAATACAGAATATCTATATAACAGGTTATTTCACTTCAAGTGCTAATTTTCTAACTGCTTACCCTCCAATTGTCCTATGGCAATACATCAACATACTTCTTCGAAGATATTCCGAAAGAGTCCTTGTGCATCAGCAACAGCACACTTGGCAGGTGACCCGACTGCCAACTCGTTATACTAAATATTATTCTCGGCAGTAATGTATTGGCAACGGGTCTCTATACCGCTGCCATGCCTCATCACCGTGACAATAACTCCATGTCACATGAGGCTACAATTCAACAACATTCTCCTGCCAACAACGTCAGAATGTCTTTACGCACACAAAATTACAAAGTCAGTAATATTCACCTCCTTAATTGAGGCCCATAAATTTACCAATCTGGCGGGCTCATAACCAAGGGAACCCTCGGCGAACCTCATACTGCCTAGTTATAGCTGACAGCCGCAATTATACGACGTATGGTCCGTGTAATATCCAAACGCAGATTGTTACCCCAGGTTTTTCACTCCTTTGAGACGACGTTTCAGCCCCACGCAATGTCTTATTCTTCGATGCTATGGTATTTATGACAATTTCCTACAAGACCTCGGCTGTTTTATCTTAAGTAGGAAAAGTTATTACCCGGATCATTATTCTGTTTAATAAAAGTTAGAAAAAAGGGTTCCCTCTTTTTCAGGGTCGTACTCTACGAGCGACTTGTCTCTCTTATCTTCTAATAAAGTATCGAGCGCTGACAACACTGCACCGTCCCCTCTCCCCTCTTCTTTGACTTTCTACGCCCATGCCCCTTAAATGTCAAATAAAGTGGCCTTAACTTCTTTCTAACAAAGTCAACTCAATTTTCTATTCATTCCACGCCTTTACTGTTTGGGTGTTTTTGCCTCCATATTAACTTCATTCATTTATTATCATATCTCTCTTCCAGCACAAACCAAGATCGTTTTCACGTCATATTTCTTGTAATTCGCCGAATATAGATTTATATGATAATCTCTCTCTCTCTCCCTCTCCCTCTCTCTCTCCCTCTCTCCCTCCCTCTCCTTCTCTCTCTCCCAATATATCTATCCATTTATCTCTCTTCCTCTAAATCTCTTTATCTCTCTCTCTCTCTCTCTCTCTCTCTCTCTCTCTCTCTCTCTCTCTCTCTCTCTCTCTCTCTCTCTCTCTCTCTCTCTCTCTCTCACTCTCTCTCTCGTTATCTCTCTCTATATATAGTTCCCCTGTCTCTGCCTCTGTCTCTGTCTCTCTTTCGCTCTCTCTATATATATCTAGTTCCTTTGTTTCTGTCTCTATGTCTAGTTCTGTAATTCTCTCTTCTCTCTCTCTCTCTCTCTCTCTCTCTCTCTCTCTCTCTCTCTCTCTCTCTCTCCTCTCTCTCCTTCTGTCTCTCCTCTTTCTCTCTCTCTCTCTCTCTCTCTCTCTCACTCCCACTCCCACTCCCACTCCCACTCCCACTCCCACTCCCACTCCTACTCCCTCTATCTCCCAATATATCTATCCATCTATCTCTCTCTCTATCTCTATATCTATTTTTTTTCCCTCCCTCCCTCCCTCTCTCCCTCTCTCCCTCCCTCCCTCCCTCCCTCCCTCCCCCTCTCTCTCTCTGTGTCGTTCGCCCTATCCTTAGTTTTGTCGTTTACCTAAAAGGACCCTTACGGAAGCAACTGCACTTACAAACTAACTAACAGGATTTTTGCTCCCCTTGTCCTTAAGCTTCCTGTCTGTTAATTATCTCCTCTGGCCATTTCCTCCGCCATCCCCGCCATCCGTTTTTTTTCCTGTGCCTCAGTATTCTTGGCTTGCGACTTCTCCCGGTGACCGTGTCCCTGCCTTCCGAATGCTTGGCGGCGCACGGGGCGTTTAGATTGGTCCGTCTTGCTCTTCTTTGCTTCAGATATTTGCATTTCCATGGCTGTGATAACTTCAGCGCACTGAGGCCTCTTCCAGCAGGCAATAACTTTCGACTGGTTCACCCCTTCGCCCTAGCTCCCTCACCCTTGCGCCCCTCACTCTTTTCTCCAGGCTACAACTTACTTAACCGCTCACCAGAAACGCCCCTCGACGCCGTGCACCATCCCTACGCTTAATTTTACTGGGCTTTTTTATGTTTTTTTCCTGCATAAAATATAACCCTGTGCTATATATATATATATATATATATATATATATGTGTGTGTGTGTGTGTGTGTGTGTGTGTGTGTGTGTGTGTGTGTATGTATGTATATGATGATTATTATATATTTATTCTTATAATATATACTATATTATACTATATTTATGTATACATATATAT
>NW_028234429.1:9776506-9779006 GCF_977035675.1 Penaeus japonicus | reverse complement strand
TACGCGAAAAACATCCCCTCTGCTGCTGCGTCTTGGGATCCAGCGATAGTCCCTGTGGGCGCCAGCCAATACATTCTGACAAGCCATACTCGGCCTTCGGAGCTCCGTCGGCGCAAGCGGTAGTTCAGTAAGCCTCGTATGAGAATTACGACCGTGTGTGAGGAAGCATCTGGGTTGCGCTGCCGACTGTTCATGCTTCAGTGCGCGGAACTGGGGACTACGTAGGAAAATGAGTTTCCATGTACAGGAGGGTGAAAAATTAATACCAGGTCGAGATAGTGCGCAATAAAGGTGCAGAATTTATTATCTCCGGACATTTACGATGGAAAAGGGTGCGTTTGTGATACAGGAAACCCATATTTATAACTAATCCGCTATAATCGGATTAACGCTTGCAAGTTACATTTTATTTGCTATGTGAGAGGGCTCACTTGATTGTATGGCTTACAAAATCTAATTTTTAAAAATAAGCCTTAACTTCCAAACGGTATTACCAACATGTCCGAAAGCAAAAATATATTTAAATTTGTTATATTTACCTTTTATTGACAGCTTTAATCACTAGTCATACAATGTCCACAAAAAGTGTGTGTGGGTATATGTATGTATATGTATGTATGTATGTATATATATATATATATATATATATATATATATATATATATATATATATATATATATATATATATATATATATATATATATATATATATATATAGTGGGAGGAAACATTTCACATTTTAAATGATATGATGAAATATGCGTTCATTAGTTGTTAAATCAGATAAAAACGACCTCAGACAATCATTACCGAAACTTAATCACAACTCAGTGAGGTACAATACGCATCAAAGTAATCGTTTACACTCCGAAAGTGTATATGAAAGTATGCAATAAACGTAACAGTCCCAGCTGTATGGGGAAGTTTTGCATCAAAGTTTATGCAGGATTAGGCATTGATCCCTTTATTTAATAGACGGCGTTTACATATCCCATAGTCTGGAGAAGGTAAGTAATTCGTCTATATTTGCATAAAATAAAATGCGATTTTATTTCCCTCGCCAAAGCCTCAGAGACCGCGCTGGGAAGGGAGGGTGAGGTGCAGCCAAGGCCCTACAATGGGTCCTTGGAGACAACGCTCGGAGAACAATTCAGCAAATGGAGTCACACCCGAAACGTAGGGACTCGCCGCCCCAGGGAAAGGGGGCGGTGCGGCTGGAAGGGGGAGTGGGGTGGAACATGGGAAGGGAACACCGGGCGCGGGTGATAGAGAGTGGATGGTAACGCGGGAAATAGCGGAGATGGTGGTGGAGGATATACAGTGGGATGGTGACTGAGGAGATACAGTGGGAGGGTGACTGAGGAGGTACAGTGGGAAGGTGACTGAGGAGATACAGTGGGAAGGTGACGAAGGAGATACAGTGGGAAGGTGACGAAGGCGATACAGCAGGAAGGTGACGAAGGAGATACAGCGGGAAGGTAACGAAGGAGATACAGCAGGAAGGTGACGAAGGAGATACAGCGGGATGGTGACTGAGGAGATACAGCGGGACGGGGACTAAGGAGATACAGCGGGAAGGTGACGAAGGAGATACAGCGGGACGGTGACGAGGAGATACAGAGGGACGGTGACGGAGGAGATACAGCGGGACGGGGACTAAGGAGATACAGCGGGACGGTGACGAGGAGATACACCGGGACGGGGACTAAGGAGATACAGTGGGAAGGTGACGAAGGAGATACAGTGGGAAGGTGACGAAGGAGATACAGCGGGACAGGGACTAAGGAGATACAGTGGGAAGGTGACGAAGGAGATACAGTGGGAAGGTGACGAAGGAGATACAGTGGGAAGGTGACTAAGGAAATACAGAGGGATGGTGACTGAGGAGATACAGCGGGAAGGTGACGAGGAGATACAGAGGGACGGTGACGGAGGAGATACAGCGGGACGGGGACTAAGGAGATACAGCGGGAAGGTAACGAAGGAGATAAAGAAGGACGGTGACTGAGGAGATACAGCGGGACGGGGACTAAGGAGATACAGTGGGAAGGTGACGAAGGAGATACAGTGGGAAGGTGACGAAGGAGATACAGTGGGAAGGTGACGAAGGAGATACAGTGGGAAGGTGACGAAGGAGATACAGTGGGAAGGTGACGAAGGAGATACAGTGGGAAGGTGACGAAGGAGATACAGTGGGAAGGTGACGAAGGAGATACAGTGGGAAGGTGACGAAGGAGATACAGTGGGAAGGTGACTAAGGAAATACAGAGGGATGGTGACTGAGGAGATACAGCGGGACGGGGACTAAGGAAATACAGAGGGATGGTGACTGAGGAGATACAGCGGGAAGGTGACGAAGGAGATACAGCGGGACGGTGACGAGGAGATACAGAGGGACGGTGACGGAGGAGATACAGCGGGACGGGGACTAAGGAGATACAGTGGGAAGGTGACGAAGGAGATACAGTGGGAAGGTGACGAAGGAGATACAGCGGGACA
>NW_028234429.1:9764006-9774006 GCF_977035675.1 Penaeus japonicus | reverse complement strand
TATATATATGTGTGTGTGTGTGTGTGTGTGTGTGTGTGTGTGTGATAGAGAGAGATTGAGAGGATCATGAGTCTTTATTTACGTTTTCGTATTTACTTTAGGGTGTGAAGCTTTTGGGTGAGGAAAACTGCAGTTTTCTTAGGATCACGCGGCCACTCCAAACAGCAATATATGATCGCCGTGACGTCAGAGGGCGCTGACGACTGATAACAGCTGATCCCACATGAGCTAAGACTTAGCCAACATCAACATATAAACGGCTCCCTTGAACCCCATCAAGAAGTGTTAACAGCGTTGCCTCTGCATCTTATCACATTGTGGGAGCGTATTTTGATGTCTCACAAGATTTGAATGGCATGTTTATATCTCTAGATGTATCCGTGGATTTTCCAACGGCAGGTCTGCCTCTACATCTTACAGAAACATTACGTCTTTTAACGTCAGCACTCAAAAAATCGTAACTAATTCTCAAAAAAAGACTCAAGAAATACAATTAAAACCAGAAACACAAATGAAATGTGATAACTACAAAGCTGAGCTGTCCTAACAAGACCCTAGCCTGACACGAAGGTTTCCTTGCTTCTTTCCTGGCAGCGTCCAGTCGAGCGAGGAAGACACTGGCTCTACTGGGACATCTTTTTTTATTCCGAATGTGGCTGTACACACACATACGCATACATAAACAAATATGAGCCGGTGTGTGTGTGTGTGTGCGTGCGTGCGTGCGTGCGTGTGCGTGTGCGTGTGCGACTGTGCGTGTTGTAAAGCATAGTTCTAGAGGCTTTGACACTTCTCGACGTGCCAAGTCGTTTCCTCAGTCTTCGAAACGACTGTTGTTTACACTGGCATCCATGCGAGTATACGCGACACATCCTGCTACGTGATACAGATCTTACAGAATGGATCCCGAGGAAAATGAGTGAAAAGTGCGATGTGGCCGCATGACTGCATATCCCGGTAACTATGTACCAGACTGTTGTGTGGAAGTAAACACACTGCTTAACCACCCGTAAGAAAAATAGTTTAATATCATCACAAGAACTGAGCTTTGTACTGAATAACTACCCTGCAGCTATTGTCTGCAACGGTTGATATCTGAAATCTGACCCCCTCTCCCCGCATTCCTGCTAATGAATAAAAATAGAAGAATTGAGGATAAAAGACGAAGACTTCATAGCACTTGACAGCAGCGATTGTCACTCATGTGCGAAAGTATTCCTTTATAAATAGATAATGTATGCAAATGACAGTTTTATTGGAATCCACGAAGTCTTTCTTTTGGAACGACTTACAGATGGTGCAAACGACTACTGACATGCCAAAATGTCGGTAGAGTTGCTAGTGCTTCGAAAACTAACTGGGTTAATAGACAAATTGTGAATATCCACATGGTAGTTGAATGTTTTGTTATACTTTAAGGGGACAGTACATGCAATTTCGGACAGGCTATGAGAGGCTCAATGAGCAGATTGCGCCTAAAATTCCTACAGGGAAACAATGTGTCCTAAAATTCCTACAGGGCAACAATGTGTCCCAGCGCCAGAAGTCAGGTTCGCGACTTTCCATTTTGAACTCGTGGCTGTTAGTTTCTTCCCATCTCAGAGGGGTCGCCTAACAACTCTTCCGAAAACGCTAAATGAAGTAGAGCAAAAAAGTGACCTCGTCCCTGCATCTGCCCAGCCGAACCAGCAACGCCCGCCACACACACACTAAACTGGTTTTAGCGGAAGCTCCCAATCATTAGGCTAGAATAAAATTATTTGCTTCTGGGCTTACTCCATATCCAGTGGTGACTGTCAATACTTTATCTGAATCTGCCAGACTATATCATTCTAATCCAAATTAATGTATACTGTTTCATTATATCATTCATAAACATCTCATAATCATGTACTTGCTCCCTTATTCTGTATGTCAATACCCATAGTAGATTAATCCCAGGTCAGATCTAGAAGCTGAAAGGTGGTGCCATAAAGAGAAAGAAGAACAGACAAACCTTAACATTTACAAAACTGTCAAAACTGAAAACAATCATGTCGTACGCCCCTGACCTTAGCAAATGTATCAAGCAGATGTGCTGTCTGACCACTCCCCGTCACTGCCTCTATTAAAACTCTGCTGTAGAACAGCAATCAAAAGCTTTACCCTTTGCTGCAACAAGATTAGCAATACTCTGAATATATTTAGAGTGTATGTATATATATATATATATATATATATATATATATATATATATATATATATATATACTGTATATATATATATATATATATATATATATATATATGTATGTTTGTGTGTGTGTGTGTGTGTGTGTGTGTGTGTGTGTGTGTGTGTGTGTGTGTGTGTGTGTGTGTGTGTGTGTGTGTGTGTGTGTGTGTGTGTGTGTGTGTGTGTGTGTGTGTGTGTAGTCACATTAACTACCATCAGCTCTGTGGCTCTCTCAAGCCCCGCCTCTGACACCCTCAAGTATGTCCGCCGTCACTGCTCATTTAGTTCATGTTTCTGCTGCGTTTTTTCCGTTTTTGCGTCGCCCCTCGCAGCCCAGAGGCCCGGGCGCGACAGCACGGCTGATGGGGATGAGTCGCGCTTTAATTCAAAGAAAATACACAACTATGTCGATAAATTATCTCATCCGTTCCGACAGAAGCTGGGAGAGGGAGAGGAAGAGGAAGAGAAGAAGGAGAGGATGGAGAAAAGAAGAAGAAAAATGGAAGCAGGAGAAAGAAGAGGAGGAGGAAGGAGAAGAAAAATATTATGATGAAAAAGAAGAGAAGAAGAGGAGGAGAATGGAAAAGAAGAAGAAAAGGAAGAAACAGAAGAAGAGGATTAGAAAAAGAAGAAGACGAGAAGGAGGAAGGAGAGGAGGAAGAAGAAGAAAAAGGAGGAGGGAAGGAGAAGAGTAAGAAAAAAGGATGGATGAAGCAGAAGAGAAAGTATGAAGAGGCGAGGAAGGATGAGGAAAAGACGTAAGATGAGAGAGAGGGGAAGAGAAGAGAAAGAGAAATATGAAAAAAAAGAGGAAGAGGATGTAAGAAGAACTTGATGAGAAAAAAAATATGACGGCGAGGAAGAAATAAAAGGGCAATAGCAGTGAGGCGGGAACAAATTACGGACGAAAGGAGGAGGAAGCGGAGAGCGAGAGGAAGGAGAGAGGAAGGGAGCAAGAAGTCCTCAGAGGGAAACAGATGCGGCGGGCTGGGGGAGTGGGCTGCGGCAAAAAATCCCCTGTCATTTACCAAAAGGAAGATTGATATCTCCGACATCAAGCGATGCAGTAAGATACTGTGTGTTCGGTGAGTCTCAAAGAAATGGGGGTGTATCTGTAGACATTACCATAATTACTGACGCTCAATATGACAATGCCAATAGTGTGATGAAATGTAATAAGGACCGTTGTATCATAATATAATAACAACTGCCATATAAGCACACGGTAGAAATACGCCTTATAGTTAATGATTGAGATAAAAAAATACTAAATACAATTACGAGGAAAAGGATGGGGAATTCAACTTACTACTTCTATAAAAATCATGCTCGAGAATACGTAAAACAGAGAAAAACTTTGTAAATATCAATACCTGATTTTCACGACAGCCCTGTCTTCTTTTTCATTTTAGTTTAGTTTCTGTCATGGAGCAGAAAATTTCTAACCTGCTTTGTCAGTGAAAACGTTATTCGAGTTTCTTCTCGAAAGACCTTTAATCTCCTACATTCAAGAGGCAAAATGTGGTTCCACTATCTATCTTCAAAACAGACTTCTAAATTAATGAAACACTATATTTCTTCATCACGAATCGGTACATTCAATTCGGAACACCGATCCCCCGAGACCTTATACGTAGATCAGAAATCGATCTTTTCGAATTACCTTCATAATGTGGCCTCCCGAGGCAATCCGACGAAAGTGGGTGGAGCCGATGGTGGCCAAGGCGAGGGGGTTGGTGGGGGAAGGGGAGAAGGGTGGGGGATTTATGATCACTTATACAATTTCTCCGAGCGTAAGGCGAGACTACGAAAGGCTCAAGTTCATGTACACAAGAGAAACGAATTTTATCTGTTCTACTCTGTACCCGGAAGCGTTAGGCTGTGAGTCTTTTAATGCCAAGGATATGTCTGTACATGTAATCAGTATGAGTAAATCTGCTCGCTACATCACGTGGTGTATAGCTATAGAAATCTTTTAATTCATAGCCATCAGAGTTTCCAAACTAGGGCTAATACTTTAACACTGCAAACGCCCTTCCAACAACCGTTCAGAAACATAAAGCATCAAGCACCATTCCTGTGTAGCCTCCATTCACACTAAGGAGTACAAGGCAACTCCTTTAACTGATAGTCATCAGTGAGTGTCATCGAGTTGACGACATTAATACGTGATACAAGCAATTACTTCTTGCTCCCTCGAAATGCATTTGTAATTTTTTTTTTTCCTCGACACACTAAAGTACCGCAACACACAAGAATAACATAAGCAAAAGGAATGCGAATATGCAAGAGGAGATTAATCCCAGGCGATGGACCTTGAGGAAAGATTACGCTTCTCAGATAAAACGGGTTATTCGTCCTCCATGAAAAAAAAAAAAACTTGCAATGTTGTTCTGAATTTTCACAAAGTAAAATAATACATCGGTTTAAGACTTCATCCGTATTCATATTCCTTGGATTCTTTTAGCAAGTAAATTTAAATAACCGCAAACAATATATCAACTTACACATTGCCACGAGCTGAAATGTGAGTCAGGCTTATAAGGATGACTGTTCTCTTTCTCTTTTTTTCTCTTTCTCTCTCCCTTTCTCGCTCTTACTCATCTCACAAGGATATTAATGACGTTAGTTTACTGCGGGGCGTCATGCCACATAACACAAATATTCACAGCAGTTTCCAGCTTTGCGCTGATTCTTGCAGCTGTCGTATCTCTATAAAACAAAGGTGATGGAAAGCGTGCGTTGTACTCGTACTGTCAAGTGCCTGTGCTTTAACACTTGGGACTGATATAAACTAATATGCAGAGCCAGACATGGATACATGACCTTGTAGATAACATGCACCAAATCAATATCATTTTTTATACCCTGCAGGTATACGAAATTCTATCAGGAAATTTTAACCCAATTATCCGTCTTCCCAGATGAAGCTCTCCGCGTGACTGAAGGTTATCTGATCACATAACTTGACACTCACAACATACTTTTCACCGCCTTTAACTCACGTCAGGTCGGCAGGAAGGCAGTAATCAGAGAGTCTCGCGTTACCTGGAACCAATATTGCTTGAACGCACGCTTATCACGTTCTCTTATTTGCCTTCATTCCACAAAAGTCGATTTTTCAGGCATGGAGACAGTATTAAATATGCGGTCGCTGTAACTGATATAAGTGCGTGATTACCACCCGTAAATTTTCTTTTGTTATAGTCAATCCGAGTAATAAAACGTCCAATAGGAAAAAAAAATGGCAAAAAAGGACAGGGGAGTTACATGTTTTGCATGTCAGCTTTCTATTCTGTAATAGATCAAGACAAATGCAACGCTGAGCTGTCTCTAAAAATGATGTTGCGGTGACAATCAACTCCAGACAAAATCTCACCTGCTCACCTCACCCTGTCATGGATAGAAATACTGTTCGCACAAGTAACAAATCATATCAAGTTATTGAAATTGTAGCAGAGAAGGAATTTTTTCATTAGATAGACTAAATTGGATTATTGTTTCACACGCTAGTGTACCAGGCTGGTGACACTGCTGCTCCTCAACAGCTGCCTGCTGATCGCTAGTGCCACGAAGGAAAGAAGCAAAGCGCCATCACTTTCCTCCCCCGAAAAAGTAACGGACTAAGCGCTGGCTGTCCTTGATACACTCGAGGCGTAAAATCAGTTAGTGTTTGCTGTAAAATATGTCGATGAGTTCACGCTCGTGTGATTCTTATTCTTCCATGTGTCTGTAAAAAAGCCAAACTTGTCCGCAGTGACATATGGTGAAATCAAGTTATTCTTTACACAAGCTTCAAAGTTACACTGTAAATCCTGAATGTAGAGAGCTATCTAAACAGCATGTTCACACCTATATCATATGAGCATATCAGCTTTTAAAAAAATAACCACAGTAGCATGTTGTTTAACCCCATCTTGATATGCGAAGATGCAAAATGTAATTGCAAGCTTTAATTGGGTGTGAAGAAAGTCTTACTTTAATCGAACATCGTAAGAGATAACGTGTTCTACCGCTAGTTTCTGGAACGAAGAGTCGCAAGCAGCGATCGGGTCGCAGGCGAATATGAGCTTCCTGCTTTCAAGCATGAAGATCCAATATAAATCCTTTGATACCTTGGCGTTGCCGTGTACCTTCTTTGCGCGTGGCTTGCCTGTCTTCATGCGACGTGGAAACTCTAGCACACGTTACGTCACCGCCGGGAAAGAAAAGTTCGCATAGTTACACGCAAAAAACTAAGTCCCGGATTAACACGTTTTCCACAGTGTCTCCCTTGGGTCGCACACGCCAGCTGGTCCAATCGCTTCTTTTTTTTCTCTCTTTTTTTTTTATTTTTTTTCTGTCTGTGGTGAAGTGGATCATTATGTCATTCACGGCATATCATTTGAGTTTGGAAGATCATGCAGTAATCGCATCTAGGTTATTGTTCATGAGATACGACACTAAACAATTTAGCACGTTGCAAGAACGACAATGAACGAAGCAAAAAATAAATTAATAACAGTAAGAATGATCTGATAAAAGCAGCGAACAGATAACAAAGACTATCCAGAGCAAGGACAAGTGCAAGAAACAAAAAGTTTAGCAATTGTTATGTTATAACGGTATTCTGAATTGAGTATATCAGTCATGCTAATATAGCACAAAAATAAACTTGTCTCTGCATTTTCATTACTTCTATTGATGTAATTGTTACAATGATAATCATAATAATAATCATAATGATATTACTAATAATATAAATTGATAATAATGATAAGTATATCAATAATAATCATCATAAAATGCTACTAAGAACAATAACGATAATGATAATAATGATACTGATGATGATACTAATGATGATAATGATAACACAATGATGATGATAATAATAATAGTGATAATGATGATGATGATAATAATAATAATAATAATAATAATGATAATAGTAATTACAAGGATAATGATAATTATCATCATCATAATAATGATAATAATAAGATTAACAAAATAAATATAATGATGGCAATGATAATAATAATAATGATAACAGTAATGAGGATAACAACAATTACAGTCATAATAATGCCAATGTTGACAATATCTAAAAGAAATATTACTTCATTACTTCATAACTATTAATATTTAACAATGAGAAAATAAGGTATAAAATGATGTTTTAATGATAACGCTAGACACAAAAAACAGGCTGAATAGATATACACAGTGAAATCCCACAAAAATGCCTTCAAGAAGTGAGTCTGTCTCGGGACTAGACTCATTAACAGCGGTCAGTTATCAACACGTTTACCAGCCATGGTAAAGTGGGATTTGCAAAGCGATAACGAGTCGACTGGTAAGGCTAACTCGACTTTACCACCGCAGTTTGATAGTAACTCTAGTTGATCGATTCCGCCAATCAGCGAGCGCCTTACATGATTCTTTAGGCTTCTCTGACCAATCCCGTGACATGTAAACAGCGAGATTTTCTTGTTGCAAGAAAAAATGATTAAGATTTCTTCTGTGTAAAATTATTTCTATATAAATTCATTTCCTTGAAGTATATCCTGTTGCATGATCTTATGCATTATATATAATGTAATGGTTTTCAAAAAAATAATATTTTTCTTTTTCTTTTCTATAGATTGAAATCAAAAGATAAACGTTTTCCAAAAAGAAATGCCAATAAAAAATTTTCAAATGAAGATTATGAATAATTGTATATAATGAATGCAAACTCAAAAATAAACAAGCAGTGAGGTGCAGTTTGTACTTTCTTCAATATAAATATAGTATGATAAAAATGAAGTGCAATCTATAAAGAAGAAATAAATAAATAAACATATATTGGTTCTTTAAAGACCTCCCTAGCTATTTATTACTCAAAATCGTCCTGCTCATTACGTGTGGAACTTTTTTTTTGCCAGAGGTTCGATAAGCGTGGAGGCCATTTCAACATTTATTGTTGTCCTTTTCCAGAGCTCCAATAGGCGCGGTTGCTGCTTCAATCGTTTACTGAACTCTAACGTATGAATCGCCAATTTCTGAATGAAATAACATTTGTATATTTATATATTTACTGTTTTTCAACTATGTCATTGAAATGAGATATGCTTGAATTGTTCAAATTATTAATTCTTTGTACTATTTTAAATGTTATTGTAGGCCTATGACTGCAAGCTTACGCTAGGCTGTGTGAACATTATTCTCGCTTATTTCCTGTGAATTTTCTTCATTTTTGTCATGTTCATATGAAAATGAACAGTTGCCATCATTCTGATCATAATAAGTGAACATGTAAACTAAAGTGTCGCCTTAAATGTTGATTTTTTGCCAAGCCTGGGGAGAGAGTCGTCGCTGTGATTGTCAGTGGACATACCAGCGCTCCAACCACTGGTATCTAAGTTGTTCATAAATACCGATGCGGTCTGTTTACAATCATAATTGTAGTTACCAACGTATTTATCATGGTAAGTGCTTTGATGAATCCAGCCCCCGGCTGCCAAAGGGCCCCCATACGATTCTTGTTATATTTGTCCCTTATTTGTTTAGTTCTTGACGACCCAAGTAAACAATAAGTGCGTTATCAAGACATTGCTATATTGCGGGTTATTGTTACAACGTATTGGGTAAGATATTACAAAACTAACAGAGGACTAGGGGAATACCTAGGCCTACATTAACTCCTCGCAGTGACAGTTGTCTATGGATGCGAAGCTCATAGAAACAGTTGAGTCGAAAGGACTCGTGAGACAAAGACCTCGACAAAAAGATAATTACAGCCTTGGTATAGAGCAATTCTTGGGAATGTCAGGTGGAGTGTTTATTAGCGACTATCAGAGGGACCCTTCGATCTGCCCGTCTTCCCTCCGGCGGATTTTCTCATGAAAAAACTATTACATGTAGCTTTTGTATCACTAACCGTCATATCATAGTCTGTATAAGCAAAACTAGAAAATAAGGATTTCAAAATGTCTTCACTACCACCACTATCATCATCATCATCATCGCAACATCTCCATAAAAAAGAGCTATTCTTCAGACAATAACAGAAAAAAAACTTGTTTTGAGAATGCGAAGTGAGTTCGAGTTAGACATTTAATCGCTGTGGAGCACATACCTTATTTTAAGATGAATATTTTTTCACCGGAAGTAAAATCGTCTAGGCCTTAGCTAACAGAAGGAAAAAGCTTGTCCCTTGGTTTCTTTTCTGTAACAAATTCAGGATTGGAATCGACACCGAAAGTGTGTTGCACCCACTGTGACGAAGAGTACACTAAACACTCACTCATATCCTGAGCTAATCTTCTACTGAAAATCCCGCCAAAAATAAGGTTCACTGCAGTTTCCATTAAAACAATGAAGTAAACATTCATAATCGAAAAAGACACTACCGTTCAAATTGTTATTTTACCTACGGCAAAATAACAGTTTGAACGGGTTATGTAATTCTAACCTTGGCCAGAGTTCTCGAAAAATATGGACGAGATCAACACTTACCAAAATAGTGAACGATGATTACGGTTTATGTGGATAAACTTTATTACTTGTGGAGACAAAAACTCTGAGTACCGAGTACTAATTAAAAATGACAGGCCTTAGTTTACTTTGAAACCATGGATGGCATAAAAGAAAGACTTAAATAAGGGTAGCCACAGGAATAGAATTAAATTTTCAGCTCTACCCCTATACATTTACAATACACCCACCACAATCAGGTTACAGCAGAGACTGCCAGCGGCCGATCCAAGAATAACAAAGATATTGGTTTCCAATAACGAGTTCCAGTACCTCCATGAATAAAACA
>NW_028234429.1:9751506-9759006 GCF_977035675.1 Penaeus japonicus | reverse complement strand
TTCGAGGACAAAATAATGGTGGTGCTTGTTGTAATAAATGCGTCGCCAAGCATTGCAAATGTACTAGAAGGATATCTGGCCTTAGAGCAAACAATATTCTCTTCATTACAGTGATGCATGACTATATTAAAGATTAAATTTGTGTGATATATGAGCTAGATTTGATGTTCTTAAAAGTGGCTTATCATGACACTTTTGTTTGTGTGGTTTTCAAAACGAGTGCTGGTTTAGCTTATTCAAAGTTAAATAAAATAAGCAATTTATGCATAAAACTGTTTTATGTGCACCAAACTAAAGGCAAATTATCAGGATTAAATTGACATGATGCCGTCCACCATTATGTCACTCTTCACGCCGAGCTTAACACGAGCCTGTCCGACCCAAAGGCTGCTACAGGGTTTATACAATGTCCCCGTTGCCAAATTTAATGTAAACGAACGGCCCGGCTTACTTATACGACTAGGTCGGTCGAGTTTATTGCGTGGTTTAGCAGCGATCCCCGCGTTCAGGGGATGGACAAAATATAATGCCTCTGCCTCTGAAGGCCTGGCCGCCATGCCTGATTAAGCTCTGGGGAAAGGGGCCGAATTAAAACCCGTAATAAAAATTATATTAGATACCTCCATATAGGTAATATTGCTCTATAATGTGGATATAAACTAAGGTATAAGAACCTCGGGGCATAATTGCGTCGCCCTACAAGGGTGTGGGGCTGACTGACCAGGCGGCCTGCTATGTGATCCCGCGTCGGAGCCGTCGACGGCACCTCGGCCGCTCCCTCTAATGCGAACTGCGCTCTAGATATTTACTCTTTTTCAATTACCCTTTTGTGTTGAACAGATTCACCGCCCTCATGTACACAAACAACACCCTCGCAATACAGACTTCACTACTCTACTCTACTCTACTCTCTCTCTCTCTCTTTATATGTATATACATATACATATATACATATATATATATATATATATATATATATATATATATATATATATATATATATATATATATATATATATATATATATATATATATATACATTTTTTTATTTTTCTCTTTTTTTCTTCCTCTCTTTCCTTTGTGTGTGTGTGTGTGTTTGTATGTGTGTGTGTGTGTGTGTGTTTGTTTGTGTGTGTTTGTGTCTGTGTGTGTGTGTTTGTGTGTGTGTGTGTGTGTGTGCGTGTGTGTGTGTGTATGTGTGTGATTGAAAGTAACAAACATGTTCTTTAAAAAACATAAACATGACTGTATGTGTGCATGTGGGTAGTATGTATTGATATTCCTATATGTTCTCTATCTAAATATGTGTTAATCATCAAGTTGATAGACCTGCAACGAGACATACAGTGTGGAGTTCTCGTTCTCAAGAGTGGTGCTGCATCATAACGTATTAACGAACTCTCTTTGTTATGCTGCCACACGAAAGTCTCGCAACGTTAAAAGAATAACCAAGTCTGCCTGCAAGATTGATGGAAAGTAGCGCCAAACTGCACAGGCTGAATTGATGAGCCCAAAACTACCGTAGTAGCGTCATCAACTCGGCAGGAATGCGCGCCTCTTGCATTATTAATGATCAATTTGGCAAGTTAGCGCTGTTCTCACCATAGGATCCCAAGGACTGTCAAGCTCCAACTATAAAAAGGATTGCCGTCTCTGTTTACGATATATAGGCCAGAAATGATAAGTGATTTTGATTGGAATTAAGTAAGTAAACAGACTAAAATAATCCTTTGAAAATTCTTTAACCTTAACATCTTTATATGATCATATTCGAAGAATGGAAGGCCACAGGGCCAATCAGATAAGCTACACCTTGACTGGCACAAGGCGGAGTGTCTACGGTCTCGGAAATGGACGCATCGCACCATAAGTATGAATTTCTTAACAGTGATACTATTACATTTATGATTAGTTCTGGTTCCTGTTTGTACCACCACGTTCCAGTTGTGTACTTCCATCATTCTAAATGAAAGGATAATAAGTGATTTTTTTCTAATGACAGTCGCTAAAAAAAAAAGGAAAAACGGCATACGGGAAAAAGATAAAATTGTTTTTACAATAGCTAACAAGTGTCAAGACGGTGTGACTAATGGGCGCGAGATGTGTATCAGAACTCTTCTATCTTTGTCTTAAATACTTTTTTCATATTGAGAAAAGGAGAGAGAGAGAGAGAAGAGAGAAGAAAGTGAGAGAGAGAGAGAGAGAGAGAGAGAGAGAGAGAGAGAGAGAGAGAGAGAGAGAGAGAGAGAGAGAGAGAGAGAGAGAGAGAGAGAGAGAGAAGGGAAAAAGGTCGAGAGAGTACTGGTGTGTTGACAGGATATTTGATGACTTTTCCTACGCCCGCACTGGAATCTTAGATAACAATGGATCGAGTGAGTTTCTTCTTTTAAACGATAAATCAGCCTCATTCCCTTCATGGATATAACTCAATTTACACATAAAAACAAGCCGAACATATCTCAGAGATTATAGCCAGATCATATTTTGTTCAGAAAAGAATCCACCGGAGAGCCCCTGATCCACGCATCCATCTCAGAGCGACATATCCTTCAATTTGCATAATATGTGGACATCCAGCACTGACGCAGCGTATTTTAGGAGAGGTTCCCGGGGAGTAGCCCGGGGGCAAGACAGGTACAGATGACAGAAGTGAATCCACCTGCTTAATGACTCTTTTAAGATTCAGATCTTACGACACACCGCGGCGGCGGCGTGGAGTCAGGAGACCGGCATGAATTATGTCGTGAGTTTCAGGAAGTTACGGGAAACATATTCGAATCTCGACCTCCCGGAAATTCATGATGTTTACAATAAAATGATAATAATCATAACGATAAAATAATGATAATAATGATAACACTTTGATGCTACTACTATTACGACTGCTAGGCAACTGTGCTATTATCATCATTACTGTAATATCAATTATCATTATTTTTATCAAAATAAATGTTAATATATGCATTGGTACTGTTAGTATTAGTGGTTTAGATACAATAATAAGCATTGCACAAATACAAAGAAGTTATGCAAATAAATAAACAGCGCTGGCAGCCGCGCAATATTTTCCCTTCTTTGGTCATCGCGATCCCGGGCCCGTAAAAAAGCCTCGACGTAGAGCACATGTCTGCAAGCGCCTCTCCTGAGACAGCCAGCCTTCATGGGAGAGAGCCTTACGATAATCAATATACCCTTAGCTAGGAATCGACAATCAGTAGCTTGGCGAAGTGTTGCGAGTGTGGGCGGGAAGCTGGCAAGGAGCCAGGGTAGGGCAGGACCTCCGCCCAGACAACAGGAGTCAAGCACCTGCACTCATTATTCCGGCCGCAAAAAGGGTGGAAACGCCCTTCTTCGGCAAACACCTACGATACCCAAATTCTCCCGAAATTTGCAGAGTTTATTTACGGGATTTAATGCAAGGGGTTGAGCTACGGTCATATTAAGTTTCATATCGTTTTCAGACGACGTTGAAAGGATGTGGAAACATTTTGAAGGTCCACAAACTAATGATAAATAGATATATCACTGCGAAAAAAGAAATGACATTCAACTCAAGTTGTACCTCCAGGAATCTCACATATTCCTAAATATTTGTCCTATAGCTATGCCAGAAATATTGATTACCACCATCATATGTATGTATACTTGACAGCACCGACCTTAGAATTTCTACAATATTTAATGAAATAACATGTAATGTAATGAAATGAAATCCACTGAATAAATGGTAGAAAAAACAGGATGTCATAGATAAGAAGGAATTATTTCTAAAATAAGAAACAAAACAATGTGCCCTTTTATTACAGAAATACGAATATATAGACAACTTTTTTCAAACAAAACAAAGTCATTTCCGTGTTCAAGGGCAGTATCTGAATCAATTATGCCACCCACCAAACAGGGAGTGCACGGTCACAAACCCCTAAATTGATGTCGATTACTGCTCCCTCCCCGCGACCAAGGCAAGGAATAGGCGCTTGATGTCTTAGGGTGATTGTAGGACAACACTTATTTCTCCAGGACACGACACCGTCCCGACAAGACCTAACAAAGCTGGAGAAATATGTGCTACCCAGTTGCCAGGAGTCCGGGATAGTGATCAGTGACATTTTTACCAAATGTTATTGCATGATGCTGTGAGCAAGGAAGAGTTCTAACGTTTTTACATAAAACTATCCTTGAATTTAATACATACTCGAACCCGAAGTGCCAAACATCTAGGCGTATGTGTGTGTGTGTGTGATAATAATTATAATGAAGGAAAACATGTGGCAGAAATGATACAATTAACGCGTGTACATATATTGAATGTAGTCATGAAACATTACAAAGGTGAACATCTGCACAACTCTAGGGTCTACCAAAGCCTGGTTTCAAAAATCCGTCAATAACGGAATGTTTTTTATTGGTCTCGCCTAGACCCCCAAGTGGTCTGGGTACACCCATTCTTACACAGATACATACGCACACGTGTGTACAAGTTTTAAACACATATCCTGATCCTATCTGGTTTAACGGCGACCAGACTGCGTACCGATGTATGGCTGTAATAGCATTGTTTGATTTTGAGAGTATCTCTTGTACGAAAAAGGATTCTAAAATGAAGAGGGTCAAGCCAGTTGGGAGCAGTGAACAAACAACTCTGAGTGCGTTGTAATGTGGAGAACGCTGAAAGGGAGTCCAGATCTTACAGAAATACTAATTATTTTCGATATTCTATTCCAATTGACATGACCTCCATATTTTAGCATCTTTATCCATATAAAAGATGCACCCATAATCGAATAATGCTATAACAGTCATGCAACAGTACATAGTGTCATATCACTTAATTAGGCATTAAGAAGTTATGGTCAGAATCAATGCTGTAACATTCATACACCGAGGCACGGTTTAGCCACCTACAGGCAAATACTCTTTTATTCATTGTTTTTCATCTCAGGTGGCACATTTGGGGTCGGCTAAAGAGAGTCAATAATACTCCACAGTGGGCTATTTTGCCTATCAAGGAGGGTTGGAGAATAGGAGCAGCCTTTCACAAATTCTCTTTCTGTTATCAAATACCTTCCTTTGTTCGACAAATATCCATACTTCATCGGCAATATTGAGACTTCCCCCGAATGAAAACATAAGGTATGCTTCTTCTGCCCACTCATGTACGTATCACGTTGAATTTAGTTTTGCCAAAAATAAATATTTCTTAATCAAAGTTAACTCAGAAACAATTTTCATAAAATCCTGAACACGAGAATTCACAAAAGAAGAAAAAAAATATACCGTACTGAGCGTTAGAATAGTTCGAATTAAATCATCCTTCGGCATCTCGCGAACTCGATGTTCTTCCTGGATTGACAATGCTCTTTTACAGCAATTAAAATTGTCTTCGTGAGGATTTGTTCTGGGATCATATTTCAAATATTGCTGATTTCTGGTCGAGTTAGCGAACGGATCTATTCCTTATCGTAGCGCATTCTAATTTCAAGCCACCTTTCACTTTCTTCTTTTTAGTTTAAGGGAACCCGAAATTTATGATGGCATCCATCGTACAAATGTGAACAAGATCTTAAAACAGTGCATAGAAACTTGTGCATAATGGATTTTACTTTTGTTTGTATAGAAAGGTGTGAAACAGTCCAAACTGAGCACTGTTTTTATTAAGTATTATGTTGATGCTCTCTGAGGTAATTAAAGGAAACTAAAATTTCACCAAACTGATCTATCTCCTTCGTGCAGCTGCTCATTCGCTTCTTCCATTCTTGTATTGCATTATGATTTAGCTTCTGACCTTCCCTCTTCATTTTCCAGCAGCATAAGTTATCAAGAAATCTTTAATCTCAGATTTTACAAATTTACAAACACTCGTTTAGAATCTCCAACGATCTCAACTTGAGAGGAGAAGGTAACATCTTGAATAGAATTTGAATTAAAAAAATGGATGCAAAGAATGTCTTATCTAGGTTAAGATGCTATCTCATTTATGGATTTATTTGCTTCAGTGTCTCCAGGAATAAAGTTAGTTTAGGTCGTAATAAGTTGAGAGTCGGAGGACAAGAAATCCAGACCGGCGTAGTTGAAATCTAACAATGAACAGATGTTTTTCCCTCTTTCGAGACACTACACATAGTAGTTGAGTTCAAATTTTACCTCAACGATAATGGTTGTGTTACAGCCACGAGGTAATAAAGGGAACAATATCAAGAGGAACAACAACAATAATAATCATAATAATGATCAAAAGCAAAAATAGGACTACGGAACGCGCACACAAGCCAGCGACAGCAAACGGAGCCATACCAGCCAAGACCATCCCCAAAGAAAGACGGGCTAACAAGAGTCAATTGCCTTAATTATGTTTGCTTTCTCTAGTTACCTTCCTGACGTAGATGCTAATGCGTCGAACGCCCCACTACACACATACAACAACTACATAACACATGTATGTGTGAAAATGTAGAAAATGAGAACAAGTGAAATAATAATTGATTCGTTACGAACCTGATAATAAAACATATACAGAAAGGATAAATAGGTGACGCGAGTAATATCAGATTCGGAAGTTAAGTATTATAAAAACTAAAAAATTATGTTTTGCAGTTTCGGGACAGAAAAAAATATCCGTCCCGCTTTTATCATTGCTTTTGTAAGCTCTCCATTAACTTTAATCTCAATAATCATCAAGTAGTTCATACGGCTTCCTCTTGATTTGCAATTTATTCACTCTGAGCTTTATAGAAATGTATACGTTTTCGGAAATTTTCATCGCAAATGAAAATAATTTAAATAACAAAACTGATCTCTACAATCGGTTACGAACGATTAGATTAAATACGGTAACGTTTGGTTTGGTTAGGGTAGGTAAAGTCATATGACTTGTTGTTTTGGTTAGTTAGGATTAGATTAGGCTAGTTTTGGTTTAGTCCAAGTAAGATATGGCAAGGTTAGGCATGAATAAGATGTGATTGCCTGTATTTTCTGTGGGGTAAAAGGCATTTTTATTTTGCACAATGGAAAAAGCAAATTCAGATATGCTTTTCAGTTACTACATTAAACAAATATATCTGGACATATTTTCCTTTGAATACTCTTATTTATAAAATCATATGCTGACACGGAAAAATGTAGCAGTTATAACATCCGTAACATTTTTTCATCCAATCTTCCATGTTAACTTCCCCCGAAGTACTTGGATGGGGCATCCTCTCGATGGGCTTTTATTTGTCAGATAGAAATCGTTGCCCCGAGGGAGTGCCCTTCCTAACCTCAAACCACGAACAGGACTTGAGCCCACTTGGCGACCATCCTACTACCATTATATCACGGGCGCAAATTAAATGCTCATTTCATCGGTTTGTTTACCTACAATCGGCGCCATATTCACCTGCTGAGTGTCTCATCTTACAGACCATCTCCCGCAGCAAAGCACCAAAAATGCCCCTCTTCCTCCTTTTTACAGGCAAGGTATGTCCTCACATGCCCTCTTTTTTCGCTTCCAGTTCTAAT
>NW_028234429.1:9744006-9746506 GCF_977035675.1 Penaeus japonicus | reverse complement strand
TTTTCAGTTGCATTTATCAGCCATTAACTTGCTTTATCGGCTGTAAACGACATGAAGTATCATTAGTTTAGAATGGCGTTTCGATTTTATTATCATGATATACTAGGCAATATCAAATTAGCACGGTATGTGAAAATATCCCTGTGGGTTATTCATAATACAGTTACCCAGCGATTTTGCTTGATTTACTATACTCTTGAAATCAAGCCGTGATGGTCCATAGCAGCCCAGACTAGAAGTCCTAGTGACTCGACACCAATGCAAGTCTCCTCCCTCCTCCGGACCCTGCTGCGGGCCACAGCCTTAACCTTGCACTTCTCAATTTGATATTGTTTGCACAAGTTTCTAGTGATCTATGTGAGGAAAAGTTTGGGGCAAAGGCGCTGCAGAGTTAGTGGGTGTGGGTTAGCAAGGAATGTGTAGCAAGGTGCCGGTTGCTGAAGCATTGGTAGGAACGACGGAAGGTTGTCGTTGAGTGGAATGTTCAAACACTAAAAGTGCCTCTCACCGTACGTTTTGGCTCACTGAAATTTTCTTAATGCCGGATACCAAATTTTATATAGATATTAATCCTACTTTCTAAAAGTGAACTGGGGCTCTGCCACTTTTGCGAGGACATACACCCCCCACCCTCCCCCAGCAAGAGCCACTCCGACAGCGGACCCACTCACTTAGGGTGCTTCCTCAAGGATATGCCCAATCCCGAGTCTCTCCCTGGAGGACTTGAGTGAGCTGCTGAGAGGCTCGTAACGTCTTTCGACTCTCGCCAGTGTAATCTTTGTATTCTCTCTACTTTCGAACTTTATTCGAATGCACTTACACCCTGCAAATGCTTCCAAAGTGCAGTGCGATATAATATTAGAATATGAGCAAAGGACATATCGGGTAGTTGTTATTTCCATCTTAAGCTCAAAGTCGCGTTCTGAAAAGGCTTCTTTCGCGTGCAAACACAGCCTCAGAAATAAAGTTCATGAGTCGCCCCTCGGGAAGCTACAGCCATGCTGCACTCAGGAGACGGCACAGGAAGGATCTAACACCTCATTTAACAGATCGAACAGTTTCACAGGAAAAATTCACCCGAGCATCGTTTACCAGATATTCCATCTCAGACAAACTAACTTGTATGTGTGTGTATGTTTGTATGTAAATATATATATATATATATATATATATATATATATATATATATATATATATATGTATATACATATATATATACACATATATATACATAATATATAATACATATATATACAAATATATATATATATATTATATATAATAATATATATATATACATATATATATATAATATTATATATATATATATATATATATAAATATATATATATATATATATATATATATATATATATATATAATATATATATATATTATATATATATATATATATATATATATATATATATATATATATATATATATATATATATGCATATATGTACATAGATCAAAACGCATGAAATAAAACAGAAAGTATATAGCACACGTCAAATATAAACCCGACTACCCTAGCGGTGAGAACATATTTACAACTGGCCAAACAAAACGCGAAATCCCATAAATAAACTCGTCGAATTAATATGCATAGCTCCCTTCATCAGTCGCGGTCCAGCCATGATTTAGGAGACGCGAGGCGGTGTGGGCGTAAACATCGCGGGGCAAGATCTGTGACTGCCACCGCAACGAGACCACTAATTCGCACACCTTTTATGGCAGAGCAGAATTACTTAAGATACATGATCATGGGACATGAACCGTTTAAAGATCTTGAATGCGAATATTATAGCCATTTTACACGTGATACTCTAATCTTACAAGCTAAGTAATGCTACTTGGCTGCAGAAATTGTGTCTATGGAGGCCGTCAGACGTGGAGGCGGAGAATATTATGGATTATCAACAGCCTGAATTGCAAAAATGAACTCGGGTTAACGACAAAATCATAGTGTAGCAAAAAGAGACTCAGCAGTTTAGAATAGATAAAGCAGAGGGTTCGTAAATGAACGGTCTCTCTTGCCACGTCTCTATCAGCCGACGAAACGCTGATAGCGCCTTCGAGGCCATTACAAGTTCTTATCAAATGATGACCATTGCTATAAGGCGGACGTAAATTTTCTTCCTTCTCTTCATGTTGGATTTCTGCGATCACTTCTTTTATTCCACTTTATATTTTGTTATTACGATGCTCTTGAAAATACACTAAACTATGTAGTGACCATAAATTCACTTAAAGTCATCCTGCTTAGATCAAACACCGTAATTTCGCAACGCATCTGGAACACGGATAGCCTTCCATGACCCGAATGACGTATGTGTGGGGGGTGGGGGATGTGAGAGGCTGCAGTGTCTGGGTAATATCTGTGCCCCATCAAGCCGCCCATTATTATTCCATCAAACACCCTCATCTCAACCCCTCGTCCCCGTCCGCCCTCGGTGACGCTGATAGCATCTTTACCTTAACTCCTCTCTCGCCCACA
>NW_028234429.1:9726506-9729006 GCF_977035675.1 Penaeus japonicus | reverse complement strand
GTAGCAACGACACATGATATGATTATCAAATTTATAGCTCGCGAGATTCTGGCGAAAGATTCTTTTTTACTATGTATTATCTTTATTGCCCAATATCTTCACGGAAGGTGAAGGACGAACGATACCCGGGCTGGGTGTGACCTGCTAAATATCTTGGAAAATATACACTCTTGTAAAACCTTCCCTCGACCTGAGATAAGACTGACCGATGTCTCCCCTTCATCAGAAAAATAATGGAATCTTTAAGAGGTCTGTTCAGAAAGTATCGTATCGACAGCGTTATTAGAATAAGTGGGACCAAGGGACCAATATTCATGTCAACCAAAAGAGGTTTTTGTTAATGACATGGGTCGGAATCTGATATGCTAGCCGACAAACCGCGATAAATAAGTTCGGCATTTGAATTATCGTAGATCTTGTGCACATACATTCTGTACATTTTCTTGACCACAATCCTGAGAAACGAACTCCTAAAATAACGCCACAATTATAATGCATGTTTTTTTTTCCGTTTTGAAGAAATAGACCTTCAGAAGCAAAAGAAAGTCCACTCATGGCCCTATAAGACCAAAGTTGAGAGGCCCTAAAACTGAAGAGTGTCGCAGTCTGAGATAACCTGTCGTAAATCCAGAATTAATTACAAACTTGGGTGACAGAAGCCGGACTCGGCAAATGATGGCTCTATAGTTAGCTCTGGGAACGACACTTTTGGGGCGTAAACTATTGGTTTAAGGCAGCACCTAGATACCTTTGGATCATCATTTCTGATGGCCGAACGTGCCCTCAACTTGGAAGTCACAGTTTAGGTGTCCTTCCACGGTCTTTCAAAACGTTGTGTCTGGCAGGAACACGTCCTCCGTCAGTCGTTCTATTATGTGGATTATGGCCTGCGTTGAATTTATGCAGTGTGGGTGACTTGACTGCACCAGCCACCTAGTTAAAACTTTAAAATGTATTGTTGCTTCGAGAAAATGATGTACAGGAGCTCCAGGTTTATGTTCCAATTTGGTGGTCTTCCCGGGAGTTAAAAATACACAGAAACTCGATCATAGAGGCTCCTTACCTGTGTAAAATGCATAGTTTCTTGATAAACTATTGATAATACAAGACATTCTCATATTCAGATACATACATATATGGACATATGTACAAACACAAAAATGCAACTTCAGGTACAGGAAAATGTTGATCTGTTACTTCAGTTGTAGGGAAGAATATAACTTATGTTTGTGTTCCAGGATACCAGTAAACAAAGAACCTTAATAATGCATTTTCCTGCCCTCGCCTACATAATGACTATCATTTAATGTCCCTTTATGAAGTACAGCCGCATTATGTACCAGGAGGTTCCAGAGTTTTTTTTATCCAATATATCCATGCATACGAGGAACTACGCATCACTGGATAGTTGTAAATTTTGTCTCTCTCTCTGTCCCCCTCTGTCTGTGTCTCTCTGTCTGTCCCCCTCTGTCTATGTCCCTCTGTCTGTCTATCTCTGCCTGTCTCTCTCTCTATCTCTCTCTCTCTCTCTCTCTCTGTGTCTGTGCGCGTGCGTGTACGTGTGCGTGTGTGTGTGTGTGTGTGTGTGTGTGTGTGTGTGTGTGTGTGTGTGTGTGTGTGTGTGTGTGTGTGTGTGTGTGTGTGTGTGTGTGTGTGTGTGTGTGTGTGTGTGCGCGCGCGCGCATCGACGCATTTTACATAGCCTTACAATCTTTTGCTTGCCAGAGTTTATGGGAAGACTTCAACGTGATATCCATACACATTTACTCAAAATAAATAGGCTAAGTAATGAACAACAGGAACACGCTAAGCTCTCGCTAATATGTAATATATACTCAGGAGTGCACTTGTTTCGTAAAGGGAAAGGAAATCCACTATACATGCTAAATCTTTATCGCATGACACTAGCATGCATGCAGTCACGCCTCGGTGTACATCTCTACAATATCTTCCGCTTCCATGTATTGCTATGATCGCTTGCTGCAAATGTTGAAATACGCTTACAGAACTGAAGCTTTAAAATAACTGGCATCTTTTTCATGACTGGGTGAACCTTTTAATTTTGTTTCAGATGTTTTATTATCCAAAATAATGGGAAGGGGAGACTGGCCAGCGTTACTCCGACCTGTTGCAGTTACGCTACATACTTTGGTTGAACAACAACCTATAGATCATAAGCCCTTGCCTTCAGATTAGCTTTCTGAACCCCTGCCACCTGTGCCTGATTAATGGTGTAGTTTCAACCTCACAATATTATGAGGCAGCACACTTTGCACCAGGTAGTACGTTTGCCCCGCGCCTTCTATCGACACGCAGCGTAATCGTGTCTGTATTTTCTAATTGCTTTGGTATTTCGAGTACATATAACATGTATATCACATTCATTAATCATCTTCATGTTTCTTCTGGACATTTTTTTGCGCTCCCCCATTAATATTCATTTCTTATGTCTTTGTTCTTTTTCTCTTGTTACTGTCCTTTCTTTCTGGGCTAAAATGTT
>NW_028234429.1:9676506-9684006 GCF_977035675.1 Penaeus japonicus | reverse complement strand
GCAGCTCACGGTAAGGTCAGAGCACGTGCACTCTGCGGGGCACGTGCTCAGCACCTCGCCCAGGCCATGGGTCATACCCACCGCCAAAGCAAATCCTAGTAGCCAGCACGCCCTCATTTCGGCCAGCAGCAAGAAGGTCACACAAAACTACGGGGATCTCGCGCCCGATGACACTGGTTCTCCGCGCACTGTTACTCTACACGGTTTGCAACAATCACTATTTCCGCAATTACTGGAACAATCGGAATTTGTTTACCGATGAAATAAAATGATAATAACAATAAAAAGTTACATGACTCACTTGAAATGCAGTTTAAGCATTCATACAAAAAAACAAACAAAATGATAATGTAAGAAAGGACACCGCAAAAAAGAGACATAAGAAAAAAAAACAAAAACAATCGATATACAAAATCCGATTGTCTACTGTTGAATTAAGAAGTCCGGATGTAATGTTACACGGAAGTGTCAACACAATGCACAGGATATCTTGCACAAGTTATCTCCTCTCTGGCTTTCTACCCCTAACCCCGGTACGACACGCCTCTACCCCCTCCCTCCTCCCCTCCAGCAGGGCGACTCGAAGTAAGCGCGCCTCACCCACACAGTGACGGGCTGCCAGAGAGAGCGTCCACCCTCCCCTGGACCACGACTCGCACTGAGGTATCCCCTGCACCTCACCCAGGCAGTCACCCTGGCCTGCCGTCACGCCTCCTCGCCGCTCGTGCTGCTGCTACTACGACGACGTCCTAGTAACCTGCGCCCTGCACATTGCGGTTATTATAAGCAAGTCTTCATGCAGCGCATGCTTTATCATGAAATCCCCACCTGATGCATGGATGATAGTTCAGTTTAAAAAAATAATAATTTGCAACATCTTTCTTACGACAATGTATGCACAATGCACAAACTAATGCATCTTTTTGTGTTGGCCTGAAAATACTTATTTAACAGTATTAATTTCATCTAGATGAAATATAAAATGAGCAGCATGTGTATGTGAATATGACAAGCTCGAAATATTTTCTTTCCCTTTACGTCCAAATTCATTAATCAGTAAATAACAAATATTTACATCAGGTTATTACCAGTATGTTTTTCTAATAAAACATGAATGGCACTGCGAACGCTGATCACTCCTTGACTTTATTTACTTATCACCTTACATTTTAAGAGCTACTGATGTATTCAAGAGGAGATGAACATACACGGTTTTATTCAAATAATTAAGAATTCATTTTGATGAAGTTCAATGGAAAATAAGGAATGGCATACTCAATTTTCTATGATCTATTAATCATTCTAATATTGCTGTGGCAGTAAAAATCATGTCAGTATGACATATGTTCTTTTATTAACATCTGACCTGTTTATTTGAAATATCTGAGACAAATTTACATGCAGCAAATCTGATACACTCGCTGTATATCACCAACGTTCTGTATATTGGTGCTTAACATATGAACTAATTCACACTAAGTTCTCATGACAAACCTGAAAAAACTTGGTTCAGTACATATGCATCGATAAGAGGATTTAGGTTTGTAGTATGGGTAAAATTACTTTACATGTACACATTTACATATATTGTATAATCACTTAAGAATACAATAAGCATCTGATAAATCATCACTTTCCCAGTAAGATGCAAAGAGTTCGAAATCAATCTCCAGCTACTTTTTTACTCTCTTTACACATGAGTACACAGCCAGAGAGGCACACACACATATCCATGTACACACTTAAGGATTCCAATGGCCTCCATCTGGATTATGGTTTACCTCTTTTTATGACACACATAGCAGTATTAAATAAATGATTTAACGTGTAAAGTTTTTCTGATCTAGATGTTAAGAAAAAAGCAATACCAGCAATACTAAAATTTATATACACGGGAATTGGCCACAGTTGAAAATGAGGGTACTGAAGATGAAATGCAATACAAATATGAAATAAAGAACAATTTGAGTAAAATAGAGATTGCATTGAGAATCCAAACTGCAATTTGCAATCTTCCTGATGTTCGCCGGTGCAAAGCGTACACTGTTTTCACTTTTCAATCCATCTGTGAGTACTGTTTCTGACCCTTGGTAGTTCTAAGTGTGCTGCATTTTTTTTTTTTTTTTTTTTTTTTTTTCCCCATGATCTCTGCTTTAGATCTTTCACATTTCCCAGTTCCGACGAATTCCAGCTTAACTGGATTTATCCCATGGGGATCTGGAAAGTACCAACACCCGGAATCATGGAGGGATTTATAGTGGGATTTTGAAATCCTTAGTTGTCTCATATAATAAATTAGGGTCATGCAGTCACGACAGGAAGAGAGGTTCTCTACTCACAGCATCGAGAGATTGCACAGGCGAAGACCTAAAAATGTGCAGATTCTCAGAGCTTCATTGTGTACTTAGCCTAGCTTCATCATTCGCCTGAGATGAATATGTAAATGTGTGTATTACCATGGAAACTGGAAGGTTTCCTCTTTTATTTTGTAGATAGGTATTTGGCAGTTAGTATGTTCAAGGAACGGCTCACCTTCCAGAAGCTTTCCCCCATCTGTGGCATGGGATGTTATTCACCACTGTAACTCTTTCAATTTACTTCCCTTGAGCACACACTCGATTTGGGCTGGTTATGACTGTGTGTTATATCGCATAGAGGCAATCATTCTCATCGGTAACGAGCCTTAAAGGCCCTCAACCAAGAGGGTTTCTGGAGGTGATGCGTAGATCCAGAGAGCCTCAACAGTCTCGCAGTGAACATCAGGCAGTCCGATTTAAGTTGGTTATCATCCATGCAAATTATTAGTTTATTAATTTCCTCTCACTGTATGTTAGAAGATTAAGTAGAACTAAGAGTCACATAGGCATCGATGAAGTATATTTAGACGCCACCAAATGCAATTGGCAGTCGAGGGACCTCATATGACCATCTGTATGACTTGAAAAGAGCTAGATCAAGTCGCCAGGTAGAATGGCGTTTTGATAGCTGTAGAGTATACCGTGTAGCCCACAGCACAGCGCAGTCTTTCGGTAACACAGGTCGCTATAAGTGGCAAACATATGGAGTTGTTTTTCTCCAAAAGTAGAGATGTGTACTAACTCTTTTTGTAGGTCTTGGTGCATCAGAAATAATTTTGTCTCATCCTTTTGTGGTGACCTTAGTATAGGTTGTCGTCTGGTTCGCTTCACCACACACGCTCGGGCGTTGCTTCAATGCGGTTCTTCTTAGGGGGTCGGTGATGGATTAGGGGTGAAAGAATGATTCATATTACAAAACACACAGAATGCCTCTCCCCCTGATGATCACTTTGAAAACCACTGATTACCACTATTTAGCTTTCATTCACTCAGAATGTGCTTAATTTAAGGATCTTGACATCTTTGATATACACAAGATTGTCAAAGTTGCTCTACGTAATTCTTCGCTGAAAGAGAGTGATCGTCTGCATGCGATATTTACACATCGTGATCTGAGGTCTCGTGTTCTCTGTACAAGGATATTGTCATCTCGAGAGAAAAATATTTTATTCTTATCTACATGAAAAGGATTAGTTGCGAGTTTCCTCCCTCTCTCTAAGAACTGCAACTTATTATTTTTATACAAAACATGAAATGAAACGCCACAATATCCGGAAATGTTCTTACACCTTTCCCCACCTTCCCCAAATAGCTTACCTGTCTGCAATAACGGACTGCTAGAGAGAGAGAGGGGGGGGGGAGAGAGAGCGACAGAAAGACAGACAGAGAGAGAGAGAAAGAGAGAGAGAGAGAGAGAGAGAGAGAGAGAGAGAGAGAGAGAGAGAGAGAGAGAGAGAGAGAGAGAGAGAGAGAGAGAGAGAGAGAGAGAGAGAGAGAGAGAGAGAGAGAGAGAGAGAGACAGAGACAGACAGACAGAGAGACAAAGAGACAGACAGACAGACTGAAAAATAGGGGGTTGAGAAAACTCGAAGGATAACGAAAACAGACACATAAATAAACAAGCATATAAATGCAGAGAGAGTCATGGTGAAAAAAAATATATAGATGACTGGAGAGAAGTCAATTGTCTTTGCAAAAGTTACAGTTATTGCTATCAGTCCTCGCATTATGAATATTGATTTTATTTTCATTCGGTGAGATATTGAAACATTTTATCAATGCAATTAAAGTGTTAAGTAAACTATAATTTCAGAATATTTCTTTACTAGGAAAATCCCGGTCTGGAGCCGTGGAACTTGGTAAGACCGGGTTAATGAGGGCTAAATGACTTTCCTAGAGACCGTACTTCTCCTTGGTTAACTCTGCAAATTCCTTGTTTATGTATATGAGACAAGAATTTAAGTCTAATGTTAGTTGTGTTTTTATCTTGAAAAAAAAACATACCTTAACAGCATGGCATACCCTGAAAGCTGCATGGCACTGGTTTAAGAGGAGCATGATTTCACTCTATACTGCTTTTGATGAAATGTCCAGGGTGGCAAAGAACACATGTTGATTATAGTAATCCTAGTGGGCAACATACGATGGTATAACTATCACCAAATAAGACCATGGCTATAAATTTTTAATTATCAGAACGTTCTTAGGTCTAATATTCGACAAGCTGTGTAATGTCTCTCTAACTATATCTCGTACAAAACACACCCAACAGGGGTTTTGAGGCCCAATGGCCTGGTGAGACACACCAGCGGGATGCCCTTGCTGGAGGAGACACCAGCAAGGGATGAGACAAAATGGATTGTAGGATGCACTAGATCAATCCATCTTAGAACAAGAACCCATGAGACCTGGGTGTTAAGCAGTGCTTAAAATACCGTGCCTTGCTTAAGCAAACATATTATTTGATCCTCTACACTGGTTGGATTAGGTCTAAAGTCAATTCATTTGGCGAGACTATCCAATTTATCTAGTATCTGCCAATAGTTTTAAGTGATGATTGCATATATTAGTTGCAATTATGCTTCCAGTATGCTGCTTCCTTTTGGACTCTACATTATACTGTGCAACCATAAACTCTTTTTTGCCTGGCGACCCTAAGGGTAAAATCATAATTTCAGTTTCTAATTTACTTTTACCCAATAAAATTTGCTGAATATTATTTTGTTATTTTACTGAGACTTCTGATGTAGATATGTTATCTTGCATTCTCGGATTTTTTTTTAACCATTCCACGACCTTCAAGAGTATTTTCACAACTCATCTAAACCACAACCATGGGTTTTGGAAACCACTGCCATAGTGGTTGGGGAGGGCAAGAAATTTAGATATTCATCCAGTCATATGGATAATTCTACTCTTGCTAGTCCTTAGTTAAACCATCCGAAACCTTGCTAATTGCTACTTTGGTGGCTTTCCAGTTTTTAGATGGCTGAAATATGATTCTGAATCAAGATAACCCAGCAAGATAGCAGGCCAGGTAAGGAGAGAAAATCTATTCTTACCTTACATGATAAATATGGAAACATACCATTTACAAATTCATAACAAACTGACCAATTGACCATTGATGTCATGTTTTTCATGGGTCCATGATGAACAAGAAAGTTGAGATTTCTTGTTTGTTCTTTTTATAAGATCTTAAATAGCTTAAGTGAATAACGGCAGGGAGGTGCTCTATTTGTCACAGTAAAACCTTTTAAACCCACAAACCTTGGCCCTTAGAGCAGTATTTCTACAATGAGGATTTGTTATGTTTCACCTCTAGTAAATATTGAATCTAAACATCTGGCAAAACAATACTTTCAAGACAAAGATCTATGTTATTATTTCAGTTCATACCTCTGCTAGAAATCTGAGACTTTGAAGTAAAATTTGACAACAAACTAGGTATCATTGGTTCAAAAATATCTATGATGAAGAGTAACATCCTTTTCAAGCAGGATCAGTGTTGAAAAACAGGCTTTAATAAAGCCCACCCAGCTTTTATGTAAAAAAATCAGGAAAATGCAGTCTTTACATATTTAATTGTCTATTACTTTCTTTAACTACTCTCTTACTAATTCCCACTTTCTCAATTTACTAAAGTAACATTTCTTTGCCCTTAGTAGCACTGGTATCATGTTCATTTGAAATAAAAAATGTAAGTCCAATCTGTCACTATAAAAAGTGTTATAACATGTGGCAGCAAGACATACATGGTAAAATCTGATGAAATCAATTTCATTCCTCTTTAATTCATGCCAGTTCAATATATTAAACATGATGTATCACTGGGTTAAAACACATATCAAAATGTTGAACTAATACATATGATTAAATAAACAAAATAACTACAGCCTGTTACAGTTACTACATTTCTTAAAGTAACGCTTGGGAAATGAGTATTTGCAGAATACAATTATCATTACATGTTGTAACATGTGGAAGTAAACAGAGCTGATTTGTTATTTACTCAGGATAAACATACCTTTTAATACCTATAAAGGAAGTGATTAGAAGAAGTTTCAGGAAACAAAAGGCAGCAAGGATTTTGAAAACACAGATTTACTTTGCTAAAATATTGAGAGATCTAGAGAAGGCACTGATTAAATTAAAATATCAGGGACCTCTGCAGGTGGTCCAACTTTTTCACTATACAGTGGGATGCCCTCTTATTGCCAAATTAACAAATTAGTTCACATTTCAACTAAAACCAAGCTTTTGATACCTAACTTAACATGTGAAAAAAATAGTAGCATGTTTTGAGTAGGTTCATACAAGCCCAGTAACAGTTGTGACCTTGGTGCAAGACAAAGTGAACAAGGATTGATTAACCCATGGCAGACGGGGGATAGATTCGCTTGGCCATCTCCAGGATGGGTTTTATTTCAGAGTAAGGCAGCTTGAAGCATCATAATTTGAATCTTCTTACTCTCTTTCAGTCACTCATTATAAAACTAGAGCCATTTTTGTGTTTTATTGTGTTTAGAGACTTATATATGGCATATGAAAGGCTCTATCAAGGCTACAGTAGACTAAAATTGTAGTATATGATCCATATCAGCTCATTATTTTCTTTATGCTAAGTATGATAGAAGTATTGCCGTCTTATGGGAGGGCAAAAAGCAACTTTATTTCTTCCTATTTTTGTGCTGTCATGAAAGAATACGAAACATATAACCACCTACAATGAAGATAACATGAAGAGGTAGGAAAGAGGAAGGAAACCTGTGCTTGTGACTGTGAGTGCCAAAGTAAAAGGCATCCATATTGGCACAGGAGCACATTTTAGACATTGAGTATGGTTTGAGTCACCTTCCTCATCTCATTCTGACTGCACATCCTTCATCGACAGTACTTTAGAGCAATAGGTCGTCAACTTGCTGTGTGCCATTGCTCTATAAAGGTAGTGATTGCTATAGACCGTGGATGGGTGCCATTCAAGGCTCTTTCTCTTACTGGTGCTAGAAGAAAGTGGTGCCATCTAGGTTTTGGAAGTTAGGTTTGCTCAATATTAGAGTAATTATGGTAATTATGACTGCAATTGCTATCATCACTCACTCATTACTCATAGCACAATAAAATAGCACAATGATCCAAAATC
>NW_028234429.1:9656506-9661506 GCF_977035675.1 Penaeus japonicus | reverse complement strand
GCAGAACCGACCCGCGAGAGGAGAAGATCGCTGAACGCAGTGAATGAGACTAGACTTGACCCGAGCAGCTAGCGAGGTAGAGAATGAAATGGGATGAGAGAGAGAGAATGAGAATGAAGAGAAGTTAATGGAGAGAATGAGAGAAGAGAGTATGAGGGAGGAGAATATGAGACACTGACGAAGAGAGCAGAGGAGTATGAGGACGCCTGAATGCAGAATGATGACCAGAGAGAGCGGTACTGAGGCGTCCCGACGCAGAACGAGAATGAGCTCAGTGGCGCCTATCGATGCGCCAGAGCAATGCGCACTGTATAAGCGCGAGAGGAGAGAAGAGTATGAGGGAGAGAATCGCAGCAACTGCTCTAAAGAGCGCGCCGTATAAACAGAGCAATATTGAAGAGATGAGGGAATGACAGAGAGGATACTGGAGAATGAAGAGAGAGATAAAGGAATGAGTGACGAGAGACAGTGGAATGAGAATGAGAGAAGAAGAGACAAGATGCCTCCCCGAGAGAGCCGGGAGAGATTACTCCCCGACGAGAGCAGAGCTAGCTCCGAGAACGCAACCGACCCGCCGCAGCAGAGACAAGACCACCACGCCCACACGACAACCCCCCATTAACAAAACCACCGAGAACAACCCGCCCAAAAGCCACCATCACAACCAGACGCACCACACGCTACGCGACGCCGCAGTCCGAGCCCACAGATAGAATAGATGAGAGAGAGAGAGGAGTGAAGAGAGAAGAGGAGACACGAAGAGAAAGAGGAGAAGCAGGAGGAGAAAGAGAAAGACAGAGCTACGGAAGACCGCCCTCGACCCAGCCGCCAATCGAACCCACCCGCCAGCCCACAGCAAGAGAAATTAGAGACCTCTAGCCTCGCAAAGAGAGCCACACAGACAACAGAAGAAGACCGAGGACACACGAGAGAGAGAAGAGAACAGAGAGGAGAGAAAGAGATGAGAGAAAAAGAGTGGACAGAGAAGAACAAGAGACACGAACGCAAGGAGCAGAGGCAGAAGAAGAACCAGAAGAGAAAGAGCAAAGAAGAGATAACGAAGAAGAAAGCGAGGAGAAGAGAGGAGAGAGAGAAGATAGGACAGAGACAGAGAGAGAGACAAGAGTAGATGAGACAGGACGACGGCAGAACAGAGAGAGAAAGAGAGAAGAGAAAGCAGAGGACAGAGAACGAGAGAGAGCAAAAGAAAGGAGCAGGAGACGAGAAAGAAAGACGAGAAGAGACACAGGACGCCGAGATAAGCGCAATAGAAGAGAGAGAGAAAGAGAAGACTCAAAGAGAGAGACGATACGATGAAGAGAGTAGATCGATCACGAAGAAGAGAAGTGAGAGAGAAGCTACGAACGAGAACACGAGAGACGAGAACGAGACCATCGGAGAGAGACACACGAGGAGCCGACCCAAGAAGCGAAAGAAGAGAGACACAGAGAGACACGAGAAAGAGAGAACGACTAGAGACACACGAGAGAGACACACAGCACACCCACGACCCGCCGAGCACGAATAGAGCAGAAGATCGCCTCGACACACGAGACGCCCCGGCTCGAGACAGATAGAGACCGACGACAGAGACGACCCCGAAGACGAGCCCCACCGAAACCCGAAGAAGAAACAACCCCCACAACACCCAGACCCTCAACCACAAGCAGTAGAGCTCGCACCGCACAGACCCTTCGACAGACCGCAGCGCAGTGCACCGAGGAGAGAACACCCAGAGACCCCCCGAAAAACGAAGCAGACCGCCAAGCAGATCCCACTAACGCACAACGCACCACACCAAGCGACGCACACGAACGAGCCACGATGGACACTTACATAGAAGCATCACAACGCACAGCCTCACGCCCGACCAGAACCCCACCTCGACGCGACGAGCTGAGAGACATCACCCCACAAGAACCCCGACCCCACCCAAACAGAAGACGCAGCAGTCAGCTCCGACACAGAGACGATCACAACACACACAGAACACACACCACACAAGGCACAAGGCATACACGCATCAACACACAAACTATAACACGACGCAACACCCCAAAAAAGAGAACGATAACGGAAACACACGCACAACGAGAGACGAGAGAGCCGATCGAGACACGAACGCAGACACAACCGAAGGAGAGAGAGAAGAGACCGAACAAGAGAGAGAAACGAGAGAAAGAAACGAGTATGATCGCATCAGATAGCACGATTATCAAAGAGGAGGCATGACGACTATGACGGCGAGGATAATGGACAAGAATGAGAGAAGAGCAGAGTGAGAATGAGGGAGTGCACAGAATCAGAACGACACAGGAAGAAGATAGAGAGAGCGCAAAAGAGAGAATGTGAATGAGAGAGAGAGAGAGTATGAGGACAGCAGACGAATGAACGAGCGGCGAGAGAGATCAGAAGAACCCGAGAAAGAGAGAGCGAGTACACCCGCAACAGAGAGACGAGGAGACCGTCGACGCACCGAGCAGACGACGTCGCTCTACCTGACTCGCACGAGAGACCGCAGAGGCTCCGCACGGCACGCAAAGCCACGCAGAGCGATGCGAGCAGCAACCACCGCTCGAAGAGCGAACCGAGAGACAGAGAGGGAGAGGTCTCGCTCGCGCTCGCGCGAGTGACGAGAAAGAGAGGAAAGAGAAGAGAGGAGGAGGGGAGGGAGGGAGGGAGGGAGGGAGAGAGAGAGAGCAAGAGAATGAGGAACCTGAGCGAGAGACCGACGTCATGAGCCCTCATGACAGAGTAGATAATGAGAGAGAGAGAGAGAGAGAGAGAGAGAATGAGAATGAGAGAGAGAGAATGAGAATGACAGAGTAGATAATGAGAGAGAGAGAGAGTATAAGGGAGAGAATGAGAATGAGAGAGAGAGAGAATGAGAATGACAGAGTAGATAATGAGAGAATGAGAGAGAGAGAGAGTATGAGGGAGAGAATGAGAGAGAGAGAGTATGAGGGAGAGAATGAGAATGAGAGAGAGAGAGTATGAGGGAGAGAATGAGAATGAGAATGAGAATGAGAGAGAGAGAGAGTATGAGGGAGAGAATGAGAATGTGAGAGAGAGAAAGAATATTGAGAGAGAATGGTAGTTGACAAGGAGGATATTGAGGTGAATGAGAGAGGAGAGAAAGGATATGAGTTGTTGAGAATGAGAGATGGAGAGAGTCAGCGTAGTTTTTTTGGAGTGAATGAGAATGACAGAGATTTTAATGGAGAGAGACTGAGAGATGGTGAGAGTTGTAGGAGGGAGAGATGTATGGGTAATGAGAAGAGAGGTTTGAATTGTGGGAGATTCTGAGAATGTGAGAGAGAGAAAGAGTATGAGAGAGAATGAGAATGACAGAGAGGATAATGAGAGAATGAGAGAGAGAGAAAGAGTATGAGGGAGAGAATGAGAATGACAGAGAGGAGAATGAGAGAGAAAAACATGTGAGAACATGTGCTATGTGAATGTACTAGTACATGTAATCTATCATTTTCTATATAGGTACCACATTTACTTGATCCAAGTATCAATTTTCATCTCTCCATTCTACCTTACTTTTGACCTTCTGAATTTAAAGCATAAATTATAACCAATATCTGATGTGATATATATCTGGTAGTGAAAGATAGATCTGAATCATGATAAAATATACATAAAATTATATATTTAAAACAAGTTTTAAAACAGAATTATAAAAACCACTGGTATAGAATCAGTCATTAAACAAATATTTGCAAAAATTCAAAGCAGTTACAGGATTATACAATTTTGTAAAGAACCCTGAGCCTAATTTGTTCTTCAAGACTAGGGTATCATAATAGGTATACAAATTTTCATTGTTAAAATAGAATGGCATGCAATAACAGTGAAACAGATCGCTCACAAATATGATAACTAAGAAAGAAAAAGACCATTGCTGACCTGGAAATTAACAATATCCCAAAACCCTTGCAGATCTTGGCATGTAATTGTTTTTTCTCCTCGGCTGAACTCACAGTCATCAATTAACCCAGAGAACTGCGAAAATCTTTCTTTCATCAAAAGTTCTGCTTGTCCTGTAAATTCCATAATAAAAGAAAAATCTAAAAATAACAGAACTTATATTAGATTCATCATAACACCCAATGAAGCCTGTTTACTTCAACAAATATATTATCAATTTCGACATCCTAGTATGTATATAGCTTTTACTCAGAAGAGGAAAGATAATCATAAAATAATACTGGATATTATGTATAATACAGCTAACTAAGATTTATACTTATATACTTAATATTTTTTTTACCAGTAGTATATCTAATGCAAAATGAAGATAACATGTTAATATATATATATATCATTAGGCTTATGAAATATCTATTATTTATTCCTTCAGTAAAATACAGTCTGTAAACTTTATTCAATTAAATATATCTACTCTCACTCATTTTTATATAAGACATCTAAACACTTTAAACTAAGGACCCTACCTACTGCAACCATTATGTCACCCAAAATATCCTCAGGGATATCAGAGGATGATTTGGCAACAGTATTCCACTCATTACTGAAGCCTTTCAGAACTTGAGTTTCTGATTCCACCAAACTCCGAAAATATGTGACGCTGAGTTCACTGTTTGCATCCATTCTGAAGCAGAAAAATATAATTAAATATATGTTAGACAATGATGACAAAAAAAGAAAATATCAGATATTTGTTGCAAATGGCCTAAACTAGCTTTAGATAAGCTATAAGAAGCATTTACATTGAGTCCAAGCAAAAGAAAGGGTGCTGTTTTGGCCTGGTTAGATTAGATTCACATAAATCCTCTTAGATTATGGAAACCAACCGTATAGATAGTCTAATAATTTGTTGTTATTGTCATATTTGTATAATTCATACCATTCCTAGCTATCAGGGTTCCTATCATGCCTAAAACTACAACCAAGACAGTGGACATTATAAGTAGTCCAAAAACACCATATCTGTTAGTACTGATGTGTGGCTTATGTAGTGGTAAAGTTGG
>NW_028234429.1:9639006-9651506 GCF_977035675.1 Penaeus japonicus | reverse complement strand
TTATGCTTGTCTCTTTGTTTGTCTTCACTTAGTGCAATACTGACGTCACTAGCGTATTATAATTACGAAGATAATCAAGTTCCAACTGATCAAAGAAGGTGCTATTGATAACTTGAATGATCCATGGCACTGAAGCATCTTTTTCGAGTTTCCAACTTGAACTTCCACATCCATTATTACCCAATGTGGCCTGAATGGTTAAGTGCTGCATGGTTGCACTCATAGAAAATAACCCTGAAGGGAAAGAACACCCCCTACATATTTTACCCAGACAGCAGACCACCCACCACAGAAACATACCCAACTCAATTGGGTTAGAGAGTCCATGCCCCTGTCCTTATCATACTCAAAGTTCAGAAATAAATATATGTTTCTCATGGAACATATACCGGTTTGCATTTTTTTATTTATATAGTTTCGTATAAAAAAATATATATTTAGATGCTTATCAGTATACTTATGTATATTTTTTGTTATCATAATTTGTAGGTTCAGGTCTAATATAAATCCCCTAAACTAATGGCTGTAACACCTATATTAATCAAAATGTTAGATATTTTTAATAGACACAATGGAAGATTGATGTAAACTAAAAAATGGTTTGGGAAATCAATAAATCTTTATAATGTTGATCCCAAAATTCTGTAGCGCTCATGATTTTGACAATCTCCAAATCCCAAAATGACAATGACAATCAAATTCTTATCGCAGTGTTGAGGGAGTTTATTTTATCCTTTATCCTTACATTTATCTAAACTATTTTTTCAGTTTTTCTTCTGTGTAGAGCTTTTTTTATTTATTTTTTTATTCAGATTCAGTTATATTAGTTTTACTAAAATGTTACTATCATCAATGTCAAGATACAAAATGGATATAAAAATACACCAAAAGTTGAAAGTCCTCCATTTACTGAGCAATATAAATGCAAAGCATGGGAAGATATTTGTATTTTAAATTTTAAAATAAAAAATTAAAAAAAAAAAAAAAAAAAAAAAAAAAAAAAAAACCTTTTTTTTAGGTATGTTTAAAATTGTTTAAATGGAATGTGATGGGGAGGTACTCCCGAGTTGTCAAATTGCAGCAGTTGACATGAAGGGCCCAGTTGCTGAGTTGGTCAATGAGAAAGTGAAGAACCACTGTGTGATGATTTTCTCAAAAACCTACTGTCCTTATTGCAAGATAGCTAAAAAGGTAAGATTTTCATCTCTCTCTCTCCTCCTCATCACTCTCCTATCCTAACACTTCATCCTCATACTTTACCTTCTCATTCATCTCTCTCTCTCTCTCTACTTTCATTCCTCTCTCTCCTCTCCCTTATTCCTCTCATCTCTCTCACTTTCCGCTCTCTCATCTCACTTTTCCTCTCTCACATCATATATCTCCTTTTCCTCTCTCTCTCTCGTCACTTTCTCCTCTCATCTTTCACCTCTCTCTCTCCTCTCTCTCCTTACTCGCTCTCTCTCTCTCTCTCTCCCATCTCTCTCTCTCTCTCCTCTCTCCTCTCACTCCTCTCTCTCTCATTTCCTCTCTCCCTCTCTCTCACTCCTCTCTCATCTCTCTTTTCGTCTCAGACTCCCTCTCTCCATCTCTCCTCTCTCCTCTCTCTCTCTCTCTCTCTTCCTCTCTCTCCTCTCTCTCCCTTCTTCTCTCCTCTTCTCTCTCTCTACTCTCTTCCAGTCGTGTGAGTACTCTCTCAACTCCATACATCTCTCCTCTACCTCTCACTCTCTCCTCTCCTCTCCACACTCATCGCTCACCTCACACCATCATCTACTTCTCCTCTCTCATGGGGGTAGGGGGGTGGGGGGTTAAGATACATATGAGAGGGTAGAGATACATACATATCTCAATCTTTCGTAAACAAAGTAAGTGAGGAGTGAGGGATTATCTAATGGGTGAGTAGTGTGTAGAAGAGAGCGAAGAAGTTAGATAGGAAAGGAAGAAGGGGGGGGGATAATTAATATAATGAGGGAGAGCAAGAGGGATTTAAAGAAGAGAGAAGAGAGAAGAAGAGAGAGAGAAGAGAGAGAGAGAGAAGAGAAGAGAGAGAGGGAAGAGAAGAGAGAGGGAGAAGAGAGAGATAGGTATAAGAGAGAGAATAGAGAGGGAGAAGATATAGAGAGAGAGAAGAGAAGATAGATGTATAATATATGATAGAAGAGAAGAGTAGAGAGAGAGAAGATATATAAGCTGAAGAAGTTAAGATATAGATATAGATATATATATATTAGACATATTAGATAGAATATATATTGATATATACTATATATATATATAGATACTATCGATAGAAATAGCGCTCTATTACCTCAGATATATAAGTTCTCCTCTAGCTCCTCTCTCTTTTATACGATAGATATCTAGACGCTCCTCTCTAATCTCTCTCTCAGATATATACGCTATCTCTACTCTCTCACTCAACTCTCTCTAGCTTCTCTCATCTCGCTCTCTCTCTCTCTTCCGCTCCCTCTTCTTTCTCTCTCTCGCTCATCTCTCTCTCTCTCAACCCTCTCTCTCACTCTCTCACTCTCTCACCTCTCTCTTCTCTCCTCTCATCTCCTCTCCTCTACTCTCTCTCTCTCTCTCAACTCTCTCTCTCTCTCATACTCTCTCTCTTTTTCTACCTCTCTTTCTCTCCCTCTCTCTCTCCTCGTATCTCTCTCTCTCTCTCTCCTCTCTCTCTCTTCCACTCCTAATCTCTCTCCACACCTCACTCCATCCTCTCACCGTCCTCACCCCTCTCTTCTCTCTCTCTCTCTCTCTCTCTCTCTCTCTCTCTTCCTCTCTCTCTTCTCTCCCTCTCATTTTCTCTCTCCCTCTCTCTCTCCTCTCTCTCTCTCTCTCTCCTCTCTCTCTCTCTCTCTCTCTCTCCTCTCTCTCTCTCTCTCTCTCTCTCCCGCTCTCTCCCTCTCCCTTCCCTCTCCTTCACTTCCACTCTCCCACTCTCTTCTCTCACTCTATCCATCTAATTATCTATCTATATTTGTTTTTGGTTTATGCATTTACTGATGATATTTCTTCCTAAATTAGCTGCCTGTGCTGATATCTGATATGTTACACTGACAGGCCTTCAGTGATATTGGAGTCCCATATGAAGTGTATGAAATTGATAAGCAACCAGATGGTGCAGCAGTGCAAGATGTTTTAGATAACATGACTGGTGCAAGGACTGTGAGTATTTTTCTCTATTAATTGCTTTGTATTTGTGATATTTAGAATGTTATTTTGTTATTAATAGTATTAATCTATTTGTTTTCAGTATTGTGGTTAGTGAACCCAGGTATTTCTGAACACTTATTTCTTCATTGTAATTATATTAATTTTGATTCTTTACAATGTTGAAATGAAATTCACTACACATCATGGAATGCATCATGGAATGTTTGGATTTTTGCTCTAATATAGTCACTCTCTGGGCAGATTAAATTGCTGTTTAAATTTTGCATAGAACATTTTTAATTATCATGAACATCTAAGAACATAACATTCTCCCGCCCTCTCTCTCTCTCTCTCTCTCTCTCTCTCTCTCTCTCTCTCTCTCTCTCTCTCTCTCTCTCTCTCTCTCTCTCTCTCTCCCTCTTTCTTTCCCCCACTCTCACTCTCTCTCTTTTTTCCCCCTCTCTCTCTCTCTCCTCTCTCTCTCTCCTCTCTCTTTCCTCTCCTCTCTCTCTCTCCCCCCTCTCTCTCCCTCTCCTCTCTCTCTCTCTCTCTCTCTCTCTCTCCTCTCTCTCTTCTCTCTTTCATTTCATTTCCCCTCTCTCACTCTCCACTCCTTCCCTCTCTCTCTCTCTCTCTTTCCCTCACTCTCCTCACTGCTCTCTCTTTCCCCCCTCTCTCTTCCTCCTCTCTCTCTTCCCCCTTTCTCCTCTCTCTCTCTCTCCTCACTCTCTCTCTCTCTCTTTTCCCTCTCTCTCTCTCCGGCATCTCTCTCTCCCACTCTCTCTCTCTCTCTTCTCTTCCTTCCCTCTCTCTCTCTCTCTCTCTTTCTCTCCCCCTCCTCTCTCTCTCTCTCTCCCTCTCTCTCTCTCTCTCTCTCCCTCCTCTCTTCTCTCTCTACTTTCCCCTCTCTCACTCTCACTCCTCTCTTCCCTCTCTCTCTCTCTCTCGCCTCTTTCCCTCTCTTTCTCTCTCTCTCCCCTCTTTCCCTACCCCTCCTCTTCTCCTCTTCTCACTCTCATCTCTCTTTTTATCCCTCTCTCTCTCTCTCTCTCTCTACTTTCCTCCTTCTTCTCTCTCTCTCTCTCTCTCTCTTTCCTCTCTCTCTCTCCCTCTCTCTTCTCTTTCTCTCTCTCTCTCTCTCTTCCCCTCTCTCTCTCTCTCCCTCTCCCCTCTCTCTCTCTCCCTTTACACTCTCTCTCACACTCACATTCCCCTCTGTCTCTTTTCCCTCGCCTCACTCCTCTCTTTTTTCCTCTCTCTCGCTCTCTCTCTTTCTTCCCCTTCCCCTCTCTCTCTCCTCCTCTTTTTTCCTTTCACCCCCTCTCTCTCTCCTCTCTCTCCTTTCTACCCCCACCTCTTCACGCTCTCTCTCTCTCTTTCCCTCTCATCTCCTCTCTCTTTTTTTCTTCCCTCTCTCTCTCTCTCTCCTCTCTTTCTTTTCCCCTCTCTCTCACTCTCTCTTTCCCCTCTCTCATCTTCTCACTCATCTATCTCACTCCATCTCTCGCTCTCCTTCCCTCTCACTCACTTCTCAACTACTCCAACTTTCCCTCTCTCTCTCTCTCTCTCTCTCACTCACTCCTCTCTCATCTCTCTTCTCTCTCTCTCTCCCTCTTTCTCCTCTCTCTCTCTTTCTCTCTCCTCTCTCTCTCTCTTTCCCCTCTCTCCTCTCTGCCTCTCTCTCCTCTCTCTCTCTCTCTCCCTCTCTCTTTCCCTCTCTCTCTCTCTCTCTCTCTCTTTTCCCTCTCTCTCACTCTCTCTCTTCTCTCATCTCTCTCTCTCTCATCTCTCACTCTCTCTCTCTACCCTCTCTCTCTCTCTCCTCCTCTCTTTCCCTCTCGCTCTCATCCTCTCTCTCTCTCTCTCTCTCCTTTCTCCTCTCTTCTCTCTCTCTCTCTCTCCTCTCTCTACCTCTCTCTCTCTCTCGCATTCTCTCTCTCTCTCTCTCTCTCCGCTCTCTCCTCTCTCTCTCTCCTCACCTCTCTCTCCTCATTTGATCTCTCTCTCTCTCTCTCTCTCTCCCTCTCCTCTCCCTCCTCCCTCACCCTCGCCCACTCCCCTCCCTCTCTCTCTCTGCTCTCTCTCTCAACTCTCTCTCTCTCTCATCTCTCTCACTCTCTTTCCTCTCTCTCTCTCTCTCCTCTCTCTCTCCATCTCTCGTGTTCCTCTCTCTCTCTCTCTCTCTCTCTCTCTCTCTCTCTCTCTCTCTCTCTCTCTCTCTCTCTCTCTCTCTCTCTCTATCCCTCTTTCTCTCTCCTCTGTAATTTAGAACATATTGGGGAATGTGATTGAACACCCTGCTCGTTTTCAGGTTTATGAAGGTGGGAAATTTCAGTCCATAGACAATTTTTTAAAATTATATTTCATGTGAACATGGTGGACAAATTCATTTGACTTTTTATTGTATGAAACTAAGAAATAACAATCCATTAATCAAAAAAATGATATGTTTATCTATTTCCTGTGTTGCCCATTATTTATTTTTATATGTAATACATCACTCCCAAATTGACATGGAAGTGGTTTCTATAATAATTTTTCAAATAGAAAGTGAAGTGAAAAAAAGGATTCCCTTTGTATATGTTTACACTAAATATGAATCTAATTCTTGTTTGATGTTATGGAATTGCACTGCATGGTCCATTCACATTTACAATTGATATAAAGATAGATATTTCAATAAATAATATTTCATAAACATATAAATCTATATCATACCTTATTTCAGGTACCAAGAGTGTTTGTAGGAGGAAAGTGTATTGGGGGAGGAACAGAAACAAGGCAACTTTACAAGGATGGGAAATTAGCAGATTTGGTGCAGCAAAGTTGTGAAAATAAGTAATGTTTGTTGTGTATAGGCTTGGAATTATGATAAACTTCACAATATTTATTTGGAATCTTACAAATGTATGAAATGTGTACACAACTGTTGTATATTTATTACTTTTGTTATAGTGCCTAATCTTATTGACGACTAGATTAGAAACTAGTTGAGATAACTTCTTTGATTCTGTATAGAAATGTACATTAAAAAAAATATCAATTAAGTAAATAAAAATAAAATAAAATCCTATTTTTTTTACTACTATATTTATAAGTATTCTTTTCTTAAAAAACTTTTTTAAAAAAAAAAAGCACACCACTCTATAATAAAAGAATCTCAATTTTTTTATGTATTCCAAGCTAAGAAAAAGTATTTGCCAATGTGAATATATATTTTGTCAAGATCATGTAGTTGAAGATGTTTTCTTTTCACCCATAAGAATTAATGCAGTAAATGTAGGAGAATAAGTATTGTTTTAATATCCCAATGCAGGGTTTTTCTTCCTTTCTTTTTAAAAACTTTAATTTTTTGTTTCACTTATTTGATATGATGGTGTGACACTTGCTGATATTTATTACATTTTGAAAATAATTTTTTTCTGACTTTTTTTTCTTTACTCAGTAGCACAGGATGATGCGATATCATGCCATGTGAATATTTTGTTCCTGCCGGATGATGTCCTATCACGTCATGCTATCTCCTTCAACACATGTTTTACAGATTTCATATGTATATACTCATAGGAGGGAGCTATTATACACATCCTGACCCCTGTTATTTTAATGGGAGAAATACACTCATAGAATGTGCAAGATTTTTACATAATAGGCACTGCTACCCATCCCCATACAGAGTAATATCTTCTCCCCTGGAGCCCCTGTAAAATGAACTACCATGCCATACCAGGCTGTAGTGCTTGCTTCCACACACACTGGTTGGTGTTATCCTTGCAAGAGTCTTTCTACATCAATTTGATAAGTTTCTTTACTAGATAGTTCACAAGCAAACCAACTTCCTTTGATCAATGTCAATCAATTTGTACTTTGATCACTGGTCTTCCAACCTTTTTGAGACCACGCCCCATTTCTGGCATTCTCAGATGTTCATAGCCTACTGCCCATCAGTGATAAAAAAAATTCTTAGTAAATTCAGTTTGATATACAAAATTTAATTGCAGAAATTAACAACTGACCTGCTGCACTGTAGTTAAACTTGACAAATTGAATCTGCTGTAACAATTAACAGCATTTATTAGGATTACAAGCTAATTTGATGGCTTTATTCCTTTCTCCTCCATGAGTCCTATCAATTTGGGGAAGTTGTAGATAATCATATCAAATGGGATACAAACACCTTATAGGACTTATTACATATTTATGGTCCACCTGGGAACCAATCCTTAGCCCTCAGGTTGAATAACACTGCCCTAGATGAAGATGCATTCTCCTAGGATTCCTTTCTTGTTTCAAGTGTTTGTTGTGCATAACAGGCTTTTATGTAGTTGACTTGGGCTTTGAGCCATGCAATGTATTGCAACCCTGCAGCTTGCAACATAATCCATAGTTCCCATATTCAAGCAAGAAGTATAGTATGATCTCTGCTTGTTTAGGCTACTTGGCTGGTCAGTCTTGATCAAATGGTTAGCTTCACACAGGTCTGGCAAAATCCTTCAATGTATATGTGTGTGTGTGTGTCTATATGTGTGTGTGTGTGTGTGTCTGTATGTGTATGTGTGTGTGTGCCTGTATGTGTGTGTGTCTGTATGTGTATGTGTGTCTGTATGTGTGTGTGTGTGTCTGTATGTGGTTGTGTGTATGTGTGTGTGTGTGTTTGTGTGTGTGTGTGTGTCTGTATGTGTGTGTGTGTGTGTGTGTATGTATGTGTGTGTCTGTATGTGTGTGTGTGTGTGTGTGTGTGTGTGTGTCGGATGTGTGTGTGTGTGTGTGTGTATGTGTGGGGTGTGTGTTGTGTATGTGTGTCTGTATGTGTGTGTGTGCTGTAAATGTGGATATGTGTTGCTGTGTGTGTGTGTGTGTGTGGTGTGTTGTGGTGTGTGTGTGTGTGTGTGGTTGTGGTTTGTTGTGGTGTGTGTGTGTCTGGTATGTGTGTTGTGTGTACTGTATGTTTCTGCTGGTAATGTTGGTGTGTGTCTGTATGTGGGTTGGGGATGGTAGTGTGTGTGTGTGTGTGGTTGGTGTGTGTTCTGTTGTGTGTGTCTTATGTGTGTTGTGTGGTCTGTATGTGTTGTGGGTTAGATGTGTGGTCTGTATGTTGTGTGTGTGGTGTCTGAATTGAGTGTGTAGGGTGTGTCTGTATGTGTGATTGTGTGAGTCCTGTTGTTGTGTTAGAGGTGTGTCTTATTTGTTTGTTGTGTCTGTAATTTTGTGTGTGGTGTGTCCTGTAGTGTGTGTGGTGTGTGTAGTGTATGTGTGTGTGTGTATCTCTGTTGTGTCTGTGTGTTGGTTGTGTGTGTTATTGGTGTGGTTGTGTGTCTGTTGTGTATGTGTGTGTGGTGTCTGTGATTGTTGGGTGTCCCCAGTGTGTGTGTCTGTCCCTGTGTGTGTGGTTGTGAGTGTTCTGTATGTTTGTGTGGTGTGTGTGTCTTTGTATGTGTGTGTGTATGTGTGTATGTGTGTGTGTGTGTGTGTGTGTGTGTGTGTGTGTGTGTGTGTGTGTGTGTGTGTGTGTTTTTGTGGTGTACCACTTTTGTGTGTGTGTGTGTGGTCCTCTTCTAGATGTGTGTGTTGTCCCCCTGCCCTGTGTGTTGTGGTGTGAGGTGTTTCCTTGGTGTGAGTGTGTGAGTCCCTGTGTGTGTGTGTGTGTCCCAGTGTGACCATGTGTGTGTGTGTGTGTGGCCCTTGTGTCTCCACCCTCTTGCCTCCTCTGGTGTTTTTGTGTTGTCCATCCTGTGTTGAGTGTGTGTGCCACTTGGGTGAGGTGTGTTGTAGTGTGTGTGTGGTCAACTGTGCATGTGTGTGTGTGTGTGTTCATTCTGGTGCATGGTTTGTGTGTGTTGTGTGTGTGTGTGTGTGTGTGTGTGTGTGTTGTGTGTGTGTTGTGTTGTCTTAGATGTGCTGTGTGTTTGTTCTGTATGGTATGCATTGTGGTGGTCTGATGTGTGCATGTGTGTTATGTCTGTAATGTTGTGTAGTGTTGGTGTTTGTGTGTGTGTGTGTGTGTGTGTGTGTTGTGTGTGGGGGTGGTGTGTGTGTGGTGTTGGTTGTGTGTGTGTGTGTGTGTGTGTGTGTGTGAGAGTTTCTGTAGTCTGTAATTGTGTGCGTTGTGGTGTTGGCTGTTATTTGTGTGTGTGTGTGTCTGTGTGTGTGTGTGTGTGTGTGTTGTTGTGTGTGTGTGTGTGTATGATGTGTGTGGTTGTGTGGTGTGTGTGTGTGTTGTATGAATTATAGCGAGAGAGAGACGAGGAAGAGAGAGAGAGAGGAGAGAGAGGAGGAGGATATGGGGACGAGGAAGAGAGAGAGAGAGAGAGAGAGAGAGAGAGAGAGAGAGAGAGAGAGAGAGAGAGAGAACAATGATACACACCAAAATTCAAACATAATTTTATTGACACAATATTAATAAGCTTTATAAAAAAAAAATATTTGAATAAACATACTATAATGACAATATATTTTCATCTCCAAAAATAAACTATACACATTTCCATGCAGTAAAACATTGGATTAACATAAATCCTTTTTCTGATAAACAATATAATAATGAGAGAATGCTTTTCCATTTCCATGAAAAATGGTATTCTGGAGAGAAAGCTATTTAATCTATGATTTTTTAAAGACATATTTTGAATGCTATAATGAACACCTCCAAGCCAAAAAGTGCATTAGTTGAATAACAGTCAGTTATTATGATAAATCAGGGAATTATACCTACTCAATTTACTTGTGAATATCAGCAAACTTTCTGGAACTGTAGCTGGATTTAAATAATTTTTTTTTTTTTTTTCTAATTCCAAACCTTTGGCTTATTACTGAATTACATAGGCAATGAAGAAAGAAAACATTATAAGACTTATCCAAACTTAGCTTAATTTACAAAATCGTGATCTTTCAATGCTTATCACTACATTTTATATATCATCACCAACATTATCATACAAATTTAGAATTAATTCAAATAGTAACAAATATTACTATTAATAATATTGGTGAGGATGATATCGTGTGATTTGTATTTATACACATGATAATTTTGACACAAAATTCCACTTAGTATGCATTCACTACTATGACCTCTTCCATATATGCCATATTAACCCACACAGGATGGGTGGTACAGCATGTGTACCGCGCATTCAAAAGCCCAGTTGCCGGGCGGCACAGTATTGTGCCAGCCATTCAATTGATTTAGGCCTAATAATTCGAACGCCCCGGCATTTGGACATTCAAGGCTAGAATTCCCCCGTCGGGGATGGGTTAAAATAAAATTGTATAAAAGAAAAAAATTAAAAAAGTGAATGCCCTAGTGTACACTAAAATTTACATTCTCATGAAGATAATCAATATCTTTACAATATGTAGGAATGTATAAAACATTAATGTACAAATAATGGTTCTTGTAATGATCCTTGTTTATGCTAATACAAAGTCATCCAACAGCAGCTGCTGCCGCAATAGTCCTGTTAAAATAAACTCTGTACCCAAAACTGGAATTTGTAGTCTCTTGAATGTACTCCAATGATTTTTATCTTCTGGGCAGGAAATTATCCTTATTTCTTGGGAAAACTTCTTTGGTGGAACATCCAAGTACACTCCACCTGAACACACAATTATTTCTGAGGATGGAAAAGGTAAATATCACAATAATCTATTAGTCCAATCATAATTCTTTCCACTATATACATGTAAATGAGGTGCAGTAAAATATCTTACTAATGATTGCTAATTGAATAAGACTCATAGTAAGTATAAACCTGATAGTGTTATTTAGGAATACAAGAATATCAACAACAGTTTTGAAGTATCTCAGAATTTTTTGTGTAAACTGAACTTCCCAACTGGTGCTTTGTAACCACACTTAATGTTAAATTGTTAACTAGAAATACATTAAAGACTAGAAGAATACAACTCAATCTGACAACACCATCCACATGAAAATAAAATAATCAAATAAACATGATAACACACAGTTATACAAAAAGTGATATAACTGAAATTGCAGAATGAAAATAACACAGGCCAAGCAAACATGTGGATAAATATCTGAAAGAGGAGTTTGGCATTCCGAGTTACACTAGGAAAAGCCGTCCAATTAGATATATTATAATTCAATTTTTATTCTACATATTTTCTATATCTTTAAATTAGTAAAAGATAAAATCTGCTTATTTTACCAATTTAAAATTTATTTTTGGAATACCAATTTGTTTATGTTTCACTGAGTGCTTAGGCAAATAGAGGTTCTGTCTTTTCAGATTTTGAAAATTCAACCATCACTGATGTATATGAATATGATAGAAATTGTTTCAAGAGCTATTTCAACTTAGTTACTGAGCAAGAAGGCACCATGGATATGTATATACATAACAATACACACATACACACACAAGACAGGCCAGTGAGATTTGATGAACTAAGGAAGGCAAAGGAAGGTGCTGCGCAGTTGTGTTTTTTTCTTTAACTCACATGAAATAGGACAGTGTAGGCAGAGGCCAGAACCCCAAGTAAATGCATTTCATAACCTCCAACCATAGCAGGAATTGAACCCACTCCATTTGGATCCCTTCATGGTCCTCAGTCTCACATGCTACCACTGTATTAAGGTAACCCCATGCTTAAAAAGATTATCTTACAGTAATTCCAAGTAAACCCAAGACACCAAGTGATAAATAAATAACACTTCCTTACCTTTCATTTGGTCTGGTGGAGGCTTAACTGATCTTGTTGCATGAAAAGATAATCCTTCAAAGAGAAGGCTTTTCCTAGCAGACCGAAGACTCTGATCAAGTCGGAAAGCAAACTTTTTCTCTGATTCAGTATCCTTTACTATGTATTTCCAAGGATCTGGAAAAAGTTAGTGATGATTATAAATACTACATAGGTTCATAAACATTTACAATATATATATATTCAATTAAATAATAAGAGGTAATATAAATATGGTACATGATGTGATTTTTAATACTATTCTTTGAATACTTTTGCCAAAATTCAAATCTAATTAATCTGTATTCTATCTAGCTTAAGTTCATTTACAGGTGAAAAATGGGGAGAAAAAATATCTAAAAAAAAAAAAAAAAAAAAAAAAAAAAAAAAAAAAAAAAAAAAAAAAAAAAAAAAAAAAAATTGTGGCTCACCAACAAAATTTCTTGCTAATTTTGATGCAGACAGCCACCTTGGTGTGACAATTGGCAAACCTTTACCAATGACAGCTAGAAGTTTACAGGTTCTTCGGATATTTATTGTAACAAGCACTGAACACTCATTTGGAGACTATCCACGAGACCATTTCTGCCCCTAAAAAAACAAAAAACAAAAACTGTTACATTTTTATAATATTTTAT
>NW_028234429.1:9631506-9634006 GCF_977035675.1 Penaeus japonicus | reverse complement strand
TCTATGTTTTTACTTTTAGTTTCAGAATTATTTTCTATATTACAGTCCTTTAATTTAGAAACTGTTGATCTACGTCCTCTCCTAGATGGTTGTATTTTCACTTCTTCTGGTGGCTCTTCTACACTATTTTCCACATTCTTTTGCAGCATTTCTTGTTTTGTTCCTGAAGTTAATTCCTTTAGTTTGTTCCCTACACTAGTATCCAGTGATTTTGGCTTAACAGCCTGATCTGTATTTTCTGTCTTAACTTCTGGCTTTGTAGTCGCTGATCTACGTCCCCTTCGAGGAGGTTCAACATTTTCTTCTTTTTTTACCTTTTTCTCCTTTGCCTCTTGCATACTTATCTGATTTGTGCTTTCAGTCCCATTTCCTTTTGGCCTTGCAAATGCTGATCTACATTGTCTTCCTTGAGGATGCACATTCTCCTCCTTATCTACAATGTCAGCAATTGTAACATTTGTTTCCTTGTCTAATTTACTGTCTTTTTCTGTTTTACTTTTTTTTGGCTTGGTGACCATGGATCTCCGGCCTCTTCTCACAGGTTCTGAATTTTCTTCCACAGATACTGTATCCGGATCCCTTGCCAGCACATTTGTTCCATTTTTTTTTTTCTGTACTTCCATTTCTTTTTCTTGAACTACACTTTCAGTATCAATATTCTTTGCTTCAAAATTGCTCTCTTGAGCTAGTTCTTTCATTTCTGTTTCCTTTGAACTTTTAGACCTCTGTCCTTTTTTTCCTAGAATTTCCTTTGCCTGAAGGACTGCTTCTTGAGGTCCGCTTCTTTGGACGTCCACTCTGTTTGAATCATGGTCTTGAAGTTTTGCACTATTCCCTACTCTTGCTAGCAAAGTGTGTTTTTCTTCTTCATTATTAACATTGTCTTTCTTTAAAAGGATTGGAGCTGATCTTCTTGTTCTCTTTGATGGAAGAACATCTGGATGTTCTTCTATAGTTTTGGAGATATTTATTGTTTTTTCTTTTGGTTTTGCAGAGGCAGAGGATGAATCAGTAAGCCCTGAATCTTTGTCTGGAGAAAATCTTCTTGGTTCTCTCTTTATTCTGCCACTCCTTGTTTTTTGTTCTATGACAGAGTCTAATTCTAAGCTCTTTCTCTTATCTTGCCTTCTTTCTCTTGCTGTTCTATGATTTTTTGTCTCCTCTGCATCAACCTCTTTGCTTTCATTGGTCTTTTCACCAGTTTCCCTTTTGTTTATGGCATTCCCTATGTCGGCTTTATGTGATTCAATGCCACTTTGGATTTGTTTCACTGAAGTTCTAGCCAAAGTTTTTCTTGTGTTTATTTTTCTCTTTCTTGGGGAATCCTCTTTCGGATCACTGATTATATCTTTGGTCATCTTCTTGGCACAAGTAAGCTTGTCTTCTTTCTCTGTTTCAACAATTCCTTTTGTCTTGTGCTGATAGTCCTCCTCAAATTTACCTTCATCATTGGTTTGTTTTCCTATACTTTTATCCTTTTCATCATCCTGAGAAAACTCAAATAACCTCTGTGAAACATTACCTACATCATCATCAGTATCACTGTCACTTAAAATTTTTGTAACCTCTTTTACTTTTTCTGGCACTGATTTGCAAGTCTTAAAATCCTCATTATCACTCTCATCACTATCTGAAGAGTAAATTTTTACATCTTCTATACTCGTCAAATCTTGAGTGGACTGACTATGTATAGCCTCCTTACCTAATGATTTTGGAAATACTGTACTAGAAGCAACTACCTTGGACACCCTAGTGAAATGTATTCCTGTTTTTCCATTGTCCCCTTCCTTTTGAGGTGTGCACCTCTGAGATTCATTATTTCCAGGAGTCTGTTCACTTTCTCCATCCAAACATGTGTCTTTTTTCCCCTCTAACTCTTGATGAGATTTTTCATTTATAGGTGACTGAGTGACAATGCCTTTAACATCAGAAATGATATCTGAATCAGAACTCAATTCTAAACGAGACATATCACTTGTTTGTAACACACATGAACTATTTGTCCCTCCTTGAACTTTTGCAGTATCCTTGGGAGGTAGCATTTCTTCTTCAATATCTGTACTTTCATCTGAATAGTAATTCTCCTCTTTGGTTTGTTCTAACAAATTTTCCGACACTGTGGAGGAGTTGTCATCATCATCAAAGCACATGTCAGATGTTTTACAATCTCCTTTATTTTCTAAATTTGTTCTCTCTGAAGATACTTGCAAATTTGACTTGTTACCTAAACGTGTTTCATCAATTTCAACATCTATATCTAGGCTAATATCTTGTGTAGCATCTGCATCTAATTTATCCCATATTTCACTAATGCCTCTTTGTGGTTCCTTGACTGGGGATGTTTTATCTTCAGCTATAAACAATTGAGTGGGTGCATTACACTCTCCCTCTTCGCCATTGGCATCACTCTTAGAGATCTGAGTTGGAGCCATGCTGTCTGCACTATCTAGCAGCTCATCACAAAATACCTGAGTCGGGTCATTGGATTCTCCAGCTTCAA
>NW_028234429.1:9609006-9616506 GCF_977035675.1 Penaeus japonicus | reverse complement strand
GTTTATTTACATTTCTAAGAAATATCAGAAACATATGTCTACTTTCCCACAGCTGATGACTTTTTCTACCCTTCTTGTTACCAATCAATCTTTCACAACTTTAGCTGTGACAAGGCAGAAGCTGATTATCGGGCACCCATTTTTCTATTTAAATACATCTCAACCCATTGGCCGCAATTTTAATAAAATATGTATACAGTCATGTGGCGGGTTTATGTTGTTTGGCATGGTGCCATCCGTGTTTATGACCGATGCTGCTTTGACAGCAAATCATGCCATCCTCTATCAATGAGTTAAGCCAATATGCACTGCATATGCATTTATTAAATTAGTGATAAACAAATGGTATGAACCATCTCTCATCTAACACTTGCAAGCAGATGAAGGCTGTTGCATTCATACTCTATAGTACATAAGCTCTGAAATTGTACATCTCTCTGTTTTTGAAGATGGCTAGTCTATATATCAATTTTCTGTACATTATTCTTTGCAAGATCTTTGCCACTTCACACATTTTCTTAATTAATATCTAAAGGGAGAAGAGTGCCAACTGTGTTACATAATTGCCTATTGATGCATGTAAAAAACCTCTCTGGAAAGCCAAGTTCTCTGCCAATTTCAGAGTAGATATTATTTCAAAGACACTGGTTTTAGCAGCTGATTCTCATCAAATGATGTGGACTTTGGCAGTCAAAAATTCCCTTAATCTATTGCAGACGAGGGAGAGATTTGCTTGCCCAGTCTCCAGGATGGGTCTATTTCAGAGTGAGCCAGCTACACACAACATATCTTGACTTTTCCCACTCTCTTTCAATCACTCATTGTAAAACTAGAGCCATTTTTGTGTTATGATTTTTGTGTGTTTTGTGTTGAGAAACTTACATGTGTCATATAACAGGCTCTATCAATGCTGAAGTTGACTAAAATTGTAGTATAGGGTCCATATCAGCTCATTATTTTCTCTATACTAAGTGTGATAGAATTATTGCTATTTTATGGGAGGACAAAAAGCTACTTTATTTTTTCTTATTCATGTACTGGCATGAACAAATACAAAACATAAAACCATCCACAATGAAGACAACATGAAGAGGTAGGGAAGAGGAAGGAAACCTGTCCTTGTGACTGAGTGCCACAATAAAAGGCATCACTACTGGCACAGGGACACATTGCAGACACTGGCTATGGTTTGAGTCACATTCCTATTCTCTTTCTGCCTGCATATCCTTCATCAGCCGTAATTTAGAGCAAGATATCAGCAACTTGCTGTGTACCATTCCTCTATAAATATAGTGTTTGCTAGAGACCATGGATGGGTGCCATTCAATGCTCTCTCTCCTGCTGGTGCTAGAAGAAAAGTGGTTCCATCTAGGTTCTGGATGTTAGGTGAAACCCATTTTGCTTAATATTATAGCAATTACATTAATTATAAATGTAATAGTCATTATCACTCTCATTTCTCATAGCAAAATAAAACAACACAGTGATCCTAAATCCCTGAACATCAATGACATCTTGATGCCCATTGTAAGGCCAAAGCTCCTGCGTCATGTATGTCATGACACCTGAACGCACTGGGTTAACTGAAAGTTAACAGTTTGTCATATGAATAAAAAATCTCATCCACCTCATACCAACGTGCACAAACTTTCTGGCAACTTCTTCCCTGGGAAGATTTTGAAATTAAGCTATAGTTTTGTCAACACAATGAAAACTGTTCATTTTATATAAAGGACCTTGTAAACAAATAATTTTCTTGTCTAAATATCAGGAACCATTTTCACAAAAGAATCTCAAGAATTATCTGTTGGGTAGCTTCTAAACTCATCTTTGCCTCTCTCCTGATTTACTTCTCTAAATCATTGTCATACATGTTTTCTAAACATGATTTTGTATAGCTGTGACTCAAAAGGAATTCCAGTAGTATATGCAGTTAATGTTTCTTGAACTGCTCCTTAGAAGACACCATATTATGTTTAAATTTTTCCACTTTTGACCAATCTACTTTTCTATCTCTCATTTGTGGGGTTATATTGGGTTCAGAAATTTCTTCAATAACATTTTCTTCATCAGCATAATTATTTGCCAATCCATCACAGCTTAGGTCTGAATAGTAAAATTAAATTTCTTCAATATCTTCAGTGTTTCACAGTTGATTTCACAGTTATTTATAAAATAATCTACACTTCATCTTAGAATTACATTAATCAATATCTTTATTTACCACCTCCTCCATAACATTAGAGGAGTCGATACCTCTCTGTTTCATCATGATCCTTCAACCAGCTGAGTTATCTTCGCCATGTCTTTGCTTACCCTTCCACAAACCAAGCGACCCTTCGACCAAACTGAATTATGAGTTGACAAAAATTAGATTGATGAGATGTAATATGATGCTTTGTTTAATCTATATTCACCATAGGCTGAAAATAATCAGGTAATATGTTAACTCTACGGCTAGAAATCACATATGGTAGTACTTGAGGAATTGCTACCATGAATTATCCGTTTTGTTCAAATAGGGCATCATACTAAATGCTTAGTAGTAACACTTTTGTTTTTGGTACTGTGGTTATTATAAAGTTATGAAAGAATGTTCTTTAGTGTCAAATTTTGCTGCTGCATTGTTAAACCTGTGTGCTGGCACTAAACAATGTTATTAAAGGCTGAAACAAAAGAGTGGTGTATATAAAACCTCACCAAATAATAGGAAGTTAAACATCATGGCCCATGGTACTTTTTGCAAAGATTTCTTATGTACATGTTCGTTATTTCCAGTGTGCTGGTGTGCATTAATTTAAAAGGAAAATATATCTAGTAGATTGGTTGTACACATGCCATATTTTCCAGACTGAATTTCCAGTCCCTAAGAATCCGTCTGAATTATGTCTGAATTTTGTGAAGAAAACACTGAAGCCTGAAAATCATATACCATCCTTGAAGTCAATGTCAACAGAGTATTGCGATCAACTGGTATCAAGAGCAAAATCATTTTTAAAAAGTTACACACTTTATAAATGTACCGTATATGTTACCTTAATTAAAATTGCATTCACCTCATATATAAAGATTTAAGTTTCATTAGACTTTTCTTGTAAATTATTTTGAGAATCTTAAATACACTTGACATTAGACAGGTGCACTCATCGTTCCGTCAATTCCTAGCTTACCAAGTCGTGTTATGTTGACTTCACTTTGGCATCTTCCTCACAGCTAATCATATATCATGACATCATACTCGTTCCCGCCTTCGTTGTCCTCGCTCAACTAAACGTAAACATTGTGGTCGTACCGCCGAGGGAGGGCCCGCCTCAAAATTCAGGACAAGTTAGGATTATTTTGTGTATATAAATAAATAAATATATATATATATATATATATATATATATATATATATATATATATATATATATATATATATACATATATATATACATATATATATACATATATATGATATATTCATTGAATAAAACTGATAACTCACGGTAGCAATTCCTCAAGCACTACTGTATGAGACTTCTAGCCGTAGGGTTAACATATTACCTGACTATTTTCACCCTATAGTGAATATGGATTAAACAAAGCATCATAATACATCTCATCAATCTAATAAGCATTTTTGTTAACTCAAATTTCAGTTTGGTCGAAGGGTCGCGTGGTTTGTGGAAGGGTAAGCGAAGACATGGCGAAGATAACTCAGCTGGTTGAAGGAACATGATGAAACGGAGGCAACGACTCCTCTATTGATATGGAGGAAATGGTAGATCAATAAGTATATTTATATTACGCTGTCCATCAGTTTTCTGTACATTAAAAGGGATAAGTGGTGGGTGGAGGGAGAAAGGGAGTTCAACTTCTTCAGTTAATTCGGGAAGAGACCAGGCCAAAGATACAGTCGTCGTACGTACTCTAAACGAAAAGGCGAAGAGAGATGTAAGAAAGAACTCCAGACTCAAAGTAATCTGTAAGTGGAGAAAGGAGTAAACTAATGATGACGCCAAAGGTCTAGAAACAGAAGCATTCTAGTCCACACACAAAGAATCAGTTGGAGGAAGACTTCGGTAGGCAAAGGTAGACGAGGATCCTCGAGAAATCCCCGAAGAGAGGCGATGACGTCATCAAGCAGGACGTTGGTGAACAGGGATAAAACATCCAGATTCATTATGGCCACAGGCGAGACCTCGCGAACAATGAAGTCATGAGAGTGGTTAAGCTTAAGAAGGGCAGAGGGTGCCTATAATAGGTGTGAGAGGCTGAGCTAGCCAGGAATCAAAAAGATGCTTCTCAGAGCCCCTGCTTATGGTGTGAGGAGATAACATGATACCAATTTACTGTATATGTTGGCAGGCCATCTGAGTAATTACATGTATATGTGGTATTACAGAGGGTTTTGGAGTACATTGTTCACCCATAAATTTTCCTATGCGTTCTTGAATAACCGGCCACGCCATGGGAATTCCTGTTGATAGCTATGGAATGTAAACTCGTATAATGATATGTGATTTAAGTCTATTACAGCAGGAATTAGTAGCAAATACCTATACCTGTGAATAATAAATCCTGCTTGCATCTTTATTTGTACTATAGACATATAAGCGTCAACATCCTTTTGATCCAAATGTCATATTGCTGGTTGGGTGTATGCGCCATCGATAATGCCAAACAACCCTACAGGTGACTGAGTACTAGGCTCCTGTGACATTTGGGCTAATGAGATAGGCACTATTCATTCGTTTGAACAGCTGTCCCTGGTCCTCCAAGCTTAACTGGGTGATCCTGAAGGTACAGTCACTCATAAAAGTTCGTGGGGGTCAGTGTGTGTGTGGGCCTGTGCCATCCCCACCCCTTTCTGGACGGCGAGTCTGTATAACGACGTGACAATGCGCACACCCATACATACGGTAGAACTGTGACGTGGTTTGCACAACACCCAGATATTCAGGTTATAGTATTGCCAACCAAAGGGTGTGACGTAAACGTAATTGAGAACGTGTGGGCAATGATGCAGAGAACATGGGATATACAAGACGAACGACATCAGGCAGCTATAGTAAATCATGCCACTGCCGAATGGGAAAATTTAAGACGTCTGCCAAACTATTGTCAACGTCTTGTTGATTCAGTTCCAGACAGACTGAATACAATAATTGAGGCAAATGGGGGATGGGGAAAATATTAATCGCTCGGTCCTTGTGTAATATCATTAAATGGATGTTCAGGGAAAGATAATGAGGAAAATAATGTAATTCACAGTGTTGGTTTTGTCGGGTGCATGTGACTAAACCATTGGCGCAGTTCATGGTAAGCCATGTATACCATTTATTGTTATTTTTACGTCGATTATCATGGTGCTTTTGTGTTATTTACAATAAACATGACCTTATTGTTCATCGTATAATCCGTTTTAATTTATTTTTGATTACTTTACATGTTTTAATAATGTTATCATTATTAGTATTGACAGATCACATTTATATTTGAAGTCAGTATTACAGGTATTTCCTTTTGCCTATAGCCTATATTTATCTCAATTAATATACATATGGCATAGCATATTGAGTCATGTAGTCACCACAACAAATGAGTTATTTATGAACACTTGTGTTCTATATATTATTATTTACAAATAAATAAATGTGTTCTATATATTATTATTTACAAATAAATAAATGTAATGTTTATACAATTTGTTTTACCGTTTTGTCTGTTCAGCACTTTCTTTACATGTCATGCAAAGAAATGGTTATTTATCCTACAAAGGAAGCAACTACATAATCTTGTATGGTCGCATGTTCCATACTTTATGATTTATGTGCCACATGCTTTCAATATGCTGGTGTATTAGACTGCTGGATGCCACGACAGTTGTGCATGGAACCAGCAACATACGGAGCTGCCACTTCCCTCATCACTAAATTGCTTGAGTATCAGTGACAGAGGATATACTGTAACATCACGAATGACATGTCATTATCCATAGCTGTTGTCATTGCCGCTTACCCGGTGGTCTAGCTGTGATGTCGAGGGGGGACGTCATTCACCTAAAGGTGGGGATGGGGGAAGGAAACTTTGTGAACACTGTTCCCGTTAAGGACAATATACTGCGATATGACGTTTGGTATTTATAGAGAGTAATAGTTCGACATCAGATAAATGCACAGTGAACATTTCGTATGTTTCGCTACTATATAACATTTCATTACAATATTAACAAATGGCTTTAACCTCAACTACCATAGGTGAGCGGAAACTAAACACTTGACCTCCTCCCTCTAGTCTCCCTTCACCTGGTTTAAAACCACCTTTTTACTCCCTCCTTCTCCACCCTTCTTCTGTTGTGTCCATAAAATTTTAACCTTCATATGCTGTCATTCATAAAATTGCACCGTGAAAAATACATGACATAAAACAATATTTGCGTGGACATTTATTACGGTCAATCATGTCCTAGGTGAACACACACAATTCCTACACTTTCAGCGTCTAGTGACGCTCTGGCCAACTCAGACTGCTTCACTGCTCAGTGTTTCGAGTCTTGGTCTACTTAGAATGTTTTATGACCTATTATTTACATTTGGTTTTCTTGGGATATATGGGGGAATATGTGACGAAAGTAATGCTATACAACATTCGATTCTGTGTCTCTTTAGCTCTTAATGATTTACAACATTATTGACGTGGATGCGAAGCAAATTTTCGAAACGGTTCGAATGCATGTCGACCTGCACTACCCTCGTTACTGCTCACTTCTTTATTGTAAACTTTAGACATTGGAGGCACTCAAACCTTCATATCTTTTCACACTACATTGGAATAATGTAACTGGTTATGACTATACCGATAATTCCTGATTGACAAACATATCCCTTTCTTATTTTATCACATCAACGTTACAGTTATGCCATGTGTATGGCTGTGCGCGTTGCCACGCCATTATAAAGACTCGCCGTCCAGAAAGGGGTGGGGACTCCACAGGCCCACACACACACGGACCCCCACGAACTTTTATGAGTGACTGTACATGGCACACACTCCCCAACCCCCCAAAACATGGTTTGTGCGATGTGGAGCAAAGGTATTTGATGGGTCAATATGATGACGACTGATACCACAGTGTAGAACTCACTTTTTAATTTATTGAAAGCGATCAAAACCTGTAAACAAGTACATTGTCACAATGAATAAAGTACTTGAAGCTTAAGAGCAATACAAACTGGTTCTCTCCTAGCAGGTTACATTGTAATACATACGTCTATAAAGATTAATATATCACTTATACACTGTCATTTTAGTAATAGGGATTATACATACACTTAGTGGAATTAGTCGACTCTCCCTAATAACCACGTGTCACGATGGTGTCTACGCCTTGACTGTCGTTTATGTGCCTAGACTACACGTGTGTCTATAGAACAAGGGTCTTGTTATTTACTAGTGTTTTTTTTAGTTGTTTTTAATCACGGTCAGGCCACATGGCGGCCTGACTGTTATCGTTGT
>NW_028234429.1:9589006-9606506 GCF_977035675.1 Penaeus japonicus | reverse complement strand
ATCTTCATTTTTAACACTTAGTAAGCATTGAATATGGCATTGTGAATACAACAATTAACAAGTATATAACAACTAACAAAAACAAATAACTAAATTTCTAGTACATAAGGATTGCATTTGATGACTACATTATACTTTGTTTTCAAAGTTGAAACATCTCCTGTTTGCAGCTAACACAGTTTTATACACCGAGAACACTCTCTCAACCAAAGACTATTAAGTAAGACGGGTAAGTCCAAGACAAAAACTGTAATAATACTAACTGGGACCTCTGAGTAGTCCATGACGTCATAACGTAGTCCGACTAAGAGATGTCGCTACAATCAACCGTCGATGACGTCATATGTTTACATTCTCACAAAAAACGTGACAGCACAGCAGACGAACTTCAGAGCGCGCATATCATAATGGTTGGGAAGTCATATCCATGTGTTGTATGCAAAAGGCGATAAGATACACATACTTCACATCATTTTCGTAGATTTCCAAAAGACAAAGAAAGGTATTTTACTTAGTTATGTTGTAAAGTGTGGACAACTGAGATATTGTATTGAATTAACTTAACGAAATTTTAACCGCTGAAGCTACAGTTCCCGTGTGGCACATTTCAGGTGTCTGTTATGGCTAAATATATTGCATATCCCAAGCCTCCACGAAAAAAGCCACATTCAGCTGAATAGAAGCTTCCGCGTGTGCAGTCACCATTTCTCTGCCTCTCAATATTGCAACACCTCATCAGCTAAACTATTAAGCACTGCTTGCCCTGACCAAAATTTAGAAGGTAAGACAAATAAAAAAAATATATTTATTTTAATGTATCGGTAGGATTAACTTGTGAATTATATTTTAATGCATTTTTAGATATGAGAAATGTAGTTTATGTGATTTTTAAGTACAATGTTATAAACATAAAGAGTTGCAATTTTATAATGTATTTGGCCTCAGGAATTGGTTCATTGGGAGAGGCTGGCCAGTCTGCAATTGCTAATGAGGACAAATTAGATGGTATAGTAATTTTATTGCTTTTATGTGACATTATAAATAAAATGATGATATAATTTGCACTATAATAGTAACTGATAAATGTTATTGATTTTGCATAATACATCCACAGGTGTTTAATATTAATTAGTCTCAAGTATTTGTATCTGTTCATTTGCTACCAAATCCCCAAGTTCTGGTTAAAATTTAGAAGAGGGATCTGAGAGGCTCTGCCCCAACATGTTTCTAGTCCTTAACACACATATTGGTGCCAAATACTAATTACATATTTTATTTGTTTCATTCATGCCTGCATAATATAATGCATACCATTGTGTGCAATTTTTCCTTTTGATCATGATACAAAACTGTCCATGTCTTTTTTCAAAATAAATATTGGCATAGAAATGTACAGGATTGAAAGTAAAATATTACATAAAGATATAAACTTTAAGTTCACAGTCATATAGTATATGTTGTTGGTTGGTGGTAGGTTTATTGGTTTCAACCTGAATCTCTGCGGAAAAAAATCTTGTTTGTAGGGATTGAGTAAATAGCTGTTTCTACTCTTTTTTTTTTATTATTATTATTATTAGCTGAATTTCGGGAATTTGAGTTACTCTTAATAATTACTGTTAATTATACTGTGACAAAAATGTTCAGAACTTTAGTAATTATTATTTTGCTAATAGTATTGATTATATATGATTTGAATAATAAGTAACTACAAAACATTTTTTGTTTCTGTTTTTGTGTGAGCTAGGTTTTTCTTTGTGTGTGTTTGTGCTTGCTATTACAAAATTAGCATGTCATTTTATGCTTTTTGTTTGTAGTTTCAGGTTTATGTTTACATGAAATGTAGCATAATGTTTGTTTCTCGTTTTCATTTATATACCTTGGCTACTGTGTTTGCATCTTTTGTGCTGAATTATTATTATTTTGTTGTCTGATTATTTTCTCTCTAATGTTATGTTTCATTGGACTGCATGCTCCTATTTCATTATTTATTGTTTTCTTATTGTTTTCGTTGTTGTTGTTGCATGTGCATGATTAAAGATTATTTTTGTTCAAGTATAATTGTTACTGTTTTTGCATGCGTTTTTTATGCCCCGTGCATGTCACTCATATTTGTTAATAATATGTATAATCTTTTCATTATAATAAAGAAAATCCATACCTTTGAATTTTACTATCCAAATTGATACAAAGGTATTATTATAATAGTTTTGGAGATTCAGTGTCTCATTTAGGAAGATAAAACACTGGTAATATTAAATGAATATAATCTCTCTCTCTCTCCCTCTATCTATCTATCTACCCCCCCCCCCTCCTCTCTCCCTCTCTCTCTCAATATGATTTAGAAGATCTAATCACTGTTATTAACACACCAAGAATATTGATTTTATGGTTTGGAAAAATTCCCTAAATTAATATTGCATATAAAAGTTCACATATATTGATAAAAGAATACCCATCATAAACCTGATGTTTATATCCATAAAACGTACGAAGAATACATAATTTTAACACGAACACATGATATCATTGCTGCTGTAATGGCAACATTTACCATTGGACTACGGGAAGTGCTGACAGAAGAGCTCATGACGTCATAACTGCTCTAATGACGTCACGTATACCACTGGACTACGCCAATAGATGGCGTTATTCTGGTGGCATCTGGCAACAATATACGAACGCCGATTTCTATTAATTCCATGCGGTCTTACCTATCTTTCGTATACTATCTTTGCTCTCAACATCGCATGATACGACTGGTGCATACAAGAATGCTGTCAAATTAGGAGGAGACAGTTGCTTCACGTATTCGTCTTTCTCAACGTTATTCCCTTTATCAGACAATAATTGATTTATGATTTTCAGACTAGAGTATCCTTTGTTCTTAGTTAATACACTGTTAAATTTATCCGCAAATGTTTTCTCATATAATGCATTTAAGTTTACCTTGACAACCATTTGCAGTGCATTAGAAAGTGATAATCCTCTCTTCTCTAGTTTTCCAATTACAGTTGATATTATGGTAAAGTTGTTCTTCACTGAGCTTCTTAGTCCACATCGGATCATAGCGGAGGCGTCTGAGCTTGAGGGCCATAAAATAAACCCTTCACCATTCACAGTGATATGTCATACTAAGAAAGCATATGCCCAATCAACAGGGTATATTCTCCGTAATTAAAATAAAAGCATGTTGCATATATGCAATATGCATTTAAAAATAAATGCATGCAGCATACATGCTTCATGCATTTCATGCTGTGTCACAAGCCTAGACTAATCATTTCTAATAATTAATTCATCATTATTATTATTGTTCTTCTTGCCATCGTAATCATACTTTCTAAAGACAACCTTTGGGAATTTGGGAGTAGGTGTTGCTCATCGGGGAGGGGGGGTAAAAGGCGAGCTGAGCAAGGCTATTCAGTTGTGTGGCATTTTACTAGTTCTTCAAAATAGGGGGTTGTGTCTGTATGTGTGTGTGTGTGTGGTGGGGGGGGGGGTGAAATGGGGGTGAATGTGCCCCTTTGGTCTATATCTCTTGGTCTATACCAAGGGACAGCCCAAGATTAACTAATATGGTCTGTAATTAATATAATGTAGTCTCTGTCATGAAAGAAAAGGCATTCACATATGAAGATTGCACAGTTACTCAGCCCAGCCAGGGAAAACCAAAAGAAACAGGAGAAGCACAAAGATCTTTACTTTCTGAACACAACTGCATATATACAATAGAATATCAATAGATGAATTTTTGCATGTAATTAAATTGGCCTTTCCCACAGGGAATAAGAGTAGAAAGCAAAAGTGCATGTCTTCCACTTGAAAAAGATTAAATTCAATTTTGGTACATGAAATTACCTGGATTGAATGAAATTTGCGTGACTTACTAAGGACCCACATGCAAATACTACTCATAGAACAATCAATTTATTTAAATGAGAATATTATTACAGATCTTTCTTCACTCAAAAACAAAAAGATGAAAATAACTACAAAAATAATTGACTATATTTCTAGAAACTAACAGGTACTATACACATTACTAATAGTTTGGGTTGTCTGAATATATTTACATCTAATTAACAATAACAACCTGCAAACATCTGCAAAATATCAAGAGGCATATACCAAGTAGAAAATTAATTTTAAACATATTCATGCCAACCCAATCTTAATTTGTTATTTACTATCACAACATAAACAACCCTATGTCAAGATATCCCCATAATGTATTAGAGACTGATGCATTAAAAATTATGTTCAGTTTGATAAGTTGCAGATCAAAACTGATCAATTAACATTATAACAACATATTAAAGTTGATTTTTTTAAAAACTGAAATTGATTTAAGGTGATAAAAACTGTTCAAATTATCAAAAGCATATACACAAGAAAGAGGACATCTTGCAGATATCCTTTTTCCAGATACAATACAAGAATGAGAGGTAATTTACCTGGGACCTTCTAGTTTACTTTATTACATTTAAGATTTTCTGTTATAAGAAATATGTCTTACACAAATCTAAACATCAGCTAAATATATACAAAACATTATATTATAAATCATTACAAATTATGCTGCATAATCTTGAGCAACAAGTTTTGCAATGGTATTTAATTGGATGTGGGATGTGCCCTCATAAATTGTGCCAATTTTGCAGTCTCGATAAAACTTCTCAACTGGGTAATCTTTTGTAAAGCCAACACCACCCATGAGCTCGACACACTTGGATGTAACACGAGTGGCAACCTCTGTATGGAGAATACTAATTAGAGATTTCATACAAGAAAAAGAAAGATGCATAAAAGTATAATGACAACATAAATAATCATATAAAAGAGAAAGGGAGATGAAAGGTCATGTAACAACCTAAATTTGTTTTCCATATAACACTTTTCTTTATGTAGACTTCATTCTCATCGATGATATGTAATGTTGTATCATGATACACTTGGTCAGTCTTTGCCAATATCAAATCTTCATGAAACTCTGTAATTAGTAAGAAACAACAAAAATATACCTGAACTGTAGAGTTTTGCCATTGCTGCTTGTTTAATGAAAGGCTGTTGGGCTTCCCTCAATCGAGCTGCATTGTAAACAAGTAGCCTTGCACATTCAATTTCTGTAGCAAGGTAAGCTACTGCATGCTGCATTGCCTGTTAAAACAATCATAGTGCTTCAGTTTTCCTACTTACAATAATATGTATCTTTAAATATATATATAATACATATTCAATATAGATGCTTTCACCTGCAATCTCAATATTTGTAGTTGTGGAATATTAAATATTAAATGAAATATACCTGAAAATCAAAGAGAGCTTTTCCAAATTGCTTACGCTGAAGCAGGTAAGGAATGGTAGCATCAAGGCATCCCTGAGATAGACCAACCATTTGGGCGCCGATACCTATACGTCCTTCGTTTAACATGCCAATGGCATATTTATAACCATGTCCAAATTCTCCAAGAATGTTCTCTTCAGGTACCTGGTCAGAATAAAAGTATTGAAATCACTATATCAACTACATAAAAAATGTATACACAGACTCTGAGATCAGTTATACTCTCAAGTACCCTGTAATATTTAATGACTATTGAATAAGAGGTTTAATCCCATTGTCTTTTACTCTTTCAATCTATGTTTGTTTCAGTATGTCTCTGATAAATTTCTTTTGCACTCAAATTTCTGTTATACTTAAAAACAATAAATATGTTAAACTAAGACCAAATTAATTACATTCCATGCCTGAGATCTAAGAAGGCCTTTGAATGTTATATTAACCCATTCATGCCGGAGGCATTCCAGCCTTGCATGTTACAATGCTGGGGCTCTCGATCTCATAGGCCTAAATCAATTAAATAAATGACACCGTATGACGGCACCCAGCGAACGGGCCTTGAATGCGCGGTACCCATGGTGTACCACCCGTCCAGAGAGGGTTAATTAGCATTGCTTATTCTTTTTGAAAACTGAAGTAATTACTCACCACAACATTATCAAAATGTACAGCACATGTATGGGAGGCCCTGAGACCTAACTTGTCTTCTTTCTTGCCAATGGATAGGCCTGGGGTTCCAGCATCGATGACAAAACAGGTAATACCTTTATAGCCCTTTTAGAGAGAGAAAAAATCACACATGAGTTACAATTAACAACCTGGCTGAAGCTAGTGCAATCCAGATTACATAATACATTGCATTAGCAAAATAATAAAACTAAATAGTAAGAAGCATTTCCTGCACTGTATTTATTTCCTGTAAAGATAAATGATAACCCTTTAACTATTTTCAGCTGTAAGCAGTAATGTTCATAGGGAATTCTATTAATCTGCACGCAAAAATCATGAAAGTCACGAACATACAGTACATCATATATACTTCATGATATTATTGGGGAAATATCTTGATATATCTTATATAGGGATGAAAATAAGCTGCTATTACTTACAGCAGAAGGATTGGCATTAGCCATCACAAGGAAGACACCAGCCTGTGGAGCTGAAGATATCCACATTTTGGAACCATTAATGATGTAGTTGTTCCCCTCTTTCACAGCCACAGTCTTCAGTGCAAATGCATCAGATCCTGATTCTGCCTCAGAGAGACAGAAACTTCCTGTCTGTGAGGAGATGATTGCTGAGGTCTAACATACTCTTAATAATACCTTTATATATGTATGCGCGCACACACACACACACACACACACACAAAATGGTGCTGCAAATCTATATTTTCAAGGTATAGTCCTCCATGATGATAATAAAAACTATATTAAATGAGAGAAAGAGAGAGAGAGAGAGAGAGACAGAGATTGATTTATTACATACAACAGAATGATCATACCATATCTGTGGCCAGCTTAGGGAGATATTTTTGCTTTTGTTCTTCTGTACCAAACTTGCGGAATAAAGTGTTGAAAAGTGTGTTCTGGAGGTCACATAACAGGCTTATAGAAGGATCAACCTTGGCTAGCTCTTCAATTACTAAATTTGCCACAAAAAAAGTAGATCCACAGCCTCCATATTCAGGTTCTGTCTCAATTGCCATAAACTGTAAAAATAATCCAAATATTTTGAATATGCTATAAATCATGAAAAAATATCAAATTTGTAAAGGATCTATTGGAACATTAAGCAGGTAAACTGTATGTACTACATAGGGCAATCATAATTTATAAAGATACGCAACAATGCACTACATCATTACATTCTAAATCTGTTATTATTAGAAAATTTTACGACAAGATAAAATTCTCTCTTACCCCATTTTCATACATGCCTCTTACAACTGATGGATCATAACAACCTTCTTCATCCATCTTGCTGACTAAGGGGGCAACTTGTTCACGAGCAAATTTTGCCACTGGGGGGATAACAAATAAGGTTTGTTATGGGTACAACTAAACGATAGTTTATAAATGAATAAATAAAATAAATAATTGTTTTATAGCAAGTATATCAACGAGTATGAAATGAAGGATAATACTATTGTTCTGATATTCTGTACCTCAGAAATATATACATTACAAATCTTTATTTTACTATCCACTCATATCCTCATTTCCAGTATTATCCTTAAAGTATGGATAACATTTATTTCCATTTTCAAAAGGCCAACCTGTTTCCTTCATCATGGACTCCTCATCCGAGAGCACAGTGAGAGGGGAGGGGAGGAAGCCGAAAGTCTCATCCAGTTGAGTTGCATTTTTCTGATGCCAAGGACCTGAGCCTGAGGCCGAGTGGATCCAACGAGGTCTTAAGAAGCCTCGGCCAGATGTCACCTAACAAAAAATAATTTTGGTATTGTTGCATAATCTCTTCTTTCAAAAAAATAAAATCCTTTAGTTATGTAACAAACATTTAACTGCCACTGTCTCAATTTCATTTACATATGAAATAACACATTCACAAAAAAAAAACCTAAAAACTGTGGTGTTCTGAATCCAATGGAATTCTTATATATATATATATATATATATATATATAAAAAGATAACATTCATCTTGTATATTTGCATTGCTTGATAGGAATCTGTATGGATTTGATTCCAACTGCATGTGCTCACACATCAAACTTACACAACTAATCAGTTGATGCCTAGACAGGGAAGAGGCATAAATTGGGTTAGCCAAGTGGCTTAAAAATGATGGAAGCCCTCTTGACCCATTGACATTATTTGTGCATCAAAGTACTGTTATACAAAAACATTCGAGCAGTACGAGGGTTAATAACTGATGTTATTATCATCCTTCCTTTGCACAGAATAATTTATATAGTCGAGTTCAGTTCCTTGTTGTATTATTTTTTATTCTTTCTACAAGACCAATGTGAATGTTTACATGATATAGCTATAAGTGAACAAACTAAAATACCTAGCAAGAAATTATGAATCTAAATTTAAAGAAATTAAAGACCAGGGTCTAGTCTGATATTGTTTGCAACTGCAGTCGACTGGGCGAGTTTTGGCTCCATAAAAAAGACTTTTACGCCAGTCAATTCTGAACTTGCAGAAATTGTATAACTTACTCAACTGGTGCAGTCACATTTTGAACTTAAAAATCTATAACTTTTAAATCACAATGTACTTGCACTTGATTGAGTAACCATTTGCCATGAAAATTATACCATGTTAGCTTGAAGACCGTCTATAATGTCAACTTACGATAGTTTTACTGATACGTCCGAAGGTAGCTGCCATGTTTAACCTGACCAGTGGTACCAATCACAATAACAGCTGATCGGATGAATTTTCCATCTTTGGTTGATGAATTAATTAGATGTTACGAGCATAGATTTCTCAACTAGTCATTTGAATTGAATAAAAATTATTAGGTTTACTGGTCTCACTTTTCAAAACGACATGATTAATTTGTCATATGTAAATATAATAAAAACATTAACTTCTAACCTAATTTATGGTAATAACATTTAGATTTTTTTTATTTAGAAGAATATATGTTTACCACTGTGTATATCTACTTTTAGATAATAAAAAAAATGTTTCTAAGAAATCAGACAGGGATTGGTAAGCCTGGGCGAGGTTCCCAGGATGCACCGCGGCCTCAAACCTTCCTCTACAGTGGTGTTACGATTGATCATGTAGGTCCTCCGAAAGTTTCCATTTATCTTACTTTATCTTGGCTCTCATACCCCATCGACGTGAGTGAAAGTGGGAAAGTGTTCTAGATATGATAAAGTTTGTTAGAAATAAGTAATTCAATTGTCAGCTCGTCCAGTGATAATAATTTCGAGGGATGAAGTTTATTGAAAATGTGTCTTGGAAGCATAACATTTGTGCCGACTCGATGTAAACACGTGAAAATCTACAGTGTGTGAAGGGTCTGTTTGAGGTTATTCCTTAATTTGAGCGCATTCTTGTACACGTTTTGCAAGTATTAGAATATACAGAATGATAGGCGACTCATTTTTTAGATTTATTCTTTAAAATAAGCTGTGTATAAGAAGAAATGCCTATGGTATGGTGTTTGTGACGAACATGCTTATTTTCTTGCTTTTCTACCGGAAGAAGACACATTGAAGTAGTATAGTTGTATGTGGTAAAATATGCTTAACGATAGGAAATTCTCAGTGGGAGTATTATTTACAGGCTATATGTTTAAAATGAGTTTCTCGTTTGCCACTCTCATACATCGTGGAAGAAGTTAGCTAGTGATGTTCAAGGTAAATTTTACTGATTGACCTTTACTTGTATTTGAAATAGGATTCCTTAGCCTATTTATCTAGATTTACAAAATATTGTTGAGTAAACATTCAATCATAAGTTGTGTTAAGGGCACTGTGATTTGTCCCAAGCATTGTCTTGCTGCAACATTTTTACTCCCATATTGGGTTGTCTGCTCCAAACATATATTGACACTAGATTTTGATTCTACAATAGTGCTGTTTCTAATGCTTAAAGTATAGAGGGACTGAATTTGCCTATTGTCCAAATGATAGCTCATTGCTTTGTTATTAGTCTTAAATGAACCCCATTTTTCTGACCTTGCGATATATAATTGTTTGACATTTGCGATCTCGAGGGATCGGGGATCCTCACAAGAGTATTGGAAAAACGAGGGAAAGTGCAGATGTGGCAAAACTACCATGAATGAGGCCCAGCATTTTCATATGGTTACAATGTTTTGTTGTGATTTGTTTATTAATGGGAAGGAAATATTTAGTTTCCCAGGAATTGTGGTTTTCTTCAAGATGTTATATATATTATTTTTGTTAAGAACTAGTTACTCATTCAGAAATGAATACATGAAAATGTTTCAAATAATTGTTCATAACCTGTAACATCTGTATCTTTAGTAAGCCGATTGACTATCGAGTAGAATTAGTGGTTTTTATTTCCATAGATCTTATCAAGTAGTAAGAAACTATCATATGATCTTAACATTTGGATGGGAAATCATATCGGTTATCTCTTTTGTGATTGATAATGTACAATCATTTTGCAAAATAGGCCAACACCACAGGCAGTCTGTTACATACATATGCTTATATATCTGTACAATAATATATACTCCTTTTTATATTAGTATATATACATGTGAATATAGGGATGTGTGTTTCTTATTGATCATAATAATTTCAAATGGAAAGATGTATTTTCATATTGCTTTATAAACTTTATGTAGCTGTTTATTTACAAAAAATTATTTATTTAATGTCAAAGAGCAATGGCAGACACAGTACTGTATCTCATGAAATCTCTTGATGCAGGTGTAAAGTCTGCTCTGGGATGGGGATGAATCTTATCACTAAATGTGCAGTACCTTGCACTTATTCCTGGGGATAAGAAAGGAAGGCCAGTTTAGAATTTGTACGACCATTAGTCCACGATGTGTAACTGTAGCTTTCATTCTATTAGGAGCTTGCTACCTTCTATCCTGGTCCATGATGTAATATATTCAGAGCTTTATAAAAAGCTGAAGTAATTAATCAAAATTTAGTATAAATGGAGAGCCACAGAGTTGGAGAGAAAATATGGAAAGACTTTTGAAGCAGAACTTAAGGCAACTCCGTAGGGGAGTAGGTTCTTGCCTAGTGTCGCCTTTGTCAGTCTACCACTTGTTTGTGCACAACCTATACATCTCTGAGCACTACTGCAAAGGCCAATGCTCCCTGCATAGGAGTCTTAATGGGTCCAGGGTTCATCTTTTTTAGCCCAGTGCGACAAGCTTTTATTTTGGAGATTTTAATTTGGTATGTATATGTAGAGCTTGAACTTGGTCCTTAATTAGAGATACCTTTTTGATACATTGTTTGTGTATCCCACACTGCCAATGTATATTCCGTCCTTTGACTAATACCGCAAACACAGCTCCACAATGTACAACTGACTTGAAATCCGCTAAAAATCTCAAACCCCCAGGTTTGCTTACAATCGAAGGGTATATTTTGTTGGTTGCCGTTTATAGAACTAAACCTTACAATTGTTTTTTTATATATGGCCCTTTTTCAAACAAGTGCACACAGGTAAAACAAGATTGTTTACCAGTCCAGGCTAGAGGTCATAGAACCTGATCTGTAACAAGTGCCATCTCCTGTTCAAGCACAGATTGTGGGTATAGGGATGGAATCGCAGGTAATTCCCTCTATATATGATAGAAGGTGAAGGGGATCCATCAGTATTACTTCTGGTATTTAGTAATGCAGCATCATTCAAAAAATTTACCTTCATTTCTAATCTATTCACACCAGAGAACAGGTGGGAAAACCCACTAGTTTTAAAAAAAGCTGGCTGTACATAATTAAGGAGACTAAGATTTAAGGGTAAGAAATATGTAATGTTTATAAATTAGGCAATTTGTTTACAAAGTTGTTTTAGGGAAATGGCCTTGCAATTGTAATTCTCAATGAATTAATGCATCTTCAGGGCATATACAAATGTCAGGTTATAATAGAGTTTAGGCCCGAAACGTCCATGAATAAATCATGGCTTCCAGGTGTAGTGGAATAGAAAGTTGTCTACAAAGTGGTAATGCACATAAGTTTTGTTAATTCCTATTACTGGATGGACCAGAGTGGTATGAAAGTTTCATTATGGCTTTGGCTGTCATGCTGGGTCATTGGGTGCATAGGGATGGTTACTGCCTCAGCGTTTAAATAGTCTGTGGCGCTGGGCTTATACATTTTGAAATGCCTTGGCAAAATGACTAGACCCAGCTAAAATCTGCTTGTTATTTGGTTAAGCTAACGCCAGTAACCCAGTAAGTATGGGAGTAATATGACTGCTAGCCCTAAGTATGAGGACATGATATATATTAGGAATATCCATGAAGTTGAAAAGCATGGACAGTGATGACTTGATAGGTTTAGTGTATTTATGAAGGAATGTGGTCTCTGCTCTGAACTATCCACTGAATAGCATAAATTGGAGCAATATGTGGCATCTGCACATTGCCTTGATTGGCTGTAGATTGTTGATGATATTGGTTTTGTTGTGAATGTTGAAACCGGCTGATGTGCACTGATATTATGCAACACACAGATATGATTGTACCAAAAACTAGTCTGCACACAACAAACATACAATATTAATAATTCTTCTTTCTCTCATATTTCACCTATATAAAAACACCTTGCTTGAGAAGTGCTGATAAGTTATCTTGATGTTTTATGACACAAAAAATTATATTGGCAATAATCAAAATTGAAAGTAAAAAATGAGGCAGCATTACAGCACATTAGCAGGAAGGTTAGAGAGTACAAACAAATTGCTAGGTTTTACTTTACTAGAAGTTAACTTTAATGACCAGAATAATGTTCATTTGAATATTACTATTTAGATTTACGTGCTCTAAATTATCAATGTCTTATCCAAATGTATATTACATAATTAAGATTAGAAAAATATTAGTCCATTGAGTTAGACTAGTCTTTGGTACAAGCTCCTCACGCCAGTGCTTGCATTGCACAATATGGGTGCTAATAGGCATGTTTGGGATTTATGTAAATGTGCAAGGGTACATTGTATATCCACAAATTCAAATGAATAAATTCATATTTTAAATAAGAACTGGTTATTGTCTAGAGTAGTGTTTCTCAAAACACGATGCATTTCCTGAAAATACAACACCAAATGAAGAAGCCTAGTTGTAAGAAATTATTAGATTTCATTTGTTATAGAAATTGCATGTAGCAAACAAAGCCTGGTACCTTCTATCCAGGCAATTTTAACCCATTCACGCCGGGGCCATTCCGGCTTTGCACGGTCGCTATACCGAGGTTTTCGAACGCATCATCCGAACGCTTCGAGATTCTCGGGCGCACGGGCCGCGAGCCTGGGCTGCCCGCTCGCTCACCCCGAGCGCCGGCCTTGGCCAGATATCTTGTCGGCGGCGTCTGACGCGAAAACCACGAAACGTGTCAGCACGTCATCCGGCGTGAGTGGGTTAACTGGTGCTTCCAGTCAAGTCTTATTGAAAGCATACAAGCATGTATCGTCATGGCTAGCCTTTTGTATCGTTCTGTTTATCTCGATATTGAAAATAGTACTTTTTGCAGTGTCTGTTTGATCATAAATGTTTTAAATCTTGGGATAGCCTTATCACAGTCTTAAATAGCATTTTTACACTTTATTTTTCCAGTATTCAGTGTTTTTCTGGTCAGGTAAACTCATTTCAAAAATATATTTTTTCTTCCCCCCCCCCCCTCTTTACATACTTGAATATAAATTTTTATTCCTTTTGATATTTTGTCATTAATTAGTTCAAATTTTGCTATCCATCTACTCTATGTAGTCTGCATTCATTTGGAGGCAGTGTAGGAAAGATATCAATTTTTATGAACTTTTGGACGGATTTTATCTGGAGCAAATTAAAATGGGATTCATATACTGCAATTGTTTAATTAATATGGACAGCCTTGAAATCTAGTTATTTGATGATTGCAAACCTAAATAAGCTTTTATAGAAAGTAAATTTATTCATGATGAGACTAGTTAATCCATTTTATGAGAGGTGGTTGCAAGGGTGCTGAGACATCTGTCCGTCTCTGTAAGTAGTCACTGAGATAATTCAAGGTTCTCTTGAGTGCTTCCTCAAACTAGCATACAGGTTCCCTTGCAGCTACACCAGGTCTTGCCTGACTCAAGGATTTTAAAACTATTCTGAGACTGTAGGAGTGACATTGTCTTGGTTTGATTGAGGTTTGAGCCTAATCCAGACCTTTTGTTTCAGCATCCACCATGAAGATCAATAAGATGGTAACGGAGTCCCGGCGTAAAAACCGGGAACGTTACTTCAGCGCCCCTTCCCACATTAAGAGAAAGTTCATGTCTAGCCCTCTATCAAAGGAACTGCGTCAGAAGTACAATGTCCGTGCCATGCCAATTCGTAAAGATGACGAAGTTCAGGTGAGTGATTTGTATTTTATTTTAATTTAATGGATTATCAGTTTAACATGAACAAAATAAAGGAATAACATGCAATTTATAGGAATAGTAGCTATTCTGTGTTTATTGGAAATAGGTTCAATGATGAAACACTTAATCCATTCACTGAGAGATGTGGTTGTTGTGGGGACTGAGGCAACTGTCCGTCTCAGTGTGCAGTCCAGAAGTCTGTCCAAGGTTCTCTTGCACAAGACATCTCCTAGCACACAGGTTCTCATAGCATTCACACCAGGCTTAGCCTGGCTCTGAGATTATAAAGGATAACTGAACTTAATACATTCAACTAAATTATGAGGATAGAGAAAAGGATGCTTTAAGACTTTATTTTCTCAGGTTGTGCGCGGTCATTACAAAGGACAACAGGTTGGCAAGGTTGTCACCGTTTACCGCAAAAAGCTCTGCATCTACATTGAGAGAATTCAGCGCGAAAAGGCCAATGGTGCATCAGTCTATGTTGGCATCCACCCATCAAAGGTATTTTAATATTGGTTTGTGCAATAGGAATAAACTGGTGTAAGTTTTTGAAGAATTTATCAATACCCACTTTTCTGTCAATTAATTTCTTAAGCTCGAGACAACTTGTTATCAGTGAATTGCTTAGGAAGGAATCTTTACTAAAGTTGATGGCCTATTTAACCTCTTCATTCTAAATTTTAAATGTCGCTATTGCATATAACAAGTTTTAGCCAAAATCTCAAGATAATCATATCAGAATATGCAGAATTATTTGCATGGGTTGGGAGGGGGGGGGGTGACCTTAGTGAGATCCCTCAGTGACTTGGAGGACAACAGAAAATGGTGAAGTATCCAATCATCATGAGTTTTATATTTTTAATGTTCTGTAAAGAAATGTTAATTATTGCTAGCAGGGCACATCAGTACCTCCCCTTGTATAAGTGAATCACACTCCTATGTTAATAATGAGTCAAGTAAGCCAATGTATCGTATACGACTTGTATTCTGAAAGATCACGTACAATATCTGGAAGAAAAAATTAATTCTAAAAGAACTTGGTCATGACACAAGATGCACGTCCTCAGATGTGTGTGTGTACTGCGAGGAGGTAGTATACACATCCTCATGTTTTAGAGTTAAAGGTACCATTATTTACATTCAGCAATATAAATTATGAAACCTGCATTTTAATAATTTAAGTTTTTATTCATCAGTCATTGCAAAAATTGGGAATGTCTGTCTGCAATTATGTTTTATTTTGAACTTCTTATATTTCTAATTTTTTATTTTCCATTACCAGGTCTGTATTGTTAAGCTAAAGATGACAAAGTCCCGCAAGAGGATACTGGAAAACAAGGCTGCTGGTCGTGCTGCAGCACAGGGCAAAGACAAGGAGAAGTTCACTGCAATGGACACATCCTCTTAAATACAGACTGTGTGATTATCAATGGTTTCTTTTCTTATCCTGCAACTAGATCTTATTCTTTGATTTACACACCAAAAAGGGGAGTGTGTATGAGAAATATATTTAAGGTAAAAGGTATACTCATTTGTATAGAATATAACTATTGAGTATATGATACATACATAATAGGTAGATATGAAATATAAAAAATACACAATATAATGAAAAATTACGTATTTTGTCTAAACTGACACAAACTGGGCTATAATTTTATCACTGTTAAACCAACAATTGTGCAAAGGAGATGGGGAATAAGAATAGTAATGATTGGTAGTCCGCATGGTAAGCACAATAAATCATGTTGCAAGAAGCAGGTGGTAACATTGTAAATGTTGAGTGTAGTTTGCATTTTTGCTTGCTGGCATTAATCGATCGTGTAGACTGACCTTTAACATCAGTACAGTGGCTATTTGGTTGCATGTCACATGCTAGGGAGCAAGCAGCATATTTGGCTCCATTTTGTCTAACTTGCCTGATAATAAGGGATGTCTTGAATGCAAGCCATAGTGTACTGCATTTTGGACTTCATAGGCTGCATCCACATAAGGGAGCTTTGCACAATGGAAGAAGAGACCTCGAAGAAAGCATCGTAGCAAGGATGCTTTACCCATTATAGCTTTTTTCACATTCTACATTTCTAATGTTACATTGAGAGAAGCTTGTCTGGACCCTACCTTAGAATGCTTTAAATTTACAAAAAAAAAAAAAAAAAAAAAAAATGATACATCCAAAAGTCATTGAACTTGAATTGAATATAATATGCAAGGAAAGCATATGAAAAATGGCAATCTTTCATTTATGAAAGATCTAAGGTGCAAAAATTTAGAGCAGAAAATCAATATTATATTCTTTTTACTATGTAAATAAATTAGTTTTAGATTGCGAACATGAATAGTTAGTGACACGAACCTTGTGCATTAACAAAACGGCTTCCTCGGTGTATTGCCAGGTTTTATTGTGCAATACACTATACAATACTACAAGAGAAGTGGAGAATCCGATCCTTGAAAGTGGGTAAGAGAATTGTAAAATCAGTCAGAGAAAGATGGGCCATAACTTGTTACTTTTGTTAGTGGTGTGTTTCCTGTGGACACTCAATGTCCACACAATGTATAGAAAATTCTCCCACGTGGATGCCATGCTTAAACCAGGGTCTATAATCAGTTGGACAGGCAAATAAATTTGCTGATTCTACAGAAGTAACATCTTGCCCAGAAAGGGAGAGAATGCTCTTAAGTAGTGAACTGCTTAAACCTTTTTTTTTTTATCACACGTGAACATAATTCATGTTCAAAACCTTTTCCAACCCACCTAGACTGCTTTCATTTGATATTGCCTTTTTTTTTTTTATTATTCACTTGACCCTTTGTACAGTTGGCACCAGGTAGGCCCAAGTCTATTGGACCTGAGATTTAAAATGTCAATCTGTTTCAGAAAATGGTAATTTGAATTCTATTCTCTTTGTATGTTAACAGATATTTGAAAAGGTAGAAAGAATGCTCATGTAAGGTTTAAAAAAAAAGACTGGTCCCAAAGCTTAATTTGTGATGGGACTTTATGGTGTAAAGTCGATCTTCCACATGTAATCATATCTGCAGGTAGAGAGACATACTATGAGTGATTATTTCTCATTGATATTGCGCACTTATTTTTCATACATGTGCACCACAGCCTG
>NW_028234429.1:9569006-9571506 GCF_977035675.1 Penaeus japonicus | reverse complement strand
CATCTAGGTTTTGGATTTTGGGCAAAACCCATTTTGCTTAAAAATACAACATTTATAATCATTATGACTGCAACTGTCATCATCCCTCACTCATTACTCCTAGCACAATAAAATAACACAGTGATCCAAAATCCCCTAACTTCATTTACGTCATGAAACCCACCGTCAAACCAAAAACTCCTATGTCACGTATGTCATGAGGCTCGTCTACAATGGGTTAATATTTCTTTTCTTTTTTTGTGATGTAAAATTGAAAAGGGTATAAAAAAGTTTTGGAGAGGGGATTATTCTAATTCATGGTCATTATACCAAATAACTAATGTGACCTTAATCTGATTAAACTGGGGCTACTTTAGGTCCACTCTGTCTTAACACTGAGCATTTCAAAATGCATAGGCCTAACGCTCAAAACACAGCTCCCCACTATGTAGACAATCACCTGGGGTGCCAGCCATACAAGTCATCCGTTGTTAACGTAGTCAAAAATTCAATAAAAAATATATATATTTATGATTCACCTAATCCATGTAAATGCACAGTAAAACACCAGTAAGTATGAAATCAGTTTTTTAAACTCTCATAATCTAAATCATATCAAATGTATTCATGCAATTTTTAATGTATGAGTTATCTCCATATAACTGCAAAAAACTAAACAGTGCATGGCATCACTATGGCATTTAAAAAACAATTTAGTTACCTCTTCTTTATAGGATGTTTACTGATTTAGCTTTGTTAGTTTCTATAGTTCCAAAATGTGTCTAATCTTTGGTCAGATGCATTTCAATTAAAGTTTTCAAGTTACTGTAAGGGTAGTATAACAATGTATAGACTAGTTTCTGTAATCATATTTATCAATATCTATATATAAACACTTGACCCTTTTAGGTTTCATCTATTCACTAATTCTATTAGTACTGTATTCAGCTCACACCTTATGCTTGCTCACTGATAATTTATATTAGTGATTATTGTTAAATTATTTCTTATGAGACAATAATTAGTGTTGGTTGTATTTTGGAACTAAACTGTTAAAATTGAGTGCAGTGTTTGAAAAATTTTAAGAACTAAAAGAAAAACTGTAGGGAACAAGTTGCAGTTAGCCAATATACTACATACAGATGATAGCTATTCTAAATCATTGGAATCTGAAAGGGTTAATTTTTTGCATGTCAAACCTAATAAGGTGGTAAATCCTATGAAAGAACCCAAAGGAAAATATTCTGAACTAAGGTCTTGATATTTATGTGTTACCCAGTTATGAAACACAAGCAGTCGTTATTCAAAATAATAGCTCTAGGGTTGAATTCCCATTAAAACTCACCTTAAAACACGGAAGAAAAATCGCCTTGTTAGAGCTCTGACAGCTGGGCCAAACTCTTCCTCAACTGCCTGGCTCAAAGGCTGAACAGGTACATGGAAGCTGCCAAGAGCCCCTTCTATCTGGGTCTCTCTCTGGTGCGTCAAAGGGAGTCGTAATAGATGGTTTGCAATGGCAGTCAGACATCTTATGGCTACTGGGCCTTCTTGATCCCAGTTTAGTGAAACCAAGAGATTCACAGCCTCATCCAACTGTCGGTGTTTTATATACTGAGCGACAAGAGCAACCGCTGTCAAGCCACCCTTATACATAGCACTGACATCCACACGTAGGCATGCTAGGGGTCCTCGGATGTAATGGAGGAGGAGAAGATGAGGAATATTATGCTGACTTGTTTCTTCCTCTATTTTTGTTGGAGCCCAAGTAAGTCTCAGCAGAGACTGTTGGTGGCAGAAATGTTCAGAGAAGTCTAATATTCTTTGAGGATTACTGTCTTCCATGATCAACTGCATTCTGATCAAGGATAATGCTAAATCAAAACACTGAACCTGTCCTCTTTCATTGCTTACTACTACAATGTTGCCCGAATCCAACCAGGCTATGTTGCAAGGGATGAGTCCAGCCTTTGTGACATGTGTCATTCCTCGAGAGTCACAGTGAAGAGCCAAAACACCATTGTTGCATGCTAACAATAAACGATCTTCTGCAGGATTGTGAGAATGGGCCATCAGTGGGGCTTCTAAAGGAATAGTGGTGACTGTAATGCGATGAAGAGCTCCTCTTTCCACCTACAATCAGAAATGTTATGGTTTTGAAACGTTTTCATTCATGTATTATATACATGCTAGAAGACGGGGAAAAAATCTTAAACATATCTGTATATTCTGAAGGTCCCATTGCAGAATGATATGGATAGAGGAGGAACAAGAGAGTATGTGTAAGACATACTGATATAAATATGAGGTTATATTTTATTAATAGAAAAATATCATATAAAAACACACAAGATGTAAATCAATTTATGGATAACTTAAATAGAAGTACATATACATTTATACTGGATTTTATGTTTTTCATACATAGATCTGTGTGTGTGTGACTGTGTGTGTGTGACTGTGTGTGTGTGCGTGTATGATTGTATGTGTGTATGATTGTGTGCATATGTGTGTGTGTGTGCGT
>NW_028234429.1:9561506-9566506 GCF_977035675.1 Penaeus japonicus | reverse complement strand
TTATTTCTGATCGAGGCAGCTTCTGCAACATAATTTGATTTTTTCCACTCCCTTTTAGTCACTCATTGTAGAGCTAGAGACATTTTTGTGTGTTTTACTGTTTTTAGAAATTTATATCTGTCATATCACAGGCTCTATCAATTCTGCAGTTGACTAAAATTGTAGTTCAGGGTCCATATCAACTCATTTTTTTTCTTTATACACAATGTGATAGAAGTATTACTGTTTTTTTTTTGGGGGGGGGCAAAAAGCAACTTTATTTTTTCGTATTTCTGTGCTGTCACAAACAAACACGAAACTTATAACCATCCAAAATGAAGAGGTAGGGAAGAAGAAGGAAACTTGTGCTTTTGACAGTGAGTGCCACAATAAAAGGCATCCCTACTGGCACAAGGGCACATTGTAGGCATTGGGCATGGTGTAAGTCACCTTCCTCCTCTCATTCTGCCTGCACATCTTTCATCTGCAGTACTTTAGAGCAAGAGTTCGGAAACTTGCGATGTGCCATCCCTCTATAGAGATAGTGCTTGTTAGAGACCGTAGATGGGTGCCATTCAAGGCTCCCTCTCCTGCTGGTGCTAGAAGAAAGTGGTGCCATCTAGGTTTTGGAAGTGAGCTGAAACTCATTTTGCTTATTCCCACCGGCATTGTTTCGTCTTTGCATGGCTGCAATGCCAGGGCTCTCAAACGCATAGGCCTAAATCAATTACGCGATTGACGGCGCATGCCAGCACCCGGCGCTATGCATATTACATAATCGCCGTCTGTGGATGGCGCCCGGCGGTATCGGGTTAAGCAAACCTAACATCCAAAACCTTGATGGTACCATTTTATTCTAGCACCAGCAGCAGAGAGAGTCTTGAATAGTACCCATCCATGGTATCTAGCAAGCACTATGTTTATAGAGTGATGGCACACAGCAAGTTATTGACTTCTTGCTCTAAAGTACAGCTAATGATGGATGTACAGGTTGAACGAGAAGAGAAAGGTGACTCAAACCATGCCCAGTGTCTAGAATGTGCCTCTGTGTTAGTAGGGATGATAGAGCCTGTCATATGACACAAACAAGTCTCTCAATACAATAAACACACAAAAATTAAAACACAAAATTGGCTCTAGTTTTACAATGAGTGACTGAAAAGTGGGAAAAGTCAAAATATGTTATCTGAAGCTGCCTCACTCTGAAATAAAACCCATCTTGAAGAATGGGCAAGTGAATCTATACCTTGTCCGCAATGGGTTAAAGCTTACAGAACACCCTTTCTGGCAGTCATTCTCTCTACATATATACATTTATCTACTTTATCACACACACTCATGCACGCATATGAGTATGTGTGATATGAGCATAGATTAAATATATATGTACACACACACACACACACACACACACACACACACACACACACACACACACATATATATTTATATATATATAAATATAGCTATCTATATATATATACATATATATATATATATATATATATATATTCTATATATATCATATATAGTATACATTAAATATATAGATATAGATATTGGTATAGAATTCAACAGGCTAAATAATTCTTTGATAAAAAGATACACAGTAGTGTTATAGATCTGTGACATTACACATTTGGGCACAACAAAAGATACTCTATGCTTATAATATTCAGATTGAACATAAAACAATACCATATCTCCTGACAGATTTGCTGAGAGTTTCCTCTCGAATCTTCTACCAGACGGTCCAGCAACTTCACAGGTATAAATCTTGGGATCTGTTGCAGTTAGGCGTTCAAGAATATGCCCTTCTGGTGGTGGACGAGTTAGGTGCACAACTGTCAGTCTGCATTCATTGTAGGAAAATATCATATGGTGTCTTGTTATCACAACTGGAAAATAAGGACTGTATATCATAGCTACTCCACACATCAAATCTTCAATGAGGTGAATGTAAAAAATATACTAAAGTTTAGCAGTTTCTCAATGTATCCCCAATTAATCACAAAAATGTTAACCCATTCATGATAGATTACGTATGCACACATTTTTCTTACCTTTTTTGGACAAGAAAAAAAGAAAGAAAAAAAAAAAGAAGTCAAAGGATTTCTCAAGAAGCAGGCCATGCTGAATCTCACAGAGTGATTTTCACCAGCCCCATTCTAGGGGGTCACAAAAAGATGTTTTATATATTTTTACATTATTTTTGACAAGCAAAGAAAAATGTGAACATACACACGTACATGTACGCACAGCAGGAATCCAAGACATGATAAGAAATCATCCGTTGTGTGGGAATTATTCTGAAGGTGTGATATCATGTCATCTGACATGAATGGGTTAAGAGTTGTCCTTCCTTTTTCATATGAGCCATACAAATAAATATAACGCTAAATAAGTCCCAGTATACCAAAACAAAAAATAACTTGAAATCTAAATGTTTCATATTGAAAAATAGGAAGGACAGGCAATATTTGCAAGGATCCAGCCGGTAGAAGATACTTTATGCATAAAAGGAGAATTGTGTTGACTCAGTAAGAGAAAGATTTTTCATTGATGTTAAAAAACTAAACAAACAACAGTACAGTCACCTGATCATGAACTTTCCTTATCAACAATACAATATTCTGTCAGCTTCAACTTTCTTTAATATAGAAAAATGGAGGATATAGATATAGTGGATGCATTGTTAATTTTACATTAGTTTCTTGCACAAATCAAATAGAGCATGCCTCTCGTGATTAAGTAGTTAAATCTTTAATATAAAATAATATCAATAAAAAAAGTTGAAACATACCATCAGCAAGATGTTCTGATAACAGCTTTCCAACCAAGAACTTGTCGAATGTTATTCTGGTAAGGTCTCCTGTGTTTGGATTCACAGTCAATGTTGAAATAATACCAGAGGCAAATATCAATTGGTAGACATGTGTATGCCATCCTTCCCATATGACTCTTTCCTTTGATAGCAGTTCCTATGTTGGAAAAAAAATCTTGTTTCAATGAAAACTATAAAGAATTAGTTAATTCACTAATAAAGTTTTTAAACTGGATCATAATAATTCTCTCACATATGTTGGGAGTCATTCTAAAACAAGTAAAGTTATGTTGAAAAAAAATCTTGTTTACTCCAATTCTTAAAATTAAGAGATATATTCCCAAGCAATATTTTTGACTACTTTCATTTAGTTTAGTATATATCTATTAGGGACTTTGATAGAGATCGCCTAAAGTGAAATCAATGTAAAGTATTTTAGGTCATATAAAAAATAAAACACCAACAGAATAAATGAATATATAAAAGTAAAAGACTTTGCAAACAATGGCTGTGAGGTAAGCAGTCAGCAGATGAACACACCACAGCAGGTAATAAGAGAAAATGATACTTTGGATACAGACAAATTATGTCAACCGGTTAACCCCTTCACTACGGGCAGTAGAAAACGCTCCTCGCGCCTATCCGAGCTGCCGGCGCGTGCCAAATTTTAAACGTCGCTACTGAATATGACAAGTTTTAAGCCATAACCTCTACAAGTTTATAGCCACAACCTCAACAAAATCATCATGTGTTATATATCAAAATATGCATAGTTAACCTCTTCCCCCATATGAATGTGACAAGTTATTTACATGGGTTGGGAGGAAGATGGAAAGAGTGACCTTGGTGGGAGGCCTCACTCAGATGACCAAAGAAAACGATTGAAATAGTATGGTAAACTAATCATAATATGTTTTATATTTTTACATAATGTTCCATAAATAAATAATAAAATGATTGCTAGCAGGGCCCATCAATGCCTCCCCTGGTATAAGCGAATCCCACTCTTATGTAATAAATTATTAATAATGAAAGTCAAGTAAGATATCGTATCATATCCGACCTCTATTCTGAAAGATCTCGTACAGTATCCGGAAGAAAGAAAACTCAATTCCACCAGAACTCAGCCATGACGCAGTATGCGCGTCCTCGGATTTGACGCGAGCGCTGCGAGGACGCAGTATGCGCGTCCTCGTGTTGAAGGGGTTAACTGGCTGTCCAGGTTATCCATCAAGTACTTTCTATTCAGAAAAAGTATATACAACACATTCATTTTTTTTTTTTTTTTACCAGAATACATACTGAACAACTATGGTAAAGCCAATAAATGTGTAAAACATAAATTGGAGAATTGCTGTATATCAATCAAGTTTATTATCTTACAAAATAAAATATAATATAAAGAATTAAATAAAAAAGTAAAACTATTATTAGATAAGTAAACCTATATACATAATATAAATTCTATTCAATACAAACCTCAAATTCACGAAGTGACTCTCGTAGCTTGCTGGGACGACTGTTTTTAGGTGTGACCATAATACCCCTAGCTTCCAAATACTGACGTTTGTCCTCGTAGTAAACTCGCTCCTTGCACACTGTGTTTTTGTCCTGGTATCTTTAAGAAAAGAGAAATCAAATTAGCATAATTTAATATAAATGTGCACTCTGAAGTTACCTTAAACTGACTCCATTTTGCTAATTCCTGCCAAAAGCAGAACTACACTATAGTATTTTTTATGAATTTGTGAACACTACTTCACAATACTACAAAACTGACTTTCAAATGCAGTTCTTTAGAATAACCAATTTTCATCATCCCACAGATAGAATTACAATCACACACTTTCTTTGTGGTACATTAATTTTGCATGTAGAATTTCAGTATCAAATCTGGAAAGTAACTTTAACCCCTATAATATTATGAAAATATGATTCAGCTAAAATATTTCAAAATTCTTCTAGACAGATTGCTAGAGCATATTCTATAGCTAGAATATGAGGAAGTGATAGAGAAATATTCAGGTACGGGTGATTAAGCCAAACACTTACATTAATATCTTCATATAAAGGATTCAATGTCATAAATATATATATGGAATATTGTAAAGTAATATGTATAAAAAGTCACCTGCAATTCTGAAAATTACCTAAAAGCTCCTATGTCAGCATCCTTAACAATGATGTCATCACGTAA
>NW_028234429.1:9521506-9524006 GCF_977035675.1 Penaeus japonicus | reverse complement strand
TTATGGGGGGACGTGGTTATATCCTTTTTCCTGTAGTTTTTGTTGTGATAGGCATAAGGTTTCACTAATCCTTGAAATCCAGATCCTTTGCTAGTCTGGTTCTATTTTTATATTTCCAGGTCCTTACTCCTGTATATCAAGTTGGCCATATCAGAAAAGTTTAGTTACAGGATGGAAGTAATTCTTTTTTGTCTCCCACATTTTAGGAGGTATGCAATTACAAAATAAATCTATTACAAAATAAATCTGGGAGAAATCATTTATTTAGATATATATATATATGATTTCTCCTGTAAATATTTTGTAATGTATAAATATATATATAATATATATACATATATACAATATATGTATATATATATATATATTATATATATATATATATATATACTATATATATATATTATATATATATATACGTGTTACAGAGAGAGAGAGAGAGAGGAGGAGTAAAGAGAGAGAGAGAGAGAGAGAGAGAGAGAGGAGTGAGCAGCTGATACAGTGTGGACGTGCTGAACTGTTGGCTCTGAAAAACTCCTTAATTTCTCATCCCCGCTTGCCCGTCGAGGCTGGGGGGAAATGAACAGAGATTAGTGAAGTGTAATAAAGCACTGAATTATCTAGAAAAAATAGGAAAGACAAAATAGAAAATAAATTAGAACAAAAAACAAACTGGTAAGGAAAAAGTAGAGTGGCATCAAGGAGAGAGGGGGACATTGAAAAAAACACTTTGATAAATAAATAAGAGAAAAACAGAGAAAAAGACGGAGCAGGAAAAACACTGGTATATCACATGCAAACAGACAAGGACATTCAGTTCCTGCGGAAGCATACCTATTTCGAACAAAGGCAGGTAATGAGCCGCCACCGCTACACCGGGGGAAGGTCCAGCTCCCCCAAAGTAGGGGGAAGGGGGGAACGACATCAACTATCTAACAACAGTAGGTAATGTAGACATGCAAAGAAATAATTTATTTGAGACTCTCATGTTGCTAAAATTATACAGGGATTATATCAAAAAGTAACCAGACAAAACTACATATCTAGAGGACATGGCAAAGATCAAACAATTATTCAATGATAGCTCTTACAGAAACTCATCGGAAATGAAGACATAAAAAATGGAAGAAAGAAATTAAAATTGATAACTATGAAGTTAATAAGGAAAGATAGAAATAAGAGAAGCAGAGGGAGGAGTAGCTCTTTATATCAGGAATGAAAAGAATTAGCAACTAGAATGGGATACTGTAATAGAATACTATAATAATACAGTAGAAATACTAGGGGTATTGGCAAAAGATACAAAAAAAAAAAAAAAGCTATACATTATTTTATACAGGCCACCTGGAAACAACAGAAACATTCTTTCAATGAATCACTAGGCATTATTAGTAATTACATTGTCAATACAAGGATAATTGAAGCTATTGTTATACTCGGTGATTTTAATTTCCCCTTTATGGATTGGGAACAAAGAAAATAAAATATGATAGGAGCAAATGCCACCAAAGATGAAAACCAACACAAGCGAGAATGCTTTTAGATTTTGAAGAAAATTTTTACCTTAAACCAAATCATTAATTTCCAACAAGGAGAAGAAAATATACTGGACCTTGTTTTCATTAGTATAGGGGAAGATGTACACAACATATCATCAACTTATACAGCCCAATCAGACCACAAAATAATTGAAATCACAATGAATAAGTTAAATAATCAGAAAAGTAGTAAAAAACAGATAGCCAAAGCAGAAAAGAGTCTCAGATCTTTAAACTTTAGCCATAATCAAATAGATTGGAAAAAAATAAATACAACACTAGAAAAGTCACTGAAAGATATTGACGTTCTCTTAACACCAAAAGATATACTAGAGCAGCTTTATAATGCATTTAAATATGTTTGTAGAATGTTTGTTCCCCAAAAAAACAACAGAAACAAGAACATTATACCAAGAGATCGAAGGATCATGTTAAGAAACAAGAAAAATAAGGCTAACAAATTGAAAAAAACAACAGATCAAGAGAAAAAGGATCAAAGCAGAGATAAGGGTATTGGAAGATAAATTAAAACTGTCTATAAGTAACCAAAAAGCAGCCGAAGAAAAAAGAGCTGGAAGCTATAAAACAGAATGCAAAATATTTTTTCTCTTATGCAAACAACAGGTTAAAGAGGAGAACAGAAATTGGGCCTCTTGAGAATAATGGTGCATTGGTAACTGATTCAAAGGAAATGGCTGAATTACTCAAATTGAAATATGAAGAAGTCTATAGTGTCCCAAGAATAGAAAAATTAATATCCGACCCACAGCAACATTTTAGTATTTATTTAGTAACGAAGATGAATGTCTCACTGACTTCATATTCGATGAAAAAGATATCCTCTGAAGACAGTAAGTGAAATACCAACAAACTCAGCAGTCTGGGCCAGATGAAATCCCAGCAATCTTTTTAAAAAACTGAAAAGAAACCATTAGCAAAAGCCAATGGTAACTTTGTGGAGG
>NW_028234429.1:9499006-9501506 GCF_977035675.1 Penaeus japonicus | reverse complement strand
ATATTATATATATATTATATGCCATATATACACAATATTATATATATATATATAGATATATATAATCATATAATTATATATTTATATATATATATTTATATATATATTTTTATATATATATATACTATATACTATATATATATATAAATAGATACATATAACTTTTTTATATTTATATATATATTATATAATATTAATATATATATATATATATATATATATATATATTACTAGTGAATTATATATATATATTATATGTATACAACATTTATAGATATATAAATATATATACTATATATATAAATAATATATATATATATATATTTTTATATATATATATATATATATATATATACATATTATATATGCATACATAAATATTTTTATATATATATAAATATATAAGATATATATAATAACTATATTATATATAATATATATATATATATATATATATATATATATATATATATATTTATATTTAATATATATTCATACATATTTATACATATATATATATATATTTATATTATATATATATATAATATTTTATATAGTTATATAACAATTCCTTGAATATATATATATATATGGGAATATAAAATAATTATTTAGATATCAAATTCCCCCCCCCCCCCTTCATATATATATATATATATATATTTATATATATATTATAGTTATATATATATTAAGATGATATATAGATACAAAAAAATATATATATTAATATCTATAGTATATATATATACATATATAACTAATGTTTACAAAAAAAATATATGTATCACCAATATATATAAATTAAATATAGCATTTCTACATATATATATAGTAATATATTATATCATATTGAACATATATATATATATTGATGTGGTATTTAAATACTTAGCCATATATATAGATATATAAAATTATATGATTCATACCATAGATATTCTACCTATGAATATATTACATATTTAAATATATATATATATTAGACATTACAATAAATATATATTATTAGATATTTAGATACATAATTTATATATAAATAAGAATATATATTTATAGTTTATATATATATTTATATATATATATATATACACATATATGTTATACACTCACTCACTCATATACAACAATAAATTTTTTGATGTATGTGTAAAGATTAATATTATATCATAATATATTTATATTCAGATATTTTAGAAATTGTATTTATAGTATATATATATATATATGATATACTTATATAGGTTTTAGTTATCTTTATACATATAGCCAATTTGTATATATATGATTTATAGTTATATATATATTTTATACATATATGAATATAAATTTTCTAAACTCATAAACATTACATCATATAGTAGATGAGTATTTTTATATTTAGTATTTAATATATATATATTATATTAATATTATATTATATGTATATATATATATACATATACGCAATACAATATATACACATATAATTAACCACACACTCATATTATTTATATAAACTTTATAGTTATATTTGAAATAGTATATATATAGTACAAATATTACTTATTTATACATTGATAGTTATATAGTGATATATATATATAATATATATAATACAAACAAATTAATATATATACATAGTACATATACATATAGTATACATTGATATATATAATTATAATATTCAATAATATCATATACAGATATATAATTTCTAGACACAACACACACACACATATATATATTTGCTCATAGATATATTGAGAGTCTATATATATATTACTTAGTTATATACTGTTTCTGTATAATAGATACTATATATATATCTTTTTTTTGGGTACACACACACATATGATAGGATATAAAATATTATTATAGGTCATATTCTATACTATATACAATATATAAATACACCAACATACTCATCCATAAATATATATATTATATATATAGAAATATGATATTTATATAGATATATATTGATAGTGTATATTTTATTATAAACATATATTTATACATATATATTATTATATATAGATAACGTATATATATACATCATACATATATACCCACACACACTATGCATAAAGATATATATTTGATATATTGTATTGAGTATAGTTATATATAGTACCAATATATATTATATATATATAAATATAAATATATATATATATGTATATATATATATATAATATATATATATCATATTATATACACCACATAAACCACACAACACACACACACACACAATACAACTTTAATATATAGATATATATATATATATATAATATATATATTTATATATATATATATATATATATATATATATATATTTATATATATACATATATAAATATACGTACACCACACCACTCACACACACACGACATCACACAACACACATATATATGATATATATAGTTATATATATATTTATATATATATATATCATACATAATATATATTAAATATATATATTATATTATATAAAATATATATATTATATAATATATAT
>NW_028234429.1:9494006-9496506 GCF_977035675.1 Penaeus japonicus | reverse complement strand
AATAAACAATACCTACCTAAAACTCAAATTGTTATGTTTTATAGATACATGGGTCAAAACTGCAAGTTCATGCCCTGGTAACACTGACAGGTGAATTTAGAAATGTAGAGGACTACATAATAATATATACAAGGAATAAAAATACAATTGCTATATAAATATCTTTATGTATCATAAAATAATCTCAAAGAAAAGTATGAAATTGCAGCACACCTCTAAGAGAAGCTGGGGAACTGGAAGCAAAACCTGCCCATGAACATCATATTTCTCTCATTGTTGTCTTCTAATGTTTAATATCAATTATTGAATAATCCTTTTTTGTATTCTGTTATCATAATCTTTATTCCCTACTTTCTGTTTAACCAAACATAGTGATGTAGAAGTAGGAGATTATGGTTGGTAATTCATTTGTTTTCTGAATCAAATCTATGACTGCGTAGATAAATCCAGCAATCTTGCGTCCTCAGTGCTTTGTGCTCTGGTAAGTATATGTAATCATACAAGTATTTTTTGACCTCCATGATGTTATTAAAAATCAATGAATCATGTTATGGGGGGAGGTTTGTGACCTTTGTTAACCCTTTCTGGACGGGTGGTACACTACTGTACCGCTCATTTAAAAGCCCAGTGGCCGGGCGGCACAATATTGTGCCAGCCATTTAATTGATTTAGGCCTAAGCGCTCAAAAGCCCCGGCATTGTGACATTCAAGGCTGGAATGCCCCCGTCGTGAGTGGGTTAACCTTTGTCAGAATGCAAGGTGTGGAAGCCGTAGTGAAGTCTGCCTGAATGCCAGACTTGATATGGAAAACAGCTTTATGGTGAATATATCCTAGGGCATGTATTCAAATTCGGTAAACCAAAAATGGATCAGTTGATTGTTTATCTGTGAAGAATGAAGGTTGAAGGAGTTGCTGTGAGTATCACATATCTGTATTTAGTAAGTGTTTTCAATTTCTATCAAATTATTACAATTCTCTATCCTGACAAGAGAGAGATTCTGGACCTCCCTGGCAATTTATTGTTAACAAGGTCCAAGCTCTTTCTTGCTAGAACATACAAGGTGGTTTTTGAAGGAGCCCATAGTCCCAGAGGACAGGGAAGGCTCTTGGGATGGGCTTCAAGATTCAAGAGTGACCAAATTTTGGGGTTGACACTTACCATCACTAAAACATGCCTTCAGAGCCTGTCAATTCATTGGTAGGCAAGACAACAGTCCAAACTCTATATAGTCAGACACTGGCTATTCTTTGCCAGACAGAATCACTATGTGCGGCCATACGATGGCACTGCCCCACTATCCTGCTGTATTTCAGATTGTAGGCCTCCCACCACAAAGTACGTCTCAAATGGATCTGGATACAATACAACCAATATAATTACAAGGAAAAAGTCCTATTTTGAAAGCCACTGCAGGTCTCTTCTGAACATTTCCCTACTAGGGTATCGGCTGAATAACATACAACATAAGACACAGTAAATGTTCTACGAAAGGGTTGTTAGAAAACACCTGAAACTGAATTACTATATTACTCTCACTTTCTTATACTCTTTACGATTTCTCATTACATAAAATCGGCAAAGGAGAATGGAGTGACTTACATTTGTTGATTCTCGCTGGTTTTACAATTTTATGTACGCTCGTGGGCTTTTTGTTTATGCCGTTAAATATCCTTATACTAAATATCTTCATCTTCTGTTTGATTTAACATTAATACCATATATATGCACATCTAACTTTTTATGATGTTTGAAACTAAGAAAATCAAGGATCTAATTTTTAAAGCTGTAATGTATTTTTCATAATTATTCCAACTCAAAACAATCAAGCCGCTATTACACGATGCGGACGTATTTGGTAACTTTTGTCGCCTATATTATTTAGCAGCTACTCTGATAGAAACGGTTTTATAAAAAAAAATGAGTTGAATTGTAAATTCAAAACACATGTTGACATAGAAAATAAGACACACACACGCGCACGCACGCAAGCACACACGCACGGACACACACACACACACACACATTTATATACTATATATTTATATATATTTTCTATAATATATATTCATATTATATATATATATATATACATACATAATATTATATATATATTTATATATATATCATTATTTATATATATGTATATATATATATATAGTATATAATATACATATTTACACATATATACCACAGTGTGTGCGTACGTGCTGCGTGCGTGTGCGGTTTTGCGTATGGTGTGTGGGCTGTGTGTGCGTTGATGCGTGTGCGTGTGAGTGTGAGTGTGAGTGTGCGTTGTGCGTGTGTTCGTGTGCGTGTGCGGGTGCGTGTGTGCGTGTGCGTCGTGCGTGTGCGTGTGCGTGCTGCGTGGGTTGTGTGTGGTGTGTGTGTGTGTGTGTGTGTGTGTGTGTGTGGGTTGTGTGTGTGTGTGTGTATGTGTGTGTGTGTGTGTGTGTGTGTGTATGGTGTGTGTGTGTGTGTTTGAGTGTGTGTATACATAT
>NW_028234429.1:9484006-9486506 GCF_977035675.1 Penaeus japonicus | reverse complement strand
TTATATTATATATATATTTTTTAATCATATATATATATATATATATTTTATATATATATAACCTATTCCATGTACATCGAAGTGATTTACATGGACTACATGATCATTTCCCTTGACAAGAATCTATTAAATTCTTTTCTGATGACGTCTTTTATTAGGACATTTTTGTTGTGTCACCAACATTATTTCTATATATGATCAATAACATTTTACCCTTTCTCCCGGCAGCAATGCAGAATTCTCTGCAAACAAAATCCAACTTTCACTTGATTTTCATGTACAACTGGGATCTCAGTTTTTTTCACATGAAAAAGGATTATGACTTTCACCTTCTAGAAGAAGATAGGTTAAATATAGAAAGTCATCCAAAAAACGTTCAGAATTCATGTAAATTCCTTAGCCTACTTTTTGACACCAGGCACAACTGGAAAGGCCATATTAGCAAATTGAAAAAAAAAAAAAAAACAGATATCAAGAAGCACTATCTCATTGAAGTGCTAAGATAAAATATTTGATAATGATATGGGTCATTTGTGTAAAGCTCGGTACGGAGTTCAACTCTAAAAGGACCGGTTATTGTACAGAATACGTTTGCGAGTGTGTTTTGGATCCTTAAAACACACTACTATCGAACACTTTGAGGTGGAAACATGAGTACTATCTCTCTGTGTCAGAGGCGGCCAGATACCGCTTATTTATACAACAAAAATATCCGGAAAGCCTAGTCACCCTAGCGAGAATGCTTTGCTTCGGCATATGTACACCGAGGAATGCTTTGCTTTGTATTTGCACCCGAAAGGTCGTACAGGCACGCCCCTGGTGGAAATGCTTTGCTTTGGTATTTGCGCCCAGTGGGTCATGAAGGTAGGCCCCCTTTGGTAATGCTTTGCCTCGGTATTTGCACCCAGAGGGTCGTGGAGGTACGACCCTGGTGGGAATGCATTGCTTTGGTATTTGCACCCGAAGGGTCGTACAAGTACGCCCCTGGCTGAAATGCTTTGCTTCAGCATTTCATTGATTTGATATAGTTTATTTGCAGAACAATTTACATGCCCTGCAAAAAGCCAGGGTAAGATGTCAAGCATCTATCCAAACTGGCTAGGCTTCTATTGCGTAAAGGGCTTAGTCAAGCACAAATCTTACATACTTGAGGAGCTGCATTATACTGGTTAACATATTTACATGTTTTACCTAGTCGGTAAAAAACCTTTTATGTCACTGATCATGTCAAAGACAAGACCAGTGTCTATAATAAGATTAATATAATCTACAAGTGATGTTCTTTGTACAGTGTTGTTCGATCGATAGGATGCAGTTTCCGTACAGCAAAGCAAGTAGTGGTTGAGACTATGTGATTTAGCTTTTTTGCACAATTTACAGTGGTGATATGTGACTGGTTTTGCATCCAAAACTGCATCCTGCACATAATGTATAGTATAGTGATAGCCTATGCGTAGCCTGGTTAGTATAACTTGTTGCCTCCGTGACAGACCATTATAAATTTCATAGGTCTTGTCCATGTATGATGTCCCGGCAATACTTTCATATTGCCAGATAGTGCCATGTCCATTCTTTTTTTTTCTTTTTTTTTCTGTATCCCATACCTGATCCTCATAATCTCTTAAACAGCTGTTAATACGTCTTTTCATCTGAGTAAGAGATAATGGTATAGCATAGGAAAGTGCGAATTTGGCTAACTGGTCAACTTTTTCACATGATGGTATTCCTATATGAGAGGGTATCCAGTGCAATGACACTTGTATACCCTGCTCTGAGAGTCTGTAAATTTGATGTAGGATGTTTTTAGATACCATGTTTTCTGGGTTAAATGCAGTGAGTCTATTGAGGGCACCCTGACTGCCAGAAAAGACAGCCAGGTGGCGCCCCTGTTCACTACCTTCCTTTATGGCATGGTATATGACTAATGATTCAGCATCAGTTGTGCTTGCCCAGTCTGAAATCCGCACACTTTCTCTATAAGAAATTTCGGGAATTATATCTCCAATCCCAGCCGCTACATGAGAATCAGTGGAGGCATCACAGATTACAAGTGGGGGTTCACCATCAAGAGGATGGAGGATATCTCCTATATACTTCAGGTAATGAGACTTCAGTTCTGATGTCAAAATCATGGATTTAGGTCCTGGCAGTCTGTTAATATGGACATATACATGAGTTCTATGCCATGGTGCAGATAGTTTGGTTTCTGAGATATTAAGAGCATCAATGCTCCACACATTGAAGCTGAGGATGGTCTGGGCAGTTTTGGCTTTCCATTCTAAGTTGCAGTGTATTAGACTGGAATATCGAGGCCGAGCAAACCTGACTCTGTGACTGATCTCATTTGCCAGAGCTTGGGAGATCTGTGGTTTGGGTAGGAGCTGCAAGATTCTAGTACCAAGAACGGTATTAATTTGGGTAACAAGACTGTGGATTGTGGGGAGATCTAATTCTTTCCTCATGACCAGAACTTTGGCAGCCATTGGGCAACCAAGTATAA
>NW_028234429.1:9471506-9474006 GCF_977035675.1 Penaeus japonicus | reverse complement strand
GTGTGTGTGTGTGTTGTGGTGTGTGTGTTGTGTGTGGTGTTGTGTTGGTGTGGTGTGTGTGTTTGTGTGTGTGTGTGTGTGTGTGTTGTGTGTGTGTGTGTGGTGGTGGTGTGGGTGGGTGTGATGTGGTGTGTGTGTGTGTGTGTGTGTGTGTGTGTGTGTGTGTGTGTGTGTGTGTGTGTGTGTGTGTGTGTGTGTGTGTGTGTGTGTGTGTGTGTGTGTGTGTGTGTGTGTGTGTGTGGGTGTGGGGGGGGGGGGGGGGGGGGGGGGGGGTGGGGGGGGGGGGGGGGGGGGGGGGGGTGTGTGTGTGTGTGTGTGGGGTGTTGTGTGTTGTGTGTGTGTGGGGTGTGGTGTTGTGTGTATTAGTGTGTGGTTGTGGTTTGTGATGTGTGTGTGTGTGTTGTTGTGTGTGTGTGTGTGTAATATGTGTGATGTGTGTGTGTGTGTTGTGTAGGGTGTGTGTTTTTGTGTGTGTGGTGTGTTGTGGGGTTGAGTGTGTTGTGTGTGTTGTGAGTGTGGAGTGTGTGTGTGTGTTGTTTTGTGTGGTTTAGTGTTGTGTGTGTTGTGTGTATATAATTGGTGTGTGTGTGTGTGTTGATGTGTAATTGTGTGTGTGTGTGTGGTGTTTGTTTCGTGTTTGTGTGGGTGTGTGTGTGTGTTTATTTTTGTTAGTTTATTTTTTTTGTTGTTGTGTGTGTTGTGTGTGTGTGTGTGTAGTTTGGGTGTGTGTGTGTGTTTGTGTTTGTTTGAGTGTGTGTGGTGTGGGTGTGTGTTTTTGTTGGTTGTGTGTGTTTTTGTTGTGGGTTATATATATGTATATGATTTAACATTGTATATATATATACATTTTAATATATATATTTATATATATATGGTTTGTTTCTGTTGGGATTTTAAGGTGTGAGGTGTATATATGTATATGATATAGTGATATAGTTAGTTAGTATATGAATATGTTGTATAGGTGTTTATATATATTGGGTTAGTTATATTTGTATATATATATATATATATTATTATTATAATATATATATATATTATATATGTATATATATATATCTATTTATATTATAGTTATATGTATATATTAGTTGGGGGATTGAGATATGAGTTTACATATATATATATATATAGAAATAATTATATATATATTTACATATATATATTGAGTATTTAAATAGGGTACATTTTATAATTATATTTGTATATATATATATATATAGTATTGAATTATGTGAGTATATATGGATGTATATAGTATATTCAATAGTTGCTATGTATATATTTTTATGGGTTTATATGTATATATATATGTATTATATTTATATATATATGATATATATATTTATATATATATATAATATATGCATATAGAGATATATATTCTATATTATATATATGATATATATATATATATATATTAAAAGGAAGGATATATAGAATTGTATATATAGTATATATATAATATGAATATGAAGAAAATTATATATATATTGATATTATATATATATTATATTTATATATATATCGATATTTACATATACGTCCATATAATAGATATATATATATATTTAGTGTTATATATATATATATAATTATATAAATATATACATATATGTATTGATAGAATAGATTGTAGTATGTGATATGAACATATATATATATCTATATATAATTATATATATATAAAATATATATATATATATATTTATCTATATTATATTATATATACATTTATATGTAATATATACTATATATATATATATATTTTATATATATATATATATATATATATATAAATTATATATTGTACAATACTATACATATATAATATTATATATATATATATATATTTAGATATATAAGAATATTTATATATAGTATGATGTACGTATATATATTAGAATTTATTATATATATAAGTGAAGGAGGAATATATATATATAGATGATTATATATTGATAGGATATATGCAAACATCATATATATATATATAGTATATCTTTAGATATATTAGAGTTTGGCATATAATCGATATGTAGATCTATAGAATATATGACACATATTATATATTGATATAGTGTATATTGATATATATTTATATATATATGCGTTATATATAGTATATGATATATATATATCATATATATACATAGTTATATTGACATATATATACATATATATATATATATTATATTTTATTATATGTTATTATATATTAGTATATATTTATATGAATAAATATATACACTATGAATATATTCGATGATATAGTATATTATATAAGAAGAAGTATTGTGGATATATATTATATCTATGTATATATACATATATATATATATATATAGATATATATAATTATATATATTATATATATATATATAATATATATATATATATATATATATATATATATATATATTCATATTTTTATATACATAATATATATATATATATATATATATATAGTAATTTATATATATATATATAGTTATATATA
>NW_028234429.1:9464006-9466506 GCF_977035675.1 Penaeus japonicus | reverse complement strand
GGGCGTAGTAGTGGGTGGGCGTGTTTCTGGTGCATGTACTACAATCATGACTAGATCCACACTCATCCACACCTACACTCACATACGACGAAAAATGCTATGTTGTCATTGAAAGTGTTGCCATATCCGGCCATGTGATTTTAAATATAACGCGTCTTGCAGCGGAAGGGAAACCTTTGTGTACCATGAGTACAATGACAATACTTACTCCAAAATAAAGTATTACCTACAACTGATATAATTAAACTGACCGGATAACGACTTCAACACGAAAATTAGTAAAGAAAAACTGACGTGGGAAAAAGCGAGTCGGTGAACTTCCCGATCACACCGGCGCTCGTAGACAGGTAAGGCCCGAGGGGAGGGGGCTGGCTTGGGCGCTTGGGGGAAGCGTGTTCGGGGGTGGGGAGGATGGAACAATCGGAGGATGTGACGGTTTGAAGACGCGGCGCCTTATCATCAAAGGAGCTTGGGTGGAGACGTGCGGAATTGAGGCAGCAGATATATTCGGACTTTCTGCATATGGTCGTATTTGGGGAATACTATTAATTAAGGTTTTGAAGAAAAAAAAAAAATGCTACTGAGTTAAGAAGAATTAAAAGAAGAAATGAGATCCAGCAGATTTTTTTTTTCGCTATGCAAAACTGAGGCTTGATTACTATTCATAAAATATCGACGACCCTAGTTTGGAAACATCTGGAAATGTCAAATCCATTGGAACGGTTTTGTACTGGTTGCTGGGGGATGTGAAGGAAGCCATTTCTGAACTTGCGGTTGACGTTACAATTCCGTAGGTTATATAGAAGTAAAAATTAGGGAGATGGACATCAATAAGTAGATGAGGAATGTTAATAGGCATACCAGATTATAGGATGGATAAGGATTATGAACAATGACAGGCAACTGATGGGGAGGACTAGATACAGGCAGCTGTAGGAAAGGGAGTTCAAGCAACAGATAGGGATGACTAGCATCAGGCATCTATAGGAAACTAATATATGGAATGTTTAAGTGCGAGAGACCTGAATAAAATATTATGATACAAAACTTAATTAATAATGGACAAAAGATAGGCGACAGACTTTTGGTCATCGGAAGACAGGAAATAATAAAGGTAATAAGCATGCGGAATTTGGTCAGGAGCATGGATGGGCAAGGGATATAGATGAAGGAAAAGGATTAGGGACTAAGACGGTCGGAAAAGGGCGAGGGACTTGGACGGGCGGGAATGGGCGAGGGACTACGAGGGACTTAGACGGGCGGGAAATGGGGAGGGACTTCGAGGGACTTGGACGGGCGAGAAAGGGTGAGGGACTACGAGGGACTTGGACGGGCGAGAAAGGGTGAGGGACTACGAGGGACTTGGACGGGCGAGAAAGGGTGAGGGATTACGAGGGACTTAGACGGACGGGAATGGGCGAGGGACTACGAGGGACTTGGACGGGCGAGAAAGGGTGAGGGACTACGAGGGACTTGGACGGGCGGGAAAGGGCGAGGGACTTCGAGGGACTTGGACGGGCGGGAATGGGCGAGGGACTACGAGGGACTTGGACGGGCGAGAAAGGGTGAGGGACCACGAGGGACTTGGACGGGCGGGAATGGGCGAGGGACTACGAGGGACTTGGACGGGCGGGAAAGGGCGAGGGACTTCGAGGGACTTGGACGGGCGGGAATGGGCGGGGAACTAGGACGGATGGGAAATGGGGAGGGACTACGAGGGACTTGGACGGGCGAGAAAGGGTGAGGGACTACGAGGGACTTGGACGGGCGAGAAAGGGTGAGGGACTACGAGGGACTTAGACGGGCGGGAATGGGCGAGGGACTACGAGAGACTTAGACGGGCGGGAAAGGGCGAGGGACTTCGAGGGTCTTGGACGGGCGAGAAAGGGTGAGGGACTACGAGGGACTTAGACGGACGGGAATGGGCGAGGGACTTCGAGGGACTTAGACGGGCAGGATATGGGGAGGGACTACGAGGGACTTGGACGGGCGAGAAAGGGTGAGGGACTACGAGGGACTTAGACGGGCGAAAAGGGTGAGGGACTTCGAGGGACTTGGACGGGCGGGAATGGGCGGGGGATTAGGACGGATGGGAAATGGGGAGGGACTACGAGGGACTTGGACGGGCGAGAAAGGGTGAGGGACTACGAGGGACTTAGACGGGCGAGAATTGGGGAGGGACTTGGACGGGCGGGAATGGGCGGGGGACTAGGACGGATGGGAAATGGGGAGGGACTACGAGGGACTTGGACGGGCGGGAATGGGCAAGGGACTACGAGGGACTTAGACGGGCGAGAAAGGGTGAGGGACCTCGAGGGACTTAGACGGGCGGGAAAGGGCGAGGGACCACGAGGGACTTAGACGGACGGGAAAAGGGTGAGGGATTACGAGGGACTTAGACAGGCGGGAAAGGGCGAGGGACTTCGAGGGATTTAGACGGGCGGGAATGAGCGGGGGACTTCGAGGGACTTAGACGGGCGGGAAAGGGTGAGGGACTTAG
>NW_028234429.1:9454006-9459006 GCF_977035675.1 Penaeus japonicus | reverse complement strand
GCATGTATATGTATGTATATGTATGTATGTATATGTATGTATATATATACATATGTATGTATATGTATGTATATATATACATATGTATGTATATGTATGTATATATATACATATGTATGTATATGTATGTATATATATACATATGTATGTATATTTATGTATATATATATATGTATAAATATATGTATGTATATATACATATGTATATATATGTATGTATATATATACATATGTATATATAAATGTATATATATGTATATATATGTATAAATATATGTATGTATATATATACATATGTATGTATATGTATGTATATATATCCATATATATACGTATGCATGTATATACATATGTATATATACGTATGCATGTATATACATATGTATATATACATATGTATATATACGTATGCATGTATATACATATGTATATATACATATGTATATATACGTATGCATGTATATACATATGTATATATACATATGTATATATACGTATGCATGTATATACATATATATATATATATACGTATGCATGTATATACATATATATATATATATGTATGCATGTATATAAATATGTATATATATACGTATGCATGTATATACATATGTATATATACGTATGTATGTATATCAATATGTATATATACGTATGTATGTATATCAATATGTATATATACGTATGTGTATATATCCATATGTATATATCCGTATGTATATATATCCATATGTATATATCCGTATGTATATATATCCATATGTATATATCCGTATGTATATATATCCATATGTATATATAAGTATGTATATATATACGTATGTATATATATACAATTGCATATATATATATATACGTATGTATATATATACAATTGTATATATATACGTATGTATATATATACAATTGCATATATATATACGTATGTATATATACAATTGTATATATATATAAATGTATGTATATAAATACAATTTTATATATATATATATAAGTATGTATATGTATACGTATTTATATGTATACGTATGTATATGTATACGTATGTATATGTATACGTATGTATATGTATACGTATGTATATGTATACGTATGTATATGTATACGTATGTATATGTATACGTATGTATATATATACGTATGTATATATATACGTATGTATATATATACGTATGTATATATATACGTATGTATATATATGTATATATACGTATATATATATATGTATATATATACGTATGTATATATATACGTATGTATATATATACGTATGTATATATATACGTATGTATATATATACGTATGTATATATATACGTATGTATATATATACGTATGTATATATATACGTATGTATATATATACGTATGTATATATATACGTATGTATATATACGTATGTGTAAATATACGTATGTGTATATATACGTATGTATATATATACGTATGTATATATAAACGTATGTATATATAAACGTATGTATATATATACGTATGTATGTTATACGTATGTATATATATACAATTGTATATATATACAATTGTATATATATACAATTGTATATATACCTATGTGTATATATACCTATGTGTATATATACCTATGTGTATATATACCTATGTGTATATATACCTATGTGTATATATACCTATGTGTATATATACCTATGTGTATATATACCTATGTGTATATATACCTATGTGTATATATACCTATGTGTATATATACCTATGTGTATATATACCTATGTGTATATATACCTATGTGTATATATACCTATGTGTATATATACCTATGTGTATATATACCTATGTGTATATATACCTATGTGTATATATACCTATGTGTATATATTCAAATGTATATATATATCCATATGTATATTTATGTATGTATATCTATATATCCATATGTATATATATATGTATATATATATCCATATGTGTATATATATGTATATATATATCCATATGTATATATACGTGTGTATATATATATCCATATGTATATATATGTATGTATATGCATCCATATGTATATATCCGTATGTATATATATATCCATATGTATATATCCGTATGTATATATATATCCATATGTATATATACGTATGTATATTTATATCCATATGTATATATATATATATCCATATGTAAATATACGTATGTATATACAGTATATATCCATATGTAAATATACGTATGTATATATATATCCATATGTATATATCCGTATGTATATATATATCCATATGTATATATACGTATGTATATATATCCATATGTATATATCCGTATGTATATATATCCATATGTATATATCCGTATGTATATATATCCATATGTATATATACGTATGTATATATATATCCATATGTATATATACGTATGTATATATATATCCATATGTATATATACGTATGTATATATATCCATATGTATATATACGTATGTATATATATATCCATATGTATATATACGTATGTATATATATATCCATATGTATATATATGTATGTATATATATATACATATGTATATAAACGTATGATAATATATATCCATATGTTTATATACGTATGTATATATATATATCCATATGTATATATACGTATGTATATATATATCCATATGTATATATGCGTATGTATATATATATATCCATATGTATATATACGTATGTATATATATATCCATATGTATATATCGGTATGTATATATATATCCATATGTATATATCGGTATGTATATATATATCCATATGTATATATCGGTATGTATATATATATCCATATGTATATATCGGTATGTATATATATATCCATATGTATATATCGGTATGTATATATCGGTATGTATATATATCCATATGTATATATCGGTATGTATATATATATCCATATGTATATATTGGTATGTATATATATGTATCCATATGTATATATATGTATCCATATGTATATATATGTATGTATATATATATCCATATGTATATATATGTATGTATATATATATCATATGTATATATATGTATGTATATATATCCATATGTATATAGATGTATGTATATATATCCATATGTATATATATGTATATATATATATCCATATGTATATATATGTATGTATATATATATATCCATATGTATATATATGTATGTATATATACATATATATCCATATGTATATATATACGTATGGATAAATATATCCATATGTATATATACATATGTATAAATATATCCATACGTATATATACGTATGTATAAATATATCCATATGTATATATACTTATGTATATATATGTATGTATATATATCCATATGTATATATATATCCATATGTATATATCCATATGTATATATCGGTATGTATATATATATCCATATGTATATATCGGTATGTATATATATCTCCATATGTATATATCGGTATGTATATATATATCCATATGTATATATTGGTATGTATATATATATCCATATGTATATATATGTATGTATATATATGTAAATATATATATCCATATGTATATATATGTATGTATATATATTTAAATATATATATCCATATGTATATATATGTATGTATATATACATCCATATGTATATATATGTATGTATATATATATATATATCCATATGTATATATATGTATATATATATCCATATGTATATATATGTATATATATATCCATATGTATATATATGTATGTATATATATATCCATATGTATATATATGTATGTATATATATATCCATATGTATATATATGTATATATATATCCATATGTATATATATGTATGTATATATATATCCATATGTATATATCGGTATGTATATATATATCCATATGTATATATCGGTATGTATATATACATCCATATGTATATATATGTATGTATATATACATCCATATGTATATATATATGTATGTATATATATCTAGATATATATATATGTGTGTATATATATATCCATATATATTTATATATATATATCCATATGTATATATATGTATGTATATATATATATATGTATATATATATGTATGTATATATATATCCATATGTATATATATGTATGTATATATATATCCATATGTATATATATGTATGTATATATATATCCATATGTATATATATGTATGTATATATATATCCATATGTATATATGTGTATGTATATATATCAATATGTATATATATGTATGTATATATATCCATATGTATATTTATGTATGTATATATATCCATATGTATATATATATGTATGTATATATATATCCATATGTATATATATGTATGTATATATATATCCATATGTATATATATGTATGTATATGTATATCCATATGTATATATATCCATATGTATATATATCCATATGTATATATATCCATATGTATATATATCCATATGTATATATATCCATATGTATATATATCCATATGTATATATATGTATGTATATATATCCATCTGTATGTATATGTATGTATATATATCCATATATATACATATCCATGTATATACATATGTATATATATATCCATATGTATATATGTGTATGTATATATATATCCATATATATATATACGTATGTATATATATCCATATGTATATATATGTATGTATATATATATGTATGTATATATATACATATGTATATATATGTATGTATATATATATCCATATGTATATATATGTATGTATATATATCCATATGTATATATACGTATGTATATATATCCATATGTATATATCCGTATGTATATATATCCATATGTATATATCCGTATGTATATATATCCATATGTATATATCCGTATGTATATATATCCATATGTATATATCCGTATGTATATATATATCCATATGTATATATACGTATGTATATATATCCATATGTATATATACGTATGTATATATATATCCATATGTATATATATGTATGTATATTTATATCCATATGTATATATATATCCATATGTTAATATACGTATG
>NW_028234429.1:9441506-9449006 GCF_977035675.1 Penaeus japonicus | reverse complement strand
TTCTTGTTTTTAAAGACAAATTTATGTGAACAGTATCAGTCTTCAGTCGAATACGAAATTTGCAAATGTTGGTGAAATATGTTCTGTGCTGATTTGTATTGTTTAGTTTTGTAACATATATGATACTAAGACAAATATATTGCTATGTAATATATTCATTTCATATCAGTATGACGCAGTGAGATTGGATGATGTCTGTATAATTACGTGTTATAATATGAATTGTAAGATTACTTTATGAATACCACTGTAAAGAATAACCAATGTAAATTGGAAATGAAGATTATCATTTTCATTGTTATCATTATTACTCTCTCTCACTCTTTCCCTTTCCCTCTCTCTCTCTCTTACTATCTCTATCTGTCTGTCTCTCTATCGCTCTTTCTATTCCACTCTCACTTTCCCTCCTCTCTCTCTCTCTTTTTTTGTTCTCTTTCTATATTTCCCCCGCCCTGTGTGTGTAGACAGACGTTCACGAGCCATGGTCTTTATTGTGGACTCTTGATAATTAATACACTAGGCTCCGGCCAAAGTTCGCTCTTGTCTGTCTGTCTGACCTGATCTGCCTTCTGTGTCCTTAAGTATGAATCCTGATTCACTTTCTATGCATCAAGCCTTCCGTTAGCAAATACAGCTGCTGGGAAAAGCTGGAGTTTCGAGGTGGAAACGAACGCGGGAAACAGGACACGTCAGGTTAAAACAGACTGCCAACGATATAGCATTGAATTAAGTTCAAATATATAATCAATGTCTTAGGTCGCATTATGTTCGATACCAGTGCCAGACAGCGAGAGAAAGAGAGAGGAAGAGCGAGAGAGAGAGAGAGAGAGAAAGAGCGAGAGAGAGAACGAGAGAGAGAGAAAGAGCAAGAGCGAGCGAGAGTGAGAGAAAGAGCGAGAGAGAGAGAGAAAGAGCGAGAGAGAGAAAGAGCGAGAGAGAGAGAGAGAGAGAGAGAGAGAGAGAGAGAGAGAGAGAAAGAAAGAAAGAGCGAGAGAGAAAGAGCGAGAGTGAGTGAGTGAGCGAAGAGTAAGAGAGAGCGAGAAGGAGTTAGATGGAACGAGGAGTGAGAAAAAGCGAGGAGCGAGAGAGAGAGAGAAAAAGCAAGAGAGAGAGAAAGAAAGAGAGAGAGCAAGAGAGAGAAAGAAAGAGCAAGAGAGAGAGAAAGAGCAAGAGAGAGAGAAAGAGCAAGAGAGAAATAAAGAAAGAGCAAGAGTGAGAGAAAGAGCAAGAGAGAGAGAAAGAGCAAGAGAGAGAGAAAAAGCAAGAGAGAGAGAAAGAGAGAGAAATAAAGAAAGAGAAAGAGCAAGAGAGAGAGAAAGAGCTGAAGGGGATAGGACCCCAAGGGCTGCCGTAGGAACCGCGGGAGAGCAAGTCTCGCGCTTCCTGTTTCGGCACGAAAGTGTAATTAAGGGTTCGATTGCCAAGGGCAGGATAGAACTAAACTAAACTAAAAAGTGGTAGCGTATGAACGTTCAATAGCATGGCCAAAGCTGCAACCATCTATCCTGACCCAAGAGAAAAGTCTAAAGATGTCTTGCATCGACTGAATTCACTAAATCAGAAATCAACATAAGCCATTTACTTAGTAATGATTTTCGCCAATTCCTCTCAGATAATAAACAAATAAAATTCATAGAAGGCAGAGATTTCACCAAATGATAGTCAATAGCATTACAGTTCGTATAATAATTAGCCAGCAATAACAATTAATTATTCCATTAATTTACCAAATGCATTAATCCTCCATGTAAGTGGTATCATCAGTAATATAACTAAACAAAAGCACAAGCATCGAAATCACTCAACTACTGTACTCAAACGATACTGTCGCCGCGTAAACAAAGATGCTTGGCTTCCACAAAGAGTACCAGATCATATCGTCTATGAGTCAAAATAAAGTGAAATAGAAAAATAATTACGGTGAACAATCATACGTTCCTTTAACTAAAAAAAAAAAAAAAAAGTAAAAGCCATTAAGTTATTATTAATTATCAAAATAAACCTCCATAAAACAATCTCAATAAAAACAAACTGTAAAATGCTGGGCTTCCAAAGGTACGAAAAAGCCAAGAATAAAAATCCGTTAAAAAAATGTCGGCTTTCTGAAGGAAAGACCGACCGTAAAACACTGAGCCAGGGTAATGTGCAACTACCCCAAAGGTCGTTGACCCGACCTTTTATACCAACAAGGTCGTGCGCCAACCTTGTTTCGCTAGAGTCTGCGCAGCAAGACTCGTTTTACTAGCAATTTTCGTCTGCTCTTAAAGACGTTAAGGCTTTTTCTTTCTATTCCTTATATAGTTCTTATTTAGTAAATTTTTAAAATGGGAGGTTTTACATAAAAACACATAATACATCCTACAGAAATAAAAGAAACTTAATATATTTACATGATTTTAAATGTAAAAGCAATAAAAAATACGTGAGCTAACCAATAAGACTTTGGCGCCAACAACCCAAATGGAATTTTCTATCGCCAGTATATAAAAAGAGTCTGTTCTCAGACGTTGGCGATCTTGACAACTCCAAGCCTATATGGGTATGGTCAAGGTCATCCTCTTTCTCAGCCAGGAAAATAGCGTCTCGTCCAGGGCGTCTGGATCCTCTGTCAGCGCCTCCTGCAGGAAGTTTCTCTGCATCTTCGCCTTCGTCTCTGACAGGATCCTTACGTCCTGGCGCCATGAATAACTCAGGAGTGCGAGGGAATCTGAGTACGAGCCCGACACAGGCGCGAGATCGGCCGAAGGGAGCTGAAGCATCAGCTCACTACAGAGCAAGAAAAAGAGAAAGAGCAAGAGAGAGAGAGAGAGCGAAAGAGTGAGAGAGAGAAAAAAAAGCGAGGGAGAAAGAGCGAAAGAAAGAGAAAGCGAGAACGAGAGAGAACGAGAGAGAGCGACAGAACGAGAGAGAGCAAGAGAGCAAGAGAACGAGAGAGAGCAAGAGAGTGAGAGAACGAGAGAGAGCGACAGAACGAGAGAGCAAGAGAGCGACAGAACGAGAGAGAGAGCAAGAGAGTGCAAGAGAGAGAGAGCAAGAGAGCGCGAGAAAGAGAGAGGGAGTGAGAGAGAGAGAGCGAGAGAAAAAAAAGAGCGAGAGTGTGAGAGAGGGATGGAGCGAGAGAGAGAGAGGGCAAGAAGGAGAGAGAGAAAAAGTGCAAGAAAGAGAAAGAGAAAGGGCGAGAAAGAGAGAGAGAGAGAGAGTGAGAGAGAGAAAGAGCGAGAGAAAGAGAGAGAACGTGAGAAAGAAAGGGAGAGTGAGAGAGATAGAGAGAGAAAGAATGAAAGTGAGGATGAGAGCGAGAGCGAGCGAGAGAGAGAGAGAGAGAGAGAGAGAGAGAGAGAGAGAGAGAGAGAGAGAGAGAGAGAGAGAGAGAGAGAGGAAGAGATAGAGAGTGAGAGCGAGAGCGAAAGAGAGAAAGCGAGAGAGAGAGAGAAAACGAAATCGAGAACAAGAGCGAGAGAGAGAGAAAAGAAAGGAAGAAATAGAAAAAGAGAGGGATAGGAAAAGAGATTGCTAGAGAGAGCTAGTGAGAGAGAGAGAGAGAGAGAGAGAGAGAGAGAGAGAGAGAGAGAGAGAGAGAGAGAGAGAGAGAGAGAGGGAGAGAGGGAGAGAGGGAGAGAGCAAGAAAGAGAAAGAGAGTGAGAGAGCAAGAAAGAGAAAGCGAGAGCGAAAGAGAGAAAGTGAGACCGAAAGAGAGAAAGCAAAAGGAAGAGAGTGAGAGAGAGCGATAGAGAGAGAGTGAGAGAGAGAGAGAAAATGAAAGCGAGAACGAGAGAGAGAGAGAGAGAGAGAGAGAGAGAGAGAGAGAGAGAGAGAGAGAGAGAGAGAGAGAGAGAGAGAGAGAGAGAGAGAGAGAGAGAGAGAACCAGAGCAAGTACAAGAGGGAGAGAGAGTGGGAGAGCGAAAAAGAGAGACAGAAAGCGGAAGAGGGAGAACGAGAGCGAGAGAGATAGAGATAGAGAGAGAGAGAGAAAGCGGAAGAGGGAGAACAAGAGCGAAAGAGAGAGAGAGAGCGAGCGAGTGAGAGAAAGAGAGAGCAAGAGTGTTAGAGAGAGAGAGAGAGAGGGGTCAAGAAAGAGAAAGAGAGAGAGAAAGGGCAAGAATGAGAAAGAGAGAAATAGAGTAATAATGGACGAGAAATAGAAAAAGAGAGGGATAGGAAAGGAGAGAGCGATAGAGAGAACGAGAGCAAAAGAGAGAGAATGGGAGCGAGAGAGAGAGTGAGAGAGAGATGGAGAAAAAGAGAGAGAGAGAGAATGAGAGAGAGAAAGGGAGAGCGAGAGATATAATGAGAGAGAAAGATAGAGTGAGAGATAGAGAGAATGAGTGAGAGAATCAGCGCAAGAAAGAGTGAGAGAGAAAATGAGACAAAAAATGAAAATGAGAACGAAAGCGAGAATGAGAGCGAGAGAAAGAGGAAGAGAAAGAATGAGAGCGAGAGATAAAGAGAAAAAGAGGAAGTGAGAGAGCGAGAGAGAGAAAGAAAGAGTGAGTGAAAGGGAGTGAGAGTGAGAGTGAAAGAGAGAGAAAGCGAGAGAGAGAGGAAGCAAGAAAGAGAGAGAAAGTGAGACAGAGTGAGAGAAAGAGAGAGTAAATGAGAGAGAGAAAGAGAGAAAGAGAGAGAGAGGGAGAGAGAGAGAAAATGAAATCGAGAACGAGAGTGAGAGAGAGAGCAAGAGAAAGAGAGATGAATAGAGAGCAAGATAATGAGAGAGAACGAGAAAGAGAGCGTGAGAGAGAGAGTAAGAAAGGACAAGAAATAGAAAAAGAGAAAGAGAAAAAGAGAGGGATAGGAAAGAAGAGAGCGAGAGAGAGAGAGAGAGAGAGAGAGAGAGAGAGAGAGAGAGAGAGAGAGAGAGAGAGAGAGAGAGAGAGAGAGAGAGAGAGAGAGGAAATGAGAGAGATAGAGCAAGAAAGAGAAAGAGAGAGAGAGAGAGCAAGAAAGAGAAAGAGAGAGCGAGAGAGAGAGAAAGCGAGAGAAAGTGAAAGAGAGAGAAAAGGAGAATGAGAAAGAGAGCGAGAGAGAGCGAGAGAGAAAACGAAGGCGAGAGAGAGAGAAAGAGAAAGAGAGCGAGCGAGAGAGAGAGAGAGAGAGAGAGAGAAAGAGGAAGAGAGAGAGAGAGAGCGAGATTTTTTTTTATTTTGATTAGTTTATTCTTGTTATATAAGAGATAGAGAAAGCGAGAGAGATAGAGTGAGAGAGAGAGAGCGAGTGAGTGAGCACGAGAAAGAGAGAGAGAGAGCGAGTGAGTGAGCACGAGAAAGAGAGAGAGAGAGACAGAAAGAATGAAAGTGAGAACGAAAGCGAGAATGAGAGCAAGAGAAAGAGAGGAAGAGAGAGAGTGAGAGCGAGAGTGAGAGCGAGAGACAGAAAGAGAAAGAGGGAGAGAGAGAGAGAAAGAAAGTTAGAGAGCGAGAGCGAACGAGAGTGAGAGTGAGAGCGAAAGAGTGAGAAACCGAGAAAAAGAGAGAAAACAAGTGAGTGAGCACGAGAAAGAGAGTGCGAGAGAGAAAGAGGGAGAGAGAGAAAGAATGAAAGTGAGAACGAAAGCGAGAATGAGAGCAAGAGAGAGAGAGAGAGTTAGAGCGAGAGAGAGAGAGTTAAAGACAGGGAAAGAGAGAGAAAACGAAGGCGAGAATGAAAGAGAGAGAAAGAAAGAGAAAGAGAGAGAGAGAGAAAGCGAGAGAAAGAGAGAGAGAGAGAGAAAGAGAGAGTGTGAGAGTGAGAGAGAGCTAGAGAGAGAGAGAAAGAGGAAGAGAGAGAGAGAGCGAGCGAGAGAGAGAGAGCAAGAGAGAGAGGGAAAGAGTGAGAGAGAGAGAGAGCAAGAGAGCGAGAGAGAGAGAGAGAGAGTGAGAGAGAGAGCAAGAGAGAGAGGGAAAGAGAGAGAAAACGAAAGCGAGAACGAGAGCAAGAGAAAGAGAGAGCGAGAGAGAGAAAAAAAGAGAGAGCGAGAGAGAACGAGAAAGAGAGAGAGCAAGAGAAAGGGAGAGCGAGAGAGAGAGAAAAGGAGAGAGAGAGAGTAAGAAAGGATGAGAAATAGAAAGAGAGAGGGATAGAAAAGGAGAGAACGAGACAGAGAGAGCGAGAGAGAGAGAGCCATAGAGAGCGAGAGAGCGAGAGCGAGAGAGCCATAGAGAGCGAGAGAGCGAGAGAGCGAGCAATAGAGAGAGCGAGCGAGAGAGAGAGAAGAGAGAGCGAGCGAGAGAGAGAGAGAGAGAGAGAGAGAGAGAGAGAGAGAGAGAGAGAGAGAGAGAGAGAGAGAGAGAGAGAGAGAGCGAGCGATAGTGAGAGAAAGCGAGAGCGAAAGAGAGATAAAGCTAGAGAGAGAGAGAGAGAAAACGAGAGAGAGCAAGAGAAAGAGCGTGTGAGAGAGAGAGAGAGAGAAAACGAAAGCGAGAACGATAGAGAGAGAGAGAGTAAGAAAGGACCAGAAATAGAAAAAGAAAGAAAAAGAAAGGGATAGGAAGGGAAAGTAAGAGTGAGAAAGGATGAGAAACAGATAAAAAGAAAGAGAGCAAAAAGAGGGATAGGAAAGGAAAGTGAGAGTGAGAAATGAGAATCAGAAAAAGAGAGAGGAAGGGAAGAGAGACTACCGTACACGCACCCGTTAGATCTCTTAATTTTCACAATTACTATATGATATATTTATTTTATCAATCAGAGAGTGTACCAAGACTTTAAAAATTCAGACGATAAATAAACCAAATACACCAATTAAAATACACAATTAAAGTCAGAATAAACACAAATAACATAAAACAGCACCCATCCATAGTAGCTATGAAATCTTACATCACGTGCCACAAGAGGTCACACGGAGGAAAACTGCGAAGAGACCGGCTGAATTACCAGAAAGGAGTGGCTGTCTGTTTTAAGAAAGGCTTCCATATCCAACTATTCCGGATATATTAGAGATGTCTCTATTGAAAATTTTTGTAACTTACGCCCATTCGATCCTTTTCTGAGCATTTTACAGACCCCAGTGGCAAGGAAGTCAGCCTATAGAATGTCTAACTCAAAACTTGGATCAGTTGCTCCTTTCGCACAACTGCTCCAATATCACTCTTCTTGGGGACTGGAAGCAACACCTTGTAAAGACATGTTTTGATGACTTCCTTAACATTTATCAGCTCACCAACTCACCTGTCATCACTAGACCCAGTGCCCCCTGATATACCAAGTCTATTGAAATACAGTGAGCCACTCCGCTGTTCTAACCAAATTCTCAGTGCCCTTAATGAAGGACCAAATCATAGCAAGAGAATCGTTTTCCTGAAATAAAGCAGCCTGGAATAAAATCAAAACCAAGGTACCTGAAACTGACTGACCTGCAATATCAGAAGGTGACATTAACCATCAAGTTCAGTCACTAACTGAAATCCTTCCATCCATCCAAAAAATCTATGTTCTAAATAAAATTAGAATTAAGCATGCTAAATACTAGTCTTGGTCTGGTGAAAGATGCCGCCCAAGAGGAATATAAGGCATGGAGGATCTTC
>NW_028234429.1:9394276-9396406 GCF_977035675.1 Penaeus japonicus | reverse complement strand
TTCTGGAACTGTTGCTATTTAAATAATTTTTTTTTTTTTTTTTCTAATCCAAACCTTTCTTATTACTGCTTACATAGGCAATAAGAAGAAAACTAATAAGACTTATCCAAACTTTGCTTAATACAAAATCGTGAGTCTTTCCAAATCTATCACTACAGTTTTATATATCAATCACCCCTAACATTATCATACAAATTTAAATGTAATTCAAATATAACAAATATTACTATTATAATATTGGAGATGATATCGGGATTTGTATTATACACATGATAATTTTACACAAAATTTCCACTAGTATGCATTCACTACTAATGACCTCTTCCATATAGCCATATTAAAATAAATTGATAAAAGAAAAAAATTAAAAAGTGAAAATGCCCTATGTACACGAAATTTACAGTCTCATGAAGATACTCAATATCTTTACAATATGTAGGAATGTTTTAAAACTTGTAATGACAAAATAATGTCTTGTAATGATCCTGTTTTATGCTAATACAAATCCCATCCAACACAGCTGCTGACAGCAATAGTCCGTAAAATAACTCTGTACCCAAAACTGGAAATTTTGAGTCGCTTGAAGTACTCCAATGATTTTTACCTTCTGGCAGGAATTTATCCTTATTTTCTTGGAAAACTTCTTGTGAACATCCAAGTACACTCCACCTGACACACAATATTCTGAGGATGAAAAGGTAAATATCACATAATCTATTAGTCCAATCTTAATTCTTTCACTATATTCAATGTTAAATGAGGTCAGTAAAAAAAAAAAAATATCCTTACTATTTTCTAATTGAATAAGAACTCATATAAGTATAAACCTGATAGTGTGTATTTAGGACTACAAAAATCTACAACAGTTTTGAAGTACTCAGAATCTTATGTGTATACTAACTTCCCAACGTGCTTGTAACCACACTTAAGTTAAATTGTTTACTAAAATACATAAAGACTAGAAATATCAATCAATCTGACAATCACCTTCCACATGAAATTAAAATATACAAATAAACATGATAACACTCAGTTATACAAAAAGTATATAACTGAAATTGCAGAATGAATAATAACCACCAACAACATTATAAATATCTGAAATAAGGATTTGCATTCCATACACTAGAAACGCGTCCAATAGATAATATTATAATTCAATTTTTATTCTACATATTTCTATATCTTTAAAATTAGTAAAAAAAAATCTGCTTATTTATTTTACAATTTAAAATTTATTTTTGAATACCAATTTGTTTATGTTTTTCACTGAGTGCTTAGGCCAAATAGAGGTTCTGTCTTTTCAATTTTTTAAAATTTCTACCATCACTGAGTATATGAATATATAGAAATTGTTTTTCAAACTATTTCAACTTAGTTACTGAGCAAAAGGCCCAAGGATATGTATATACATAACAATACACACATACACACACGGATTAAAAACAGAGGCCATGAAGTGATGATCAAGGAAGCAAAGGAGGCTGCGCATTGTTTCTTTATTAACTTAAATATATCTAACAATATCTACATTTGTACTTAGCTTGATAACTTAATATGGATTTCTAAAATACATATTAATAATTGGCACATCAATGTATGACATATCATTAGAAATACATGACATAAAGCTTTCTTTTTATATGATCAATTTAATATCACAAACTCCCTTGCTCACATGAAATAGGACAGTGTAGGCAGAGGCCAGAACCCCAAGTAAATGCATTTCATAACCTCCAACCATAGCAGGAATTGAACCCACTCCATTTTATCCCTCATGCCCATCTCTCATGCCGACCACTGTATAAGGTAACCCCATGCTTAAAAGATATCTTACAGTACATTCCAAGTATACCCAAGACAACAAGTGATAAATAAATAACACTTTCCTTACCTTTCAGATGTCTTGAGCTTAACTGATCTGTTGCAATAAAAATAATCCTTCAAAAGAAGGCTTTTTCCTACAGACCGAAGACTCGATCAATCCGTAAAGCAAAACTTTTCTCTGATTCGGTATCCTTTACTATGTATTTCCAAGGATCTGGAAAAAGTTAGTGATGATTATAAATACTACATAGGTTCATAAACATTTACAATATATATATATTCAATTAAATAATAAGAGGTAAT
>NW_028234429.1:9381776-9389276 GCF_977035675.1 Penaeus japonicus | reverse complement strand
TGATTATTATATATATATATTATATATATTACTGTATACATAATATATATATATATTAATATATATATATTTATAATATAATATATATATATATTTACATATTAATGTATATAGATATATATATGTATATATTATATATATATATATTGAGATACATATATGAGTTGAATATATATATATATATATATATATATATAATGTTCATATAATATATATATTCTTGTTACAATTATACATATCTAATACATTTTATCGATATATATATATAATATATATATATTTGATATAATATCATATATATATAAATATAGTATATCAATACATATACATACGCTATATATATATATATAGCATTTTGATATATATAAATATATATAATATATTATATATATATTATATATATATATATAGTAATATATATATATATATACATACATACCAGACATACCCATTCATTTTTTCTGCGACATCCTACCATATGCTATTATATATATACAATATATATATAGTGATTGATATATATATATATACTATATATATAACTATATATATATATATGTATGATATATATACATATGTATGTATATATATAATATATATGTATATATATGTATATATAGTAAATATTATATATGTATGATATACTCGACAAATATATTATATATATAAATGTATATGTATATATATAAATATCAATATATGTATATATATGAATATCAATAAAATGTATAAGTATATATATAAATATATGTATATGTATATTAATATTAATATATAAATGTATATATATATACACACTATCAATATATGTATATATATAAAAATATATATAATAAATATATATATAATATAATATATAATGTATCTATACACATATACATATACTCACATATACATATATATATAATAATATATATATATATATATATTATATATATATATATACAATATAACGCATATATATACTATATATCTATTATATATATATATATATAATATATATATATAATATATATATATAAAATATAAATTAATATACCGCACCTCACTAATCCCACCCTATATATATATCTATCGAATTTAACACTCTCATACCTATATGAGTATGGACATTATTGTTATATATATAAACACATATTACATATATTACTATCACTATGATAAGATCATATTATATATAAATACTCATAGAGAGCGAGAGAGAGAGATAGATCATATCCCCCACCCCACACCCACCCCCTCATCTCTCTCATATATATATGTACCATTGATGATATAGTATATATCTATTATGAGTGACGCTAGTATAATATCACTATATAATATATATATCTTCTATAAAGGAAAAAAAAATAGAAAAAAAAAAGCTATATATATATATAACTATATAACTACTAATATAGTATAAAATGTAAGGCTATATAGTTATCTATGTGGAGTATATATTACGCAGCGTATATATCTCTTATAAATTCATCATCTCCTACTCACGCTCTATATATATGGCTGATAATGTAAGTGAGGTGTACGTATGTATGTGAATGCATCATGGTTGGTATGTGTGTGCGCGTGTTTGTGGGTATAAATATAGCTTTGATATATATATATATAAAATCATATAGTATGATATTATATATTTATTGGTAGAACAAAAACTCTATATATTGTATTACCTATAATTATATGTTATATATTATAATCTGTATACTCCTCCTATACCTAATCAATACGCAATAGATGTATATATTATATATGTATATTCCTTCTGATATGCTATGTATGATAGTAGTGTATGCAAATCTATGTATGCATATATAATGTATGTATATGGTAGTGTGAGTTAGTATAATCTTGTGAAATATATTATGTTATGATAGTATATGTATATAGGTATCCAGTATGTAATGCTGTAATATCTATATGGTATATATATAGTATATATATGTTTATAAATATATACATATATATATAGTCATAATATACTAAATATATATATCATGTAATATAAGGTATATATCACTGAGTCACTCATATATATATATATATCTATAAGTATATAAAATAATGAATATTTAATAAATAATGTTATATATTCTCGCGCTTTTTGCACTATATATATCATATAGTGGTAGTTCGTACGAGCATATAAAGGGCATAGGATACACAACGACGACCCCACACACGAAACACAAATGTAGTAATATACTCTTAAATATCCGCGTCTACCTCAATATAGTATATATTATATACTACAAATTATATTATATATATTATATATGTTAAGGGTAATTATTCTCTACCCGTATGTCCTATTGCCGATAGTATATCTCTATATAAATGCCTCCCACTATTATGTATGCTGAATTGCTATTAGATGTATATATAAAAGGATATAAGGTATAAATATAATTATTGTAGTTATAATATATATACTATCGTCATTCTACGCGCATGTTATGTATAGTAAGACTATGAGTGTGATGTAGTATATACTATACTATATATATCTAAATATGATATATATAGGTATACTATATATTATATATATCATATCTAATATATATATATATATATAACATATAGGTAAGTATGAGAGTATTTTAATAGTGAGTGGTATATATTATAAAGACCGAGAAAATTGAGTAGAGAGAGATGATTTGATTGGTAGAGAGATGTAGAGTAGTGAGATTAAGTAGGGGTACTGAGATGAAGAGAGATTGAGAGAGAGAGATATAGATAGATTAAATCTAGATTGATTAGAAGCTGTATCCCTATTTAATATATCAAATAAATAAATATATATATATATATATATATATATCTATATATATAATATATATATATCATATATATATATATTGTATATAAATATATATACATGATGGGGAACTGGATAACCCACTTATACATCTCAAAATATGTATTTATTGAAAAAGTATGACGACGGAGTTTCCAAGATCGCATCTGGATCCCATCTTCAGGTACTGAGGAGGATGAGAGCCGCTGAAACAAGAACGGTATATAAAAAGGAGTTAAAGAGAGGGAGTTAGTAACACAGTACGTAAGATAAAAGTCAAGCAAGGTAAAGTCCATTTATCTAACACGTATGAGAGATTGTTTTGCAAGTCATATATATATATGTTAATATATATATTAAAATATATTATATATATATATAATATTAATATATATATTTAATTTATTATATATATATATATATATTATATAAGTATACATTTATTTACACACTACGTCGTACACTACACAAACACATATAATATATATATATATATATTATATATATATATATATATATATATATTGTATATTGAGAGATTGTAGACCGAGAGAGAGTTGAGAGAGTAGAGAGATGTAGTAGAGAGAGAATGTGTATATTTTTTTAATGCACATATACCATATATATATATTATGATATATATATTATACTTTATATATATATATACGGTTTATATATATATAATATATATAAAATATATATATACATATCATAATATGCATACAATATATATGTATATTATATATATATATATATATATAATCTAATATATATATTATATATATATATATATATATATATATATATAACTATATATCCCCTATACTGCTGCTCCACTACTCCCATGCGATGCATGACATATATATAGAACTATCACCTATATATAAGATATCCACCCCCGAGACTTAACTACCTAAGAAATGATACCACAACTAAAACATTTCATATCATATATTGACCTATATACTATATCACCTACCCCTACCCTACTATATATATATATATATAAAATATTAAATGTTAATAAACATATATATAAGTTTAATCTAATCCTTATCTATATTTATATTAGCATAAGGTTTTTTATAAACATATCCATTTTCATGTTTATGGTTCTTTTGCAGACTTTGGTGTCAAGTGTATATCCTCTGAAGAAATACACTAGTTCTTCTTAACCCCTCTATTTCTTCCGATTTGTGAACTTTGACTATCTTGGCTGGGATGACCTCAGTCTTAAACTGGACTCACTATTCAGAACTATTCTTCAGCCAAGATTGTTTTTCTTTTTTTTTTCTTTTATCTTTAACTTTCATACCCTCTGACAGCTTTTCGTCAAACAGAAACTCACAAGCCCTACTTCCTTGTTTTCTGCTTTTATTTGTCTCTTGATTTACTTGTCCATCATTATCATCTAACTTCTCAGGTATCTACTCAATATCGACATGTATAATGTAGGAACTTCCTTTATGGTAGATGTGATGTAGCAATACTGCTCTTCCTCTACGTTAGGACGACTCTCCTCCCTACAAATTCAGTCTGCATAGATTTAAAAGTTAATTTCAACCCAGGTTTTTGTCAGCATCTGTAGATATCCTTCTTTTGTCTCACTAACAACCCATCTGCGCTCTCTTTGGTCGTCCAACTGCTTTTCTTTGTCCTGTTTCCTTACCTGATTCAAACTTTCAATCCCTAACTGCTTTGAAATGCTGATCTACTCCTCGTCTAAGCCAATTTCAGTTTCTATTTTTTACTTTTAGTTTCAGAATTATTATCTATATACCGTCCCTTTAATTTAGGACTGTTGATCACGTCCTCTCGCTAATGTTGAATCACTTCTTCGTGGCTCTTCTACAACTACTTTTCCACATCTTTTGTCAGCATTTCTTGTTTTGTTCCTGACGTTAATTCCTTTAGTTGTTCCCTACACTAGTATCCAGTGGATGTTGGCTTAACCAGCCTGATCTGTATTTTTCCTGTCTTAAACTCTGGCTTTGTAGTCGCTGATCTACGTCGCCCATTCGAAGGAGGTTCAACATTTTCTTCTTTTTTTACCTTTTTCTCCTTTGCCTCTGCATACTTATCTGATATTTTGCTTTCAGAGTCCCAGTTCCTTTTGCTTGCAAATGCTGATCTACATGTCTTCCTGAGGATGCACATTCTCACCTTTTCTACAATGTCAGCAATGTAAATTTGGTTCTTGTCTATTGTACTGTCGTGTTCTGTTTTCTTTTTTTTGCTTGACCATGGATCTCACGCCTCTCCTCACATGTTCTGAATTTTTCTTCCACAGATACTGTATCCCGATCCCTTGCCACATCCTTTTGTGCATTTTTTTTTCTGTACTTCCATTTCTTTTTTCTGAACTACACTTTCAGTATCAATATTCTTTGCTTCAAAATTGCTCTCTTGAGCTAGTTCTTGTCATTTCTGTTTCCTTTGTACTTTTAAGACCTCTGTCCCTTTTTTTTTCCTAGAATTTCCTTTGTCCTGAGGACTGCTTCTTGTCTGAGTCCGCTTCTTGGACGTCCACTCTGTTTTAAACATGGGCTAAGTTTTGCACTATTTCCCTACTCTTGCTACAAGTTGTTTTTCTTCTTCATTATTAACATTGTCTTTCTTAAAGGATTGAGCTATCTCTTGTTCTCTTTGATGAAGAACATCTGGATGATCTCTATAGTTTGAGATATTTATTGTTTTTTTCTTTTGGTTTTGCAAGAGGCAAGGATGATTCATTCCCTGAAATCTTTTCTGGAGAAAAGCTTCTGGTTCTCTCTTATCCTGCCACTCCCTTGTTTTTGTTCTATGACAAGTCTAATTCTAAGCTCTTTCTCTATATGCCTTCTTTCTCTTGCTGTTCATGGTTGTTTTCTCCTCTGCTTCAACCCTCGTTGCTTTCATGGTCTTATCCACCTGTTTCCCTTTTGGTTATGGCATCCTAATGTTGGGTCTTTATTGATTAATGCCAATTGATTTGTTTCACCTGAAGTTCTAGCCAAAGTTTATTTCCTGTGTTTATTTTTCTCTTTCTTGGGGAATCCTCTTACGATTCACATTATATCTTTGGTCATCTTCCCGCACAAGTAAGCTGCTCTTTCTTCTGTTCAACCAATTCCTTTTGTCTTTGTGCTATAGTCCTCCTCAAATACACTTCATCATTGTTTTGTTTTCCTATACTTTATCCTTTTCATCATCCTGAGAAAAACTCAAATAACCTCGTGAAACATTACCTACATCATCATCAGTATCACTGTCCACTTATAATCTTTGCAACCTCTTTTACTTTTTCTGCACTGATTTTGCAAGTCTTAAAATCCTCATTATCACTCTCATCAATATCTGAAGAGTAAAATTTGTTACATCGTCTAAAATCGTCAAATCTTGATGTGGACTTACTATGTATACCTCCTACCTAATATTTTGAAATACTGTACTAGTACAACTACCTTGGACACACCTAGTGAAATGTATTCCTGTTTTTTTTCCATTGTCCCTTCTTTTGAGGTGTGCACCCTGAGATTCTATTATTTCCAGGAGTCTGTTCACTTTCTCCATCCAAACATGTGTCTTTTTTCCCCTCTAACTCGTGATGAATTTTTTCATATAGAGTGAACTGAGTGACAATGCCTTTAACATCAAGATGATATCGAATCAGAACTCTCATACTAAACAACATATCACTTGTTTTGTAACACACATGAACTATTGTCCCTCCTTAACTTTTGCAGTATCCTTGGGAGTTAGCATTTCTCTTCAATATCTGTACTTGTTCATCTGAATAGTAATTCTCCTCTTGGTTTGTTCTAACAAATTTTCCGACACTGAGAGTAGATGTCATCAATCATCAAAGCACATGTCATATTTTAACAATCCCTTTCTTTTCTAAATTTGTTTTCTCTCTGAAGATCTTGCAAATTTGACTTGTTACCTAAACGGTTCCATCAATTCAACATCTATATCTAGGCTAATATCTTGTTTAGCATCTGCATCTAATTTATCCCATTTTTCACTAATGCCCTCTTTGTGTTCCTTGACTGGATGTTTTATCTCAAGTCTAGAAACAATGAGTGGGTGCATTAACACTCTCCCTCTTCGCCATTGGCAGCACTCTAGAGATCTGATTGGAGCCGATGCTGTCTGCACTACTAGCACGCATCACAATATACCCTGAGTAGGGTCATTGGATCTCCAGCTTCAAAAACAACTGGATCATGAAAAAATTGGTTGGTGCAATACAATCTCCATCTTTAATCAACTGGTGACTAGAAAATCTTTGAGCGGATGAATATCAGTGGGTTTAGGTTACTGTTACTTTCATTTTGGTTCTGAAGGCTGATGGGCCCAAGATAATCATCATCTTCATCTCTCCTTGGTTCAATACATTGGAAGATGGTGCAACTAAAATCTGTGGAGGTGGAAACTGTCATCTTCGCTTATGACTCCTCATCTTCCAGATTTCTTCTCATAATTAGCTGTGTTGGTGCAAAATCACTATCTACATTAAACTTGGTGTCAACAAAAGCTTGAGTGGGTTCATTGAAAAAGTCATCTTCTTCAGCATTGGTTATCTTTAGTTACATTTTTGGTGAAGCTCTCTAAAAAACATGGTTGGTACATCCAGATTGATTTATCAGCCTTTTCTTTTCCTAAAAATGGCTGAGTTGGCGATTAAGTAATCATCTATATCACTGTCATCATCAGCTGCC